>NC_081407.1:708282462-708636102 GCF_030272615.1 Cryptomeria japonica
TTGGAGTATGTTAGCACAAAGGAACAAATAGCAAATATCTTCACCAAGCCATTGCCAAGGGACACTTTTGAGTATCTCAGAAGTAAGTTAGGGGTCCTACCCCTATCTTCTACTCACTGACCGACTTGGGTGAAAGCATCAATTCAATGACTCTACAGAATATCTTTTAGGAGTTGATGTTGATTTACACACTTTAGGATGCTTTTTAAAGGTGTACAGTAAACAATACAGGAAACAATACAGGGAACAGGAATTGAAGACATAAATGCTCTGACCGAGACTAAATTGACACACAACAATAGAAAATCACTTCATATAGGAAGAAATTATGTTTTAGTTCTTTACTTTTTGGCATTGTTGTCAAAGGGGGAGAAGACTGAAGAGAAAAGAGGAGAAGACTAATGTATGGCGGAGAACTCTGATGACAGGAGGAGAGCATTTTAGCATTTTAGAATCTCACAACAATCCGAATCAATAAGGTCAAATCAATTGGTTTTGTCATCAATGCCAAAGGGGGAGATTGTTGGCATTTGGCATTATAATAGACAAGGAGAGATTGTTGGCTTTTCAATAAGGATATTGAGAAGGTTATTGATGATTATGGATATAACTGATTAAGGATATTTACTGTCTTAATATTATTATTTTGTCATTGATGTGAAGAAATTGATTTTCTAATTCAATATGATGTTGCCATATCTTGAGAAGTATGCTTTGATGAGTATAAAGATGTCGGTAAAAGACACAGAAAGAATATGATGAATAAGGAGAGAAATAAGTTATTCAATGGGCAACTATTATCGAGTTAGACAATGATAAGATCATGATGTTTAGATTGTTTTGATATCATACATATGTTATTGATTGTAAGGTTAATACTACACTATGTTACCGAGCAAAGAACCTAGTCGGGAAACCCTAAGGAACCTAGTCGGTAAACCCTAAGGTTATCGCTATCGGTTAATGAAGGCAGAATGTCTACCGAGTGAAGTTTAGTATTTACCGAGTTGCAACCGCGTAATAACAAAATACATTAAATGATTACATGCATTATTTAATGAAGGAAGTTGATGAGCTGGCTATGATTAAATGATTGGTATGTCGTGAATGAAGTTTGTTAAAGAATCTATGGCAAAGGAAAATCAGCAGGAAGATCTACAGCTCAGATTGAACCGCAATACCCTAGCACAAGTTCCAAGAAATGTATACAAGTTCCAAGGCGGGGTAAAACATTTTCAGATCGAAGGATACATTGAACCTGGTCAAAGTTTGAAGATCTGATGGCTATGATTGATCATGGGAAATGTGATCAAGGAGATTAAGCGGTTGGTGAATTGTTTATAAATAAGAAACTGAATGATAAACAATGTATGCGGGCAAGTCTATGCACAGGGATGCTACATAGTGATTACCAAGCACAGAAGCTTGAAGACCTGTTTTGAATAACAAAGTATAGAGCCCAGCAGAAGGACAAGATTAGTTCTATGTCTATATTATATTGAGCAAATAAGAATCTGCTTTAGCATTTTTAGATGTGAAGTTGCAGATAGATTTTTATTACTGTCATTTTGTAAAGTGACAGAAAAAATTTTAACCGAGTGGATTTAACAGTCTTATTTGTAAAACCCTCTAGCAAGGTGACACTTTGATTGAGTGTTTGAAATCCTTTAACAAGGTCACTTCTAACAAGGTGAAGATCCTAACAGATTTGAGGGAAATCCCTTAACCGGGTCACATCTAGCAATGTGTTTGTAATCTTTAACAGGATTTTCTTTTAACCGAGCATACTCTAGAAGAGTATATTTCTTAGTGGGTCCGAAATCCCACAGTGGTTTTTCCCTATTTGGGTTTCCACGTTAAATCTGGTGTTATGAGTGTTATGATGTTTATATGCTTTTGAGTTTGCATGTTTAGGATTTTTGGTTATATTACTAAAGTATAGGTTACCGAGGTTGAATCTGATGTTTTTATGGAAGATTAAATTTGTATGATTCACCCCCCCCCCTCTCATCTTATTAGTTTGGCATTTGTACTTAACATAAGTATCAGAACTATCACTTTCATCTTCTTCCATTTTCATATTTTCATACCTGACCCAGAAGCATTCAAGTTTTGCAATTTTGACTGTGGAATCTCCTTCATTCAATGTTTCCAATTTGTCCCAAATAGCTTTAGCAGTAGATCTATCTGATAATCCCATGATTTGTTGATCTGACAATGCGCTCAAAAGTGCTTCTCTTGCTTTGCAATCATTTTCCTCATCTTTAGCCAAGTTTGGTAAATTAGGTTGACCTTGAGTAGGAGCAGTATAACCATTCTTTGTAACATCCCATATGTCCTTTCCAATGCAATTCAAATGTGTCTCCATCCTGATCTTCCATATGCCATAGTTGGTTCTATCAAGTTTTGGACTGTCCTTCCTGAAATAGTTAGAAGACATTGGATCTCCTCAAGCTGTTAAACTTCTGCAAAAAGAGGACTAGGCTTTGATACCAATTGTTAGGTCCCGGAGACAACTGAGAGGGGGGGGGGGGGGGGGGTGAATCAGTTGTCCAATAAATTCAAACCAAATTCAACTAAACCAAAACTTAATGCATAATGTCGGTAAACCAAAATTTATGTAGGTAGACAGTTTTATCAGTTAATTGCAGTACCGATAAAGATTAATGCATGAAACAGAAAGACAATAACATCCATAGCACATAACACAGATATTTGTATGTGGAAACCCTATAAGGGGAAAAACCACAGTGGGAAGCCTTACCCACAATAAAATGATATTACTGTAGATAGTATGTGTGTACAATATGGAGTCTGCATATGCAGAAAGGCCATCTGCCTAGAGCTCACTACTCAATCACAAAATGGGAATCACACTGACTACAATTGGATGGTTAAATCCAATGATAATGTACTTCTCAAAATAGCATCTTCATATGCTGGATTCAGTGTCGGTTTAGCTCTGATATGCCTTCTTCAAATACATTCCTTCAATCTTCAAATGACGTCTGCGTGTATAGCTCTGCTTATTTTCACATATACCTTATTACAATCCTTTTTGCAATCGCATATCAATCTCACAAATGAGATCTTACATTTATACCATAACCTAAGACCAATTGAGTAGGTCGGCTCACTAAAGATATTATAATAAAATCATTTACAAATAAATCATTATGTGATGCATCATGTCGGCTCATGCATTTACAATAATAATAAATCATCTTCATAATGTGTCATGCAGATCTGGAATAGATATGCTTGTCGGTGCATAACCTGGACCTATTTGCCGGTAACAACAAATATGCAAACCCGGATAAATCAAATAACCAAATCACCAAAACCAAGTGATCAAATCATGCCTTCGACATAACCAAGTAGTCTCTAAGTCATTCCAAGTGCCAGTGAACAATATAACCTGTCAGTCAACCAGATACCAGTGACTGTGCATAAATCACTGAACATATCAGTGAACATAATCAAGAATCTCCAAGTGTTGATAAGTGTTGACAAGTGTTGACATCAATGACAACCAATGCAACACATCCAAAATACCAATAGATTACTTGGAGAATGAGTCATGGGATGGCTCAATGGATACCTCTTCATCCACCTCAACAAATATGCCCATCAATGATGATGATGAGTATGAAGATCGGGAAGAAGCTCCTGAAATCTCTAGATAGCTCCCGATAGCTCCTAATGTGGACAAGAAGTCAAGTAGACTGTCACATAATTATTAGAATTTAGTGAGCCCTTGATAGATCTGGACAACACCTGAAAGCTCCGGACAACATCGGATGGCTCCTGACATAAACAGGCAGAAAGGTAAGCAGCCAGAGAATCATCTCCTGAATGTTCTTGTTAGTACAAATCAGAGTTTGCACAATAGAGCAACATCATTAGTGAGAGTTTAGACCCCACTCTCACCTCCCTAATGCCAAAGAAGACCAAGAGTCTAAGGGAGATCTACCAAGGTGGAAGGCATGAATAAGATTTTGATGAGAATGTGAATTTTGCATTATTATCTCATAGTGATCCAATTTATTTTGAGGATATTATTAGAGAGGAGAAATGGTGTGAGGCCATGTATGAGGAAATATATGTTCTAAAGAGGAATGACACTTGGGAGTTAATTGATTTGTCTCCCAACAAGCAAGTCATTGGTGTTAAATGGGTCTATAAGACGAAAAGCAATGCCTAAGGAAGGATAGAGTGACATAAGGCAAGATTGGTTGTCAAGGGGTACAAATAGCAGTTTGGGAGATATTATAATGAGATGTATGACCTTTTTGTAATGATGGAGACCGTGCGGGTGGTCATAGCTATTGCAGCCCAACATAAATGGAAGGTACTTCAAATGGATGTGAAGTTCGCCTTCCTTAATGGAGTGTTGAAAGAAGAGGTTTATGTGGAGCAACCACCTGGTTATTAAGTTCTGGGTTATGAAGGAAAGGCATATAGGCTAAAGAAATCTCTTTATGGGTTGTAGCAAGCTCCATGGGCATGGTATAGAAAGATTGACTCATATTTGATGACCAATAGCTTTGGAAAAAGCGATGGTGATCCCACTCTTTATATCAAGACAGCTAACGGTAAGATTCTCATTGTTGTCTTGTATGTTGATGATTTAATTTTCATTAGGGATGATAATTCCTCATTGTTGATTTTAAAGAGGTCATGAAAAGAGAGTTTGAGATGATAGATTTAGGTCTCTTGAGGTATTTTATAGACATAGAAGTAAAACAAATGCATGATGGTATATTTATCTCTCAAGAAAGGTATGCTAGTGAGATCTTGAAGAGATTTAGAATGCATGGTAGCAAGCTTGCACTTGCACCAACACCAACAGCCATAGGTCTTAAGTTGAGTAAGGAAGATTGTAGCAATAGTGTAGATCCGACCAGGTATAAGAGTTTGGTTGGAAGCTTGATGTATTTGATAGAAACTAGGCCTGATATAATGCATGCAGTATGTTTGATTTCCAGATTTATGGAGACTTCAAAGGACATCCATTGGCAAGTGGGTAAGAGAATCCTAATGTATGTGGATGGCACCAAGGGATATGGCATTTTATATAATGTTGTAAATGAATTTAGGCTGATTGGTTACACATATAGTGATTGGGCAGGAAGTGTAGATGATAGGGTAAAAGTAAAAACCTAAGGCTAAAACAACAATAACTGTTCAATTTCATCGCCATAAAAGTGTCATTTGCATTTTGAATTTGAAGATTATGTAAACTGATTAAATGTGTAAAATTTATTGAAGTTTAAGTTTATTATTTTTCGAAAAAAAAAATTCAATAATTTATATGTTTTTTTTAGTTTTAAAGTCCATTTTTTTATTGCTAAAAACTGCTGAAAAACAGGGGGTTTAGTTCCCACCTCAAAACAAAATGTAAATCAACTTTTTTTTTTCCTATTTTGATATCCGTTATAGATCACATATTTATACAGTGCATGAAAAATAAAAAATAAAAATTTGATGTATATTTTCTTTGTTATAGCATTTGGAAGTCGAATACACCAGAATTTGATAGATTTTGTCTCCCAAAACGATTTGTCTATTCAATTTATGATAATAAAAAAACTAAAAATATCTTTTTGGAGAAGACTCTCTCTTCTAGTGAACCATATTTTTTTCAAATGTTTTTGAAGTGATTCAATATTTTCTTTTGTTTTTCAAAGCAGCCTATTATCGAACAAAAGAATACCTAGTTGTAGTATTTTTATTTTTTTATATATTAAATGTAATCAAAACATTAAAAAATTATATGAGTAGAAACGTGACTTCGATTTCTACAAAAGGGTATTTTTAATTTATTTAATAAGTTAAATTCTACCTATTGAATTTTGTTGCAGAAGTGACAAGTTTGAGAAAATCATCGTTTTTGTTGATGTGGCTACCACTTGGCATTCCACATAGGTTGTTTCGACCGAAACCCTTTCCAGCTGGAACTGTGAGGGTGGATGCGATCGGTCGTACAAGCGACCAGTCGCTTGAACCACATATAAAAAAAAGTTTTTTTCCCATTCAAAAATCCAAAACAATCAAGTGCGAAAATAATAAGAGTTATTTTTGCAAAAAAACATTTTTTTTTCTCAAATAAAGTGGCATTTTGGAGCGAGTAGGAAGATTATAAATGGGCGAATATTTCTAATTTTATAAAGGGGCAAAGATTTTTTCTTAAAAATCGGAAGTCGTCTACCCTTTCCAAGTATGTTATTTTAAATTATTTTCCAATCATGCTTAATTTACAATATTAGATGTTTTTTTGGAAATTAAATATTTTTTAGATTAAATTTAAAATTTAATTTTATTATTCGTTAATTGCGCTTCAATCATTTATTTTCAATTATGTTATCTTAAATTATTTTTTTAATTATTGTTATTAAATCATGTTATTAATGTTATTAAATCATGTTCATTGTACATTGCATAGTCAAATGTAGAATCCAAGTAAACTTAATTTCTTACTCTTTCGATCAATGCTCTTATTTCTTGAATGTTGTTTTTTCATTTTCTAAATTTTAAAAATTGGAGTTTAAGACAAATGATCTAAATGGATGAAATTTACACATGTTTCATTTATTCAATTTAAAAAGTTTAAGAAAACAAAATTATTTATACATTTCATTAATCATATTTTGTTTGTTAAGAACACAGAAAAGTAACTAAATATAACTTATTTACTATATGAGTAGATTAATTCTTATAAATTTGCATACTTAAAATCTAACTAAATATTGAATTTGTAAAATATATTTAAACACTTTAATGAATTTGAGTATATATCCAACACTATTTAGTACTGAATTATATTATATTTTATTTCCTAATATTTTACTCAAATTCTCTATATATTAGCTAAGTGATTTCAAGCAATTAATGTTATTAAATCACGTTCATATGTACATTGCATATAGTCAAAATGTATCTAATTAAAGTATACTTAATTTCTTACTTTTTATCAATGCTCCTAAATTTCTTGAGCCTTATTTTTTAATTTTCTAAATTATAAAAATTGGACTTCAAGTCAAATAATCTAAATGGATAAAATTTACACATGTTAAGTTTAAGAATGCAAAATTATTTATACATTTCACTAATTACAATTTTTTTGTTAAGAACCGAGGAAAAATAACTAGATATATAACCTTTTTAGTTCAAAGCACTAAATTTTGAAGATCTGCATATTTGCATGTTTTGTTTTTAGGTTCAAAACACAAAATTTTGAAGATCTAAATATTTTTTGCAATGGAGAATAAGAGGACTAGATCAAGGTTGTATGATCGTAAAAGGGATGATAAGATGAAAGGTCATACAAAATGTAGTCAACAACAATCCGTTGTTGTTCAAGATCAACCTGATGATGTTCAAGAAACATCTACTCAAGTACGAGATGAAGAAAAAAATTTATGGTATGGAAAATTTGATGGAAATGGATGAAGATAGTCTTTTCAATGAAATTCCATCTAAAGATATGATACCTGAAAGCACATTAAAATTGCATTGTAAGAAATTTTGGGATGATTATTTTAAAAATAAGTCTATTATTGGAAGAGCACAATTATTTGCTAAGTTATTTAGGAAAAGGGAAATGAAACCTGTTTTGGAGTTGTTGGGTGTTGGTAATGTTGGCATTTGATGAACCGGTATGTTGGCACATGATGATATGATAATAATGTATGTTGTCATTGATGTCAATAAGTATAGGTCAACCGATATGAAGATTGGAAGCAGTTGTTATTGATGATCAAGTTGAAGAACCAGTATGAAGAGATGTAGTGAACTGGTGTCAGGGTTTCACTAAGTGTGACTACCGGTTGGTAGTCTCAGCTCTAGGGTTTCCGGTTTGGCAATCTAGCTTGTGCAATGCAACCGATGATATTCTGCGATGAGTTAGATAAGAAATGAAGATGAGATTGAGATGCCACATCAATTTTATGTTAGGCCCAATATGGAAAGATAATGTACTGAGAGGGGAGGGGTGAATCAGTACTTCAAATCTTTTCTTCAACAACAACTTTACTATTAAGCATAAACCAAAAACAGTTGTAACATAATATAATGCTAAAACAAATAAATAACAATCATACATGATTCACTCCATAACACATATATTTTGGTTACACAGAAACTCTTGGTTAGAGAGAAAAACTGCGGTGGGGATGGCACCCACAACTTCACTATTGCAATAATAAAGGTTGCTCATTTAGAGCTACATGTTTAGCTATTTTTGATAGCTTACCCTATTAGGAGTATCAAGATCGTTAGATCTACCTTGCTAGAGGATTTTACAACACTTATTCTAAATGTTGCACCTGGTTAAAGACTTTACAATTTATAGACTTTGTTAGTCTTTTACCCTGTTAAAGGTTTCTCTTACAACTCAAAATATTACAACACAATATTACAAAATATCTGCAACTTCACATCTGGAATGTTATAGCAGATTCTATGTGCTCAAAATGAGATTACCTTGCTTATAGCATACCTCAGTAATCCATAGATTAACTCGGTAAACCCTTTTGTTTACTTTGTTCCTTGACTGTTCTCTGAAATCCTTCTCGGTGACCTTTGTGTCTCTAACAGACACAATACTCAGTGCTTCCTTATCTATTACACATGTCTTGCTTCATACACCTTTTTATTTTTTGATCCTCAATTCATGTTGAATAAATAGATCTCTTATGTCGGTGATCTATTCATGCTTCGATCTTACAAACATGATTCATCGAATGAATAACCATACAAAATATTTCATTGGATAGATGACCTCAAGATCATACAAAATCTTTAAGGTGCAATTTCCTAAGTGATAATGATTCCTTGTTCCTCGATCTTGTAACACGTTTCCCATATGTGTCTAGATTCAATGAATCTGGTACCATGTTTCACTCGGTGTGTGTTCATTCGGTATATCATTTTTGTTCCTCGGTAGACATGGAGTGTTACTCGGTGGATAGCTCAGTGTATAATAAGCTCTGTGACTACTTTCTTCTATAACTGACTGCTCTATGCTTACCGACTGAATGTTTCGGTAGTAATAACCGACTAGAGTATATAGAATGACTTTGGACATAAAACTAATGGCAACTTAGTAAGTAGTAACATTTTATGCACGTGAAGGATTTCCTTGAGGATCTTGCATGTGAAGATTGACTGCATTAAATGTCTACCTTAGGAATGAACATTCTTCTTAGTGGTATGAGAAGAAAGCGTGATGGGTAACTGATTTCTATGTGCGGTGAAGAATGGACAATGCAAAATGACTTGTGATATGTTTGAGATTGTTTCATTCTATGAAAAGTGTTTGGACGGTCAGGATTGGACCGCCTGTAATTGTAAACCTAAATGCTTAGGGTTTAGGGTTTATGCTACCGACCTAATTGTTGTCTATAAGGTCGATGATATTTGTTATTGTGGGTTGTTGGCAAAAGTTGTGTATGTATCTGAGTGATGAGATACTTGTCAAACCAGTGAGAGAAAACTGCAGATTGTAATTACAGAGTAGAGGAATTGAAAAGGATCTGCCTTAGCATATAGTGTTGTTATCAGATCAAAGTTTTACCTGTTGTCTTCTAACCATTTCAACAGAATGAAAATCCCTTTGCCGGGTAGCTTTAACAGGCTTACTGTAAATCCTCTAACTAGGTGACTCAAGTTCATTGAGCTCTTTAAATCCTCTAGCAAGGTAACCTTTAACAGGGTATATAGCCATCTCTTAACTAGGTGATCTTTAACAGGGTCGGTTCCTAGCAGAACCTTATTGCAAAGTCTTTAATCAGACTAGGCTCCTAACAGAGCGAGCTTCAAAAGAGTTCAAAACAAGCTTGTGGGTATTCATCCCCACCGAGGTTTTTCCCATTTGGGTTTCCACGTGAAAAAAATTTGTGTGTCATGAGTTGTGCATTTTCATGTGATGATTAAGTATTCTTTGTTTAAGTGATTATGCATGCAGAGCCAATGGTTATGGTATTGCTGATATACCACATGCATATGTTTATGGGTGAAGTAGTTATCAAGTATTGAATGTATTTGAAGTATTCAATTTTAACTGTTTATGTTGTTTGAAGTCTTACTGTGTTTAATCGGTATTGCCATGGTTAAGTTCAGTAATGAAGACAACCGGTTAGCATTGTTTTAACTTGATAAGTTGTTGAGAAAGTTTTGTATGTATTGATTAACCCCCCCCCCCCCCCCTCTTAGTACCATTTAGAGTATTCATTGTTCATCATTATTCATTAGGTAATAAGAAAGTTCTCCTGATACATTAGTAAAAGAAACTATAATTGAAAATTTACAAGAAGCATTGAATTGTATTGACAACACAAGTCGAGGTGTTGATTTAAGTTCTACACGTAGAGCATTGATGACTATGATTACTAGTAAGGAATTGACTCGTAGAAAACAAGTTAATGCAATTTCTCAATTAATGCATGTATCTAGAAGAAGTGTTCAAAGATACATTAGGAAGATAAATATGTTGAATGAAAACATTGAAAAGAATTGGGTAAATATCTGTAGGGTTCCTAGAAAAGACAAAAAAATTTAAGATGTAAAAAGACAGGTCATTGATTATTGGACCAACCAATCTCGTGTTTCTTCCAATAGAAGGGACACTATACAAATGATAGATTAAGATGGTAAAAAGATTACACATCCAAAACATTTCTTAGATACAACACAAAGTAAATTGTTTGAAGCATTCAAGCAAGAATTTTTAGATGTAAAGATTTGCCAAAGGATGTTTGAGAGATTTCATCCTTGCTTTGTACACATAAATAAGGTACGTGAAACTTGTTGTTGTTGAAATCATGTTGAATTTCATCTACACTTGCAGTCATATAAGAAGTTCATGGAAACAATTAATCTAAATCTAGTCATTCTTACAAGTACAACACAATTTGTGAAGTCTATTTTATGTGATAAATTAGAAGATTCAGATGCGTTCAAAATGCAATGTATAAAAGGTGAATGCAATGATTGTGAATTTTTGAGTAAGTTTGTGTTGTAAACTGAGAATATTGATATGCATGCACTAGTTATATGAAAGAGATTTGAATATGAGACATACCAAAGTAAGTCAGGAACTGAATCCAAAAAAATTATGTTGAAAGAGAGTGAATTTCCCTACATTCAGTTTATAGATAGATTTCATAATATGATATATCCACATATCCAACATTGTCATGGTGCAAGATGGCGGGCTAAACACTTTCGTGATTCAAAGAATTGTTTTCCCCAGGTTGTATTCTTTCAATTGTAGATTTCTCTGAGAACTATACATTTAGTCCTCACACAAAAATTCAAAGTCAATATTATCATTCTGATCTAGTTGCAATATTTGTACAAGTTTTCTATAGACATGCACAATTTCATGTGGATGGTATAGAGAGTACTGAAAATGAACGCATTATCATCAAGGAGGTTCATTTCTATATCAGTGATGATACGTGTCATGATAGGAGCTATGTAGCACATTGTTTTGGAATGTTTTTTGAAGAAATTAAAGATCATGGGATAGAATGTACACAACATTGGATTTGGTTAGATGGATGTGTCGGTAAGTACATTAGATTTGAAATTGATTATTTAAGTTGATTTTTTTCTTATATATGATTTGATTGTATATAACAGGTCAAAAGTTTATATATATATATATATATATATGTGTGTGTGTGTGTGTGTGTGTGTGTGTGTGTTATTCATGTTAGGGCAATATAAGGATGCAAAATCTTTTAACTGGTTATCCCTACAACATGCTCGACTTAGCATAAATTTTTTGTGGAACTTCTTTGAGAGTGGACATGGAAAAGGAGAGCATGGTGAAGAAAGAGCATGTGTGAAGCGTGCACTTCGCCAACAAGAACTTTGCAGGTAAATTCTCTTCATATTTGTGTATAGATTTAATTCTCTTCATATTTGTGCACAGTTTTAATTCTCTTCATAGATTAGTTTAAATGTGTGTGTGTGTGTGTACATGTGTTGTCCAATTTTCTAAAGAAAGAGCTTTTGTACACATACCACCATACGTAATTCTAATGATATTATTGAATGGTGCAAAAATCATTTTACTAGTCGTGATACAACTTACAACAAGCGTTATTTTTGGGAAGTTAAAGGTATATATATATATATATATATATATATATATATATATATATATATATATATATATATATAATTTCTTAAACATTAAAGTGTTCTTGAATTATTTTTAAAATTTGTGTGTATATATATATGTGTGAAATGAACTAAAATTGACTAAATAATTTTTGTATTATCAGATATTGATCGATCAAATCCTTATAATTGTCAATCAATTAATGGTATTAGAAGTTTTCATCAAGTCATGACTATGGGATTTAGCAAGCCTCGTGTTTTTCTTGCAAGAGGAAAATCATGCTTTTGTGTTGATTGCATTGCGAACAACACAGATACTCATTGTCAAAATATTGCTAATGGATATGATTTACAATGGAAAATGAAAGAATTTTACACAATGCCTCCTTATGAAGATAGTGACATTATTGATATTCATGATCCTCTATATTCAATTGATTATGAACGTGTTTCTGATTTAGTTGTTACAGGTGCGTGCATGCATACTTTGTAAATTATTTTTGTACATGTACGAAAAAATTTAATTCTTATTTAATTTAATATTGTTCAAAATTAATTAAAAAATGTGTAATGAACGAATATTGCTTGAAATATATATACATGTGGTCTATTTTCATAGGTGATATTTTTGCAATGATTGTTGATCCTGACAATACTGAAAGTGTAGATTATTATCTACTGAGATGCACACAACCGAAATGCAAGTTATTGGAATCAGTCAGTGATGACGATGGGCAACAATATCTCATGGTTTAGTTGTTGTTGAAGGCACCTATTATCAATAAATAAAGATAGATACAAATGGTGTAACATTCATTGATTATATGCCTAGCCAAAAAGTTCTACACTACAGTCACTTAGTAATAGCTACAAGATTGCAGTTGGAGACATTGCCAAAAAGAGGAGGTGGCAACCAAAAGTGGAGGTTGCCTATTGAAGATCATGAAAAAAATTTAGAAATTATAAAAGATAGGGAGGATCCAGATTATATGTACCACGAGCTTTAAGTTCACTTGTCATGTTTGAACAAGTAAATTATATTAGATAGGTCTTATTTTGATAAACTCATATATGTGTGTGTGTGTGTGTGTGTGTGTGTGTGTGTGTAGCAATTTGGATAACTTGTGGAAATTTAGTTTTGTTGATGCATTTATTTTACGTTTTCTATGTTGATTTTACATGTTTTATTCTTAAATTAAATATTTTGTGTCTATGCATTGAACATGTATACATATTGATTTTAATTTTTAATTTTATTTATGTGTATGGATTCATTCCATTACATGTTGTCTTAAGGGGTCATTTAAACACATGTATGGATTCATTTATATTTGTACACATGCATGGATTCATTTTATTCATCTATGTATTCATTTAATTTATATTTACACATGTATAGTTTCATTTAATTATGTTGTATATATAGTTATGCATGTATATATAGTTACACAAGTAGCTTGAATTTTCAATGTGTGAATCACCTATTAAATCATTTTTAAATGTATGTATACATGTATCGATTCCTTTATAGATATGCATGATCCAAGAGATCATCTCTATATATATGTTTTCTTAAGGGGTCTTAAGGGGATATTTGTGTCATGGATTCATTTATATTTTTACACATGCATGCATTCATTTTATTCATCTATGAATTAATTTAATTTATATTTACACATGCATGGTTTCATTTAATTATTTTGTATGGATTCATTTAATTATGTTGTTGTAAGGTGTTTTAAGTGGTCTTAAGGGGATTTAAGGGGATATTTGCATCATGGATATAAGTTCATTAAATTTAAATATATAGATATAAGTTCATTAAACATACATAAATGCTTAACTAAAATGAACAACTAAATTAAATTTTAACGACTAAATTTGTATGCTTAAGGGGATTTAAGCGGATTTAACTAAAATGAACAACTAATTATGTTGTCTTAAGGTGTTTTAAGTGGTCTTAAGGGGATTTAAGGGGATATTTGCGTCATTGATTCTTTTATATTTTTACGCATGCATGGATTCATTTTATTCATCTATGTACATTCATTTAATTTATATTTACACATATATTGTTTCATTTAATTATGTTGTTTGGATTCATCTAATTATGTTATCGTAAGGTGTTTTAAGTGGTCATAAGGGGATTTAAGGGGATATTTTTGTCATTGATTCTTTTATATCTTTACACATGCATGGATTCATTTTATTCATCTATGTACATTCATTTAATTTATATTTACACATATATTGTTTCATTTAATTATGTTGTTTGGATTCATCTAATTATGTTGTCCTAAGGTGTTTTAAGTGGTCTTAAGGGGATTTAAGGGGATATTTGCATCATGGATATAAGTTCATTAAATTTTTGAAGTAAGTTCATTAAACATGTACATAAACACTTAACTAAAATGAACAACTAAATTAAATTTTAATGACTAAATTTGTTTAACAATGAAAAACTAAAATATACTTAAACACTTAACTTTCACATACACATACAATTAACTACAACACTTAACTAAATTCAAATGACTTAGAGATTCTATCATTTAAGCACTTAACTTTCAAAAATGTAATCTATCTATATGTGTGTGTGTGTGTGTGTGTGTGTGTGTGCGCGTGCAAAATAGTATGAAATGTAGATCTATCTAACACACACATATATGTCTATCTATCGCATGTACACATGTATTAAATGTCTTGTAGTACCCCTACCCTAATCAATTTCTAATCTCGGTTTGACCTTGGTTAGTTTATCATAATATAATGTTATAGTCAGATGTTTTGATTTCAGTGCATATCTATTAATGTGGTTTTTGCACCAATTTGTAAGCAAGTTAATTAATTCTCCTATTTCGTGTTATTATCTTGGGCTAACACTTTCATTAAGTTTATATATGTATGCATGTATGACTCTTGGTTGCAGGAGATTTCAGGTACAGTGTCACATGGGTGCGAGGTTTGTCTCCGCCTGAATTTGCAGGTTTGAGTGTACCTCTTTAATCCTTAGAGTTGGATTAGGTGGTCGTGATATCCTTGTTTGACCATAGTCGTGCTCAAGTGAGCATCGTCAGTCATCGTCAGTATTCCCTTTGGTTGGGTTTGTGGGTCGTCTATCTGTTTGGCTTCTTGGGTTGCGTTTTTTGTGTGTATGGTTAAATTGAGCACTTAGTCCTTGGTATTTAATTTGTTATGTGTTTGTGCATTAAAAATTAATGGACTAAATTAAATAGGGCTTCTTTATGCAATTATTGTTAAATTGAATTGCTCGATTTAAATTGGGAGCAAGTTCAATTAAATGGTTAATTGTAATGTTAAATTTATTATGTATATGTTATTGAAAAGAAAGATTTAAATTTAATTGAAATAGAATTAATTTAATCTTTTGGCATTTTTTAAATAGAAAGGTTAATTTTAGTTATTGGAGAAAATCAATTTTTTAATTGAAAAACAAATTTAATTTATTGATATAGTTGGAAAAGAATGATTTTTGTGAATTATTTTAAATAAAAATTTTAAATCCAAAAATAAAATTTTTGGTCAAACCTTTCCCATTTAACCTAGACTTTTGGAAAATATGGGAGATTGAATTTTTGGAGAAAAATATATTTTTGGAAAATATTTTGGATGAAAGATTTGGGGATTTTGGAAGGAGAAGGATTTCTTGAGCTGCAGGTTGGGGCTCTTCATTAGATCCTTTCCAGGAATGCTTATTGAGATAGGAATTCTGGTTATCAATTAGTTATTGTTTAAATTTTACAAAAAAAATGGGCTTGAATGTTCTTCATGCAATTTGGGTTTCAAATTCTCCATTGATTGCCTCAAGATTAAGAATTATAGTGGAAATTAATTAAGATTGGCTTATTGCTTGTATCTTGTTTGAAAAATGAGTTCTATCATGCCCAAAAAGATTATTTATTTGGATGGTATTTCCACAAATTCTTTCAATTTTTAGAAAACCTCTTCTTGCTGGAAATTTTCATTTTAAGTCTCATTATGAGACTATAAAAAAAAATGAAAGGGGGTTTGTTTTTTTCACTAGTACATTCGGAGCTGATTTTCGACGGCCGTTTGTCATATTTTCGATGAATTTTCGTCAGAGTGTCGACAAAATCCACCGTCGAAAACTCGACGTCGGATTGGTCGACGATGCCATGCCCATCGTAAATTCGACAATCCAATGGACTCTGCCGACGGTCAAAGAATTCGGCGGTCGAAAGCTTGGTATTTGTCGTAATTCCAACAATGATCATTTTTCTAAAAAAAAGTAATTTATCATCGATATAAAAAAAAATAATACCTGAGAAAAGCCCTTTTGGTTTCTAATTTGGCGTTACTATACTATTCACTTAAGCGATGGGTCCATTTATCATAAAAGTGTTCTCCCCTTGTCATTTACCTAGGCAGTCCCTTTAAATATTTTATTCTTGTTCGCTTTTAATCTGCCTTTTCTAATGTCCGTCGGGCCTTATAAGTATCATGCGTTTTTCTGTTGATCTGACAGCCCGTGTTGATTCACGACCAAAAAGTGCTCGAAACTTAGTTTCCGTGAAGTAGTGAAAGGTGAAGGTGGACCCGGCATATAGGTTTGGACCAAAGCTAAACACTGATCAAGTTTCATCTGATCAAACGGACAACGTGGTTTCGTGAGATCAAGCTGAACGTGTTTTAACCTTCGTAAGTGGCGGAAGGGTTTGGCGGGTCCCAGAGATAAGCGGTCTTCTTTGGTTAAAGAATGATCAGGTTGGAAAAAGATCAATGGCTTCTCATTGTTTCGTGGCCGGGAGATGCACGAGCTATACCTTCAACGAAATAGCGAAAAGGTGGAGGGTCCCGCTAAGAGTGGTAGTAAATGTGGTAACCCTAGTTGGCGGTGACAAGGCACTAAGTTGGCGGTATGCAATGGGTCCAGGCAAGGTTGTCATAAAAAGAGTAAACAATGAGCAAGTTCTTGAGATCTAACGGCTTGCGTGAATTCGCGAAGATAAGATGCTAGCAAGTTAGTCATTGCGAAGTAGCAAAAAGGTCGATGGGCCCAAGGGACAGGCATGGCATGAAGTTAAAAGCAGATCAGGTTTGTTTTGATCTAACGGTTCTCGTGGTTTCATGGCTGCAAGCCAAACGAAGAATAATGTTCGCGAAGTCGCAAAAGACAAGTGGAAATCACACGGAGGAGTGACGTGGAATAACAGCTGCCACTTTTTGTAGAGCTTGGAAAAAGATCAATGGCTTCTCATTTTTTCGTGGCTGGGAGATGAACGAGCTATACCTTAAGCGAAATAGCGAAAAGGTGGAGGGTCCCGCTAAGAGTGGTATTAAATGTGGTAACCCCAATTGGTGATGACATGGCAGTGACAAGGCACTAAGTTGGCAGTATGCAGTGGGTCCGAGCAAGGTTGTCATAAAAAGAGTAAACAACGAGCAAGTTCTTGAGATCTAACGGCTCGCTTGAATTCATGAAGATAAGATGCTAGCAAGTTAGTCATTGCAAAGTAGCGAAAAGGCCAATGGGCCCAAGGGATAGGCATGGTATGAAGTTAAAAGCAGATCACATCTGTTTTGATCTAACAGTTCTCGTGGTTTCGTGGCTGCAAGCCAAATGAAGAATAATGTTCGCGAAGTCGTGAAAGACAAGTGGAAATCACATGGAGGAGTGACGTAACACATGGTTTAAAAAAGTGGTTGAGGGCCCGCCTAGGTGTAACCGGCAGTTATGTGGGAATAGTAAAAGGGAACATGTGGCGGATTAAGGGTGGAACCAAAAGGAGTTTCCAGGGCTAATGGGCGACTACCATGTGGCATTTATTAACCGGATAACAAGTGGGGTAAGTAATTCCCGGATAAAGGGCCCACTTAAAAGGCATTCATCTCAAGATTGATCCAACGCTTCTCATTGTTTCGTGACCCGAAGATGCCCGCAGCTTAACCTCAACGAAATGGCGAAAACCGTTAGCCATCAAGATGAGGTGTGGTTAGTTAAAAGGATTGACGGTCCCGGTTGGAGTTAAAGGCCGGGTGATTTGAGTTTGATCTAACACTTGGCACGGCCTCACGAAGGAAAAGTGCATGACAGTTAAACTCCGTGAAGTGGCGAAAAGGAGGTAGGGCTTGACACTAAAGAAAAGATATTAAATAGAGATAAAGGCAATGTAATTTCTCGAGATCCAACGGCCAGCGTTGTTTCGTGAAAGATAAGAGCACGGGTTTTATGTTCTGTGAAGTAACGAAAGAGCAAAACAGAGGAAAGACTTAGAGAAATTATGACCCGTTGGAGCTAGTTTTGAATTTGATTTGGCGAATTTAATTCTAAAAAGAAAGTCGAAGCATGTGGAGTTAATTTCTAAAAACTTAAATGCCAACTTGCCCTTTTCAATTCGCATCAACTTGATTGCTAAGTATTGTTTCATCGAAGTTTGTTGCAGAGCGAATTGTTGCAGAGCAATTTTATTTAGGTGAATAATCAGGTTTCTTGTGCTTTTCTTGATAACTCTTGGTTTGTTCTCAAATACTGTTGTGTGAATTACTTCATTAGAGGTCTGTGCTAGCTTCTAGTGGTATAATTGTTTGACCAAAATGGCACCCAAAAGAGAATTTACAGGGAAAGTGAATTACCAGGACCGAAATATCTGTGATGATTTTTTAGAGCAATTAACCATGTCCACCAATGCTGGGGCTAAGGCCAAAGAACTAGTACCTAAGAACCCTCATCTAAAAATTGGAGATGGCCTTTATGATAAGGGTAATTGGTTGAGGGTCCCTGAAATAGGATTGTCAGGCTTAGGACTCTTCAAAGTTGGTTTTGGGTAGAGGAATTCCCCAACTCCTTTGAATGGCATATGGGAGTAGGATGTAGGAAAGCTTGTGGTCCCAGGTGTTTTTATGGATGTAGATTTGTTAGCCCTAATTGCACAGAATTATGACTCTATGGCAAGATGCATCAAGAACATAAAGGGATCAGTCTTGATTGAGATAAATGAAGATGAATTTAGGAAAGTGTTTAAACTCAGTGAGTCCTCCAATTTGTTAGAACCTATTGACTTTGAGTCGTTAGCCTAGGTTTACAACACACAAAGGGATCATCTTAGAAGTGGCCCATTGAAAGAATTATTTGTATAGATAAGGGGGTTAACAGTTGTAGGCCCCAACACAATGGAACCATTCTCTCTCAACCTATTCACTCTGAGAGCTAAGGGTATGTATTGGGCATTATGCCAGATTTTTGGAGAGGATGCTGAAAAGAATATGCCAACCCATTATATGTTAATGATTGCACAAATTCTAAACCCCTCCCTAGCAATAACATTTGATTATGCCTCATACCTTGCTAATGGAATTCATAAAGGGCTAGTAGGAATCAAAAATGGTAATTAAGGTGGATAGGCTATTTGGATGGTACTCCATGTTAATGCATATGTTTCTGTTCAAAGGAGCTGATTATTTTGGAAAGGAGATGGACTTGATTAAGGCCAAGGATAAAGAGGAGATGCCAGTGCAATTGTGGAGTACTGTTCTATCTTGGGATAGAGAAGATGCAAGTTATTTAAAGTTTGATAGATGCTTTGCATCTAAAATTAGGATTCTTCTATGCAGAGAAAATCCTAGAATTCCTAAGGCTCTTTTGGAGTTTCTTAGACCAAAGGAGTTTGCAGAGGATATCAAGATTGTTCACAATTGGGGAGACATATATTTGTACCCTATATCTACTATTTTTAGAGTGTTTGGATTTAGAGGCACCCCCTTTTTACTACCCTATCAGGTCCCATTGAAGATAGGGATTGCAGAAGTCTTGAGACAAATTGGGGGAGTACAAGAAGCAGAGCTAACCAATAGAGGTAAAGGGACTATTTTCCCAACTATTACCATGGCTCACCATTTTTTGATCACTAAGGGTGGATGGAGATTTTTTTAAAAATTATTTAAGCCATATAGGCTGTCTACTGCAGTGTCAAGATGTGCAGACCCCGAGGATGTGAGGCCCTACCCCGATTCAGTTTGACATTTTCGGTTATTTACATATTGAGACTATTATGGATGCTTTATTTTATGCTTTATGGACTTAGAACTTATATGATTCCATGATTTGGATCACACTGACATTGTTGATGTTTTATTGCATGCATGATGATTATGAAACTTTAGATATGTTCTAGAATAGAATTACATTATGATGGTGAATGTCGTTATTGGAAATTTGCAGGATCTCATTTTGATGATAGAAAAATGATGCTTAATTATGAATGGTTCAATTTTGGGAAATTATGTTAATTGCTTATGTGAAATTGAATTTGAAAACAAATGAGAAATTGAATTATTGTTGCCTAATGTATGAGTGTTTGATTTGAAATGGAATCCATGTATTTGATTACGTACAATTGTGATTATTTGGAGTTCCTAATGTGTTAATTGAGATGCGTAGGAAAAATTATCCATGTGACCATGGAATTTAATGGAGAACCAAGCCTAGACCAATGTGCGTTTGTTAAGCCGGGAGTTGTCTATTTGGAGAGACAACACCCCTCCCCTTGTAATGTATTTTATTTGTGATGTGTTTAATGCTTGAGTGTAAAATTTAATTTATATGTTAATGTGTAATCCTTCAAGGGACAATTTCCATGTGTAATTTTTATATTGTATTTTTGTTGTGTCACTTGACACGTGCTGATTAAGTGTCATTGATTTGACTTGTCTCTTGGAGGGAGTTTTGTTTCTACCAAAGCCAATTCAAAAACTTGAGTGTGGTCCCAAATCTGCCTTGGGTAGGGAGTCATGGGAGTGGTCAACTCAAGCTTGACCCGTAGGTAAACTTCAGTGGGGTTTCCAAAGGGTTTAATGGACTCCTAGGGTAAGTTTTTAGGCTTTTCCAAAGGTCCTAAGGGTATACCTATGGGTTAGGGGTGTTTTGCAACATGTGGCTTCTCCCATGTGCCTATGAAGTCACTTCAAAAAGTGGTGTTTTCAAGATGCACGAAAATTGAACTTAGAAAGTTCTTCCTAGGGTAGAGAACCTTCCCCTTAGGAGTTAAACTCTCTTCCCCATCCTCTTCCACCTTTTCCCTTTCCAATTTTAGTAAAGTGCAAGAGTTTGGGAAGGGCAACCAATGGGAACTCACACCTCACCCAAGGGGTTGGGAATTGTGTGAGAGGCCTTCTTAGGCAAGATTTTGCAAACTTAGTGAGTAATCACCCACTCTCCTTTCTTGGAGATTTTGCTTGTTTGAAAAAAAGTTAGTAGGAGTTTAGCATTTTTGGTGGGAATTTTGGGAGAAAAGATAGTGGAAATTGGGCAGCTCATCCCCAACTAAAATTAGCAAACCTATTGGCAGAATAAGGTTGGTTACTCTCTTCTTCTTCTTGTTATGTTGTAAATGTTAGTTTACGTTGTTTTGTAAAAGAAAAGAGTTGCTTGAAAGATTGTGTTTTATGAAGTTTTTGTGTTGAAGTTAAAATGAGTAGTTTTCTTTTCTATGTGTTTGTTTGTGTTTTCTTGTTGTTTTTGGGAGTGTCCAAGATCTCCTATCCTTGGGAGGGTAGGAAGATCTTGGGGTGGAAGGAGTTTGACAGCCATGGGTGAGAGGCTCTCCTTATGGAGAGTGTTCTCAAGGGAGTCCTTGGTGACCCTTGATGCATAGCCTTGTGTATGCATTTGGGGGTCATAAGGGGAGCAGATATGGCCTTGAGCCTTTTTGGGGGGCATAAGGTTTGTGAAAGTATTTGGGTCGTATTTGTGTTGCCATGAGGTGGCTAATGTAGTATTGTTTTTGGCATGCATTCTCCCCATTGGTACTTGGTCCACTTCCACCCATGGAAAAGTCACCATGAAAGTGGTGAATGTGTAGCTTGGGAAGGGATATTTGAATGTAAATGTGTTTTTATGTTTGTTGTGGGGTTTGCATGTTTGTAACCCGTCTAGTGCTTGGTTCTCCAAGCTCGGGGGTGGCTTCTAGTAAGCCTAGGCTGGGAGGTGAGCTTCCCATGGTCAAAATGTGTTGTTTTTGCAGGTTGCATGGGAATGGGAAAGGAAGAATCAAAGGGTTATGTTGCTGTTTTTGTGTTGCAGAAAAAGAAATGTTTGAAAAAAAAAAATAGGGAAGAAATGGAAGGGATTCAATGTTGTAGTATTCTTTTAAAAAAAAAAAAAAGGGGGGTTGTATTATTTCCAAGTTATTATGTTTTTTTTAAAAAAAGTATTGTTGGGATTTCATCCCATTTGTATTAATACTTATGTTGTACCCTTATCAACCTTGTATTTATATTAGTCAATGAATAAACCTGCTTTTCCCTACTTGGTAGTTTTGCAAAAAGGAATTAAAATGTTAGTTTGCATCTTGATTTTTAATGTTTTGCAAAAAAAAGTATGTATTTTTGAGAAACCTGAAAATTATAATTAGCTGAAATTCCATGTTCCTTTTTAGTTGAACTTGCTGCTGTAAATTTATTTAAATTCAGTCTTTTGTATTTTTCTGTTTATTGCAGAAATGAAACATATTGTTATAATAGTCTATTCTATGCAAAGAAAAGAAAAGAAGAATATTTAGCTTCTAGTTTATTAATTTAGGGACAAGAAAATAATGAATGAAGGAAAACTCCTTAAATGTATTATGTTGTTATTCATAAAAATAACACACTCATAAAAGAGTTATGTGAGTTATAGTTAGATATGAAAATAAAATATAATTATAAAGAGCAAAAAAAAAAAAGAAATACATTTATGTATGTTCATCTAAATATATTTATCTCATTAACTGATAATCTGTTATGTTGTTATTAAAAATATATATATATATATATATATTTATGTCTGATCCAAAAAAAAAAAAGAGAAACAGGGATATATATTATCAGAAATGGGTAATTATTTCAGTGTACAAAAAGAGGGAAAACTGATAAAATGATTTAATAAAATATATATATATATATATATATATATATATATATTCATTCCCTAAAAAAAAGAAATTTTGCCAGTTCCCTGAACATAGAACAGAATGTGATGAGCTCTTCATTTCAAAAAAATATATATATATCTTTATTTAAATGTATATATATACATATATATATACATATGTATATATATATATATTTATAGAGTAAATGTTAAACAAAAAAAAACCATATTTCGTGATTGCATAACTCGGGTTTTAAAAAACCTTGGAAACCCGTTTAAATTCCAACGCAAAAAAAAAAACATGTAACGCGCGAGCAAGAGCCGAGCCACTTACACAGTGGTTGGCGGGGGCGCGGGAGCGGCCCGGCCACCACTGTGGTTACCCACAGTGAGCGGCGCTCGGCCGCCACTGTGGGCAACCACAGCGGCGCCCGGGGGTAACCCCCGCCCGCTGGTTGCTACGCCACACCAATACCCCTGCTCTCGGCCGCGTCTGAGACTTCGCTCCGCCAAACCCCACGCTGCATTTCCCTTCAAACACCCTCGGCCACCGCGTGCTTCGTGGGCCGTTTCCGTCTCGGCCGCCGAATGCGCCTGCTTCACCATTCTCGGGATTAAAAAAAAGGAAAGGGGGAGTTAATCTATTCGCCCTAACCCTAGTTCGGGTTAGGGCAACACCCCCAAATTAATTAAACATGTGAGAATTTCTTGGTTATATGAGGTTATAGCTAGACTTATAAATGATTATATAAAACGCAAATATATATATATATGTATATATATATATATATTCTTAAATATATATATATATATATACATATATATATATACAATGCATAAATAAATGTATTAAATATAATTATATATATATATATGTAAACTTATATACATATACATATATATATATATATACATACATACATATATATATATATATATATATATATATATATATATATATATATATATATATATATATATATATATATATATATATATATATATAAGTAATCTTAAATTGGTATTCATTAAGGACTAAATTTGCTAATGGTTAAACCAAGCCCTTCAATATGGGCTAAATGTAGATAAATTTTACGAGAGAGGATTTATTTCCAAGGAGGGCTTAATTCTTCGTTTAACTAGAATCATCTAATTGATTGTTTGAATTTAGGTAATGTTATTTATCCTTTTAAATTTCTAATGAATTAGAGGAAATTTCATAAGAAGACTTTTTTTTATTTAAGTAGCCTAGGTTTAAGAAGGAGGGTGTAAATACAAATTAATTGTGGGGCCAAGAGGGCAAATTAAGTCAAATGTTATAAAGTAATTTTTATTTCTTGAAGGATTTGTTTTAATAAGGTGTTTCCATGGGTTGGTCAACTAAATCCTAGTACCTAGGTGGTTAAGCAAGATAATAAAATAATTAGATCATCTAATTCGGGATTAATCAATATTCTGGAAATTTTAATTAATCATTAATGTAGATTAGTGTTAATCCTTTTGGGAAACATCTTAGCTCGTAGAAGACTGAGTAAACCTTGTCACCCAGCTGAATTTAATCGCCTGATTTACACCAAACGTAGTTAAGGCCAAACTCAAGATGCATTATTTTATTTAAATTAATCACACTTAGTTGATTATACTAGTATAGTTAGCCGGTATTTAGTTAAGTATTTAAAAAAAAAAAATTCCGTTCGTGCCCAAAAGATGGGCATGACAGAGGATTTTTTCAATGGCATGTTCAGAAAAAGAGTAGTGTGCAGAGGTAGGCCACATCAATTTCAGTTCCTAGAAGATCTGATTAGAAATGAATTCAGCCTAGATGAGCAAGAACTGAGGAAGGAGAAGTGGGTGGCATATAAGAAAGCCCTTGATTTTATCCATCAATTTGACACTGGCTATGACCCCCTTTCTAGCTTCAATCCATTTGAGGAGAAAATAAAATTCCTGATTCTTTATTTTGAAGATCTCATGTAGACCTTTAAAGAAAAGAGGGAGGCCACAATGCAAAATGAGCCTGATAAGGCTAAGATGGCATTGGCTAAGCCTGCCTTTGCTAGAGATATCCCACATGGTGACTATGTAATGCACAAAAGGTCAAAGTACACTGTGATAATGCTAGTGACAGGTGAGCCTTCCACTTCAAAAGGGAAGAGGAAAATTGAAGATGTCATTGACATCCAGGATTCCCCTAAGAAGCAGAGAGTGGGAAAGGAAATTGAAACTGATGAGCCTCAATATTCTCCATCTCAGTCTCCTATCCACATTGGAGATGAACAAGTTGTGGCTGACCAATTATTGTAGTTAGGGAGTCTCGGTGAGATTTCCTATACCTATGAGGAGACCCAAGAGGGGATGCCCAAAGAGCCACCTAATGCTGAAATGGATTTGACTGATGGTGAGTTAAAGGGCCAAGAAATGGACCTTACTGTTAAGTAAGCTAGTGAAGAATTCCTAGCTAACATTAATTTTGTCACATCAGGAGCTTTTATACAGTTTCTATGGAAGCAAAATATTGATCAATTCAAGACTAGATGTGAACAGAGGAAAAGTGAAAAGCCTCTTAAAATTACAACTCAGGTAGAAGAAGAGGTCAAGCAAGAAATGATGGAGGAGTTCAAAGCAATCACCCCTGAGAAAGGAAGAGAAATGGTAGCAAAGGATGGTGTGTTGATTCTCCCTGAATGGGATATAGTTGATGCCTTAGTGCTTGATGCAGTGAGGAAAGAAACAAAGCCTATGGAAGGAGTGACATTCAGCAAAGATAATGCTGCTCTTGTCATGTGGTCTTTAAAGAAGGATGAAAACAAAAGAAGGAAGGATGCATCAGATTCTAGCCTCTTAGGAGGCATGATAGTTAAAAGAGTCCAAGACATAGGGGTAGTGGAAGCTACAAGCACAGTCCTAGAGACTACAAAATTCAGTGTTTCGATGGCAGAGAAAGAGGCACAAGAAAAGGCTAATCTCCAATTGAAGTTGGAGACTATTTTAAAAGCTTACAATGATGCTAAAGAAGGAATAGCCAACAGAGACAGCATAATTGCTAGACTCCAGAGTCAACTAGCAGGTCAATATCATCCCGGTGAATCTTCTACACTCATGATAGCCTCCTCTCTAGCAAGACCCCCTCCTACTAGTCCCATCATTGAATATCCCCCTTCTCCTATGCCTTCTAGTTCCCAATTACCTGAAAATGTATTGAAACAAGCTCAGACATTGTATGCAAACAAATATGAGGAGAAGGTGAAAGCCACCATCTTGAAGTTTGTTGACTCAGTCAAAACCTCCAATGCATACATAAATATGAAGAGGATTCTTGAAATTTTGATCAAATTGAGAGAAGAAGAAGCCACTTTGGAACCAATCCTGAATAAGTGGGTGACTAGAGGTAAAGAGATAGAGCTCATGTGTTCTTCCCATGCAGATGCAAAAGAGAATGACAATCTAAGGTCCACATGTGAGTTTATAAAAGAGATGAATATTCTTTCAGTGGAAGGAGCAGGTATAAAAAGAAAAGCCCAACTTTATAGGAAAGAATATGCAAATCATAAATTTGAAATGTTTCCAGGAGGTTTCATTGGTCCTGTCCAGCTAAAGGAAGAGAAGACTTGGTTAAAGGAGGTGGACCACAATTTGTCCCTAAGGATCAATCAGGTTATTAGTACTGATGACACATCCTTATTTGTCCAAACAATTGAGGAAATTGAAAAAGTGAAATCTCATTATGGTTTCATAGAAACAAAGATTAGGCATGTACAAGTCACTTGGAAGCGGCTAGAAGATATGAAACAGAAGATTGCTAGTTTTACTTGGCCTAGTGATAATGTGTATCAGGAGTGGAAAGATAAGTATATGGGACAGAAAGAAGATACTCAGGAGCAGTTACAGGAGGTTGCAATAGAACAACAAGCAGAGGAAGCCGCAGATATTGAAAAGGACTTATAACAGCTTCTTGAAAACGACCGGTTGTTTGTCACAAACTTTCTTTTGAAGGGTCCAAAGCTTGTATGCATCCATACTATTATAAATGGATACCAGGACTCCTAAAAAAATGATCACAAGTAATTGTAAGAAAACGCTGCAGAAATTTATCTGAGCTTTTTTCTAGTCTTATGGAGAATACTCTGAGTTTTGTAATATTTTCTCCAAATTAATATCAATATACAGACTATAAATAGTGTATATACATAAATGTGCATAGCAGTCATAGGGAAATTCATGTCAAATGTGCAACTCAATACAATAAATAATCTTAGTTTGTAGCCCTATAGCATCATAATGCAGTCCTTGACCAAGTATGCATACAAGAAACATCTAGTTCTATTAAGGCACAAGCATCAAAGTCAGAGGTTATGACAACTAGTGAAAAACATCAAGTACAAAAAGTTTAGTCTCAAGAATTAGGAGTTGTAATAAAAAATCTTACAAGGATGAGGCATATTCATAACTTTTGCAGTCCCACCTTGGATATCAACACTAGAAGCAACTCATATTGTTTGTGTAAAGACAAGACAATATGGGAGTTCATTATACCTAGCAACTTGTGGTGTTGTTCATGTTCGCTCTGCTGGACCCTACAATTAAGATTCAATATACATTATTCAATAAGATTAATTGTACAACATAATGAAATATTGAAAAGTGTGTTACCTTGTTGAGCTTCGCTTGGTTTCGAGAATAGTTTAATATTCTCTACTTAACAGGGCCAACCATGTGAAAGTGGAAGCTCATTTGGCCCCTTCCCCCCCCTAACATCACTCTAAATTCCCCGTTAACATCTTATAACATTCATTCATTAATTCTTTCTACCATTAATAAAATATAGCATTCATTCATTAATATCACATAACGTTCATTAACACATAACATTGATTAACATTAATTAACACACAACATTCATTAATATTAATTAACACATATCATCCATAACCATTAATTAGCACATAATTACATTCACTAACACATAAAAATCAATCATTATCAAATAAGTTAGATTACAATCATTTCTTTCTTTGTTTTTTCTTTGAAGCTATGAAAAGACTAAGTGGAACATCGGTGTCTTCATCATTTCCTCCCTCTGCAGATGTTCCGCCAACTGCTCGTGATCTCAATGTATGCCTAGTCCTATATTGAGGACGAGGACACTGAGGCGAAGGGGGGTCCTCTGCAATAACAAAGAAATGGGTTAAATTCAAAAAAAAAAAAATTATTGTTACAAGTATTTCATTAATTTAGAGAACATAATTGTTGTGCTCTTTACCTGATGGGGCCACATCATTTTGTGTAGCCTCAACCTCAACATGCTGAACACCATGGTCCTCTTCACCTGAGTGGGGAACATCACATTCTTGAGGTTGTGTACCCAGATCATGCTCCACTTGCTCACCACCGACTACATGCTCTAAAATATTAACAAGAAAGGTTACATTAATTACTACTCTAATTACAAATTAAGATGTTTAATTGTATTAATAGCTAAATAAATAAATTTGAATAGCAAATGAATACCTCCACTATTGGGATGCACATCCGGACCTTCATGTGCAGGTGGTGTTTCACAATTAGCAGGCTGCATTCCAATGACATGCACATTGTTATCATTGCTTGCTTATTTAAAACAAATATAGTCACTTTATGTTGGAACTCAACATCAATTAGATTATTGGTAAAGTATTCAATTTGAAACAACTTCCATTTACCATATTTACCTGTGTGACGGATGCACTCGAATGTTGTGTATGCCCACTCAATTCTCATAGCCGATTAGCCACGGCTGAATAGCCTTGCTGGTAGGCAATTCTCTTGTCATCTTCTGTGGGCGCTCTATTGAATTCAGAGCCCTGCATTTTTGCTTGGTATCGTGAATTTTGCTTGCATTGTTTGATTAAAAAAAACATTTGCAATTTATTAATATTTTGAGACAATATGGGAGTTTACATGAAATACTTACAATTCGTGCAACAAGTTTCATGTAACCACCAGAGTTGAGTTTGTGTTGCCTGTGCTTTTCTTGCCTTGCCTTGGTTGCCTTTGACATGTCACTCAGTCTATAAAAAGTTTGAAATATGTTAGATTATATAAATATAAAGAGTAATTAATTAGTACATAATTACATTCTTAATAGTATCTCGTACCTTCTTCTGGCGTCTATTGGTGTATTTCCTTTTTTCCTTTCAATTCTCTCCTTGTCATTAAAAATCAGGTCCTTCCACTCCCTCTCTAGAATCATGGGGGGATGCTCATACTTTAGGTTCCTCTCCAAATGGGTCCTATATTGGTCCCTCACATACTTTAGATATGTGCCAGCTTTTTCAAGGAGCTTGGTTTTGTCAAAGGTGTCATTTCCAAACCACTCAACCATTTGGTTTGTCAATTCATCTTTTAACCTTTTTTCTTGGTCATTCCACCTTTTAAAGCAAAAACAAACCTGTTAGATTTAGAAATGAACTGAAGCTACATTTATTACACTTCAAGAAATGGATCAAAGGAAAAGTATTCTAGCAATGATATAAAATCAAAAGTGGATAAGGGTTAGTTCACATATGATGTACCACCTTTTACATATGGTGGGCCCAAATATCTGAAATGCAATGTCACTAAGATGTTTATAGAAAATATCATTGCCTACAAAAAATTCATGGGATCAATATTAGTCCAAAATGAGTGATCATAAAGTAAATTACAATTAGAGTATATATAATAATAATTTTAAAGTACCTAGAACCTTTTGTATCTTTAAGGGAAGCATTTCTTCATCGCTCACCATGAATGTGGCCTGCAATGTTCCCGTACTAGCAATACAAGAAGATCCAGGAAACAATGCTATGTTATCAGTAGTAGTCACCCGTGGCACATCCTCATGTGCATCTCCTCCTGCAAAAAATGAATCCACTATGAAATGGATTAGAATTCAAGAAAGAACGCTTGAAGGGAAATAAACACATGACAGAAGATAGAGAAAAAGAGGGATCTGCCAATAGTGGGCGGGCCAATATGATATGCACTAGAGGATGTCTGCATGCTACGTGTTGCCGACATTGCAGTCGGCAATACAGGTGAGGGTGACCTCTGATGAGGCGGCGTCGGCAGTTGCACAGTAACATTGACAACACCTAAAGAATAATACATTAAATAAATCAAACATTAAATATATGAAAAGTGCAAGAATTGTAAACAAGGATGAACCTTTATTTTGAAAATTGACAGTATCAAGTATGATGTGTTTTGGGTACTCAGAGTGATAAGCCAAGCAAGTGATAATACAAGAAAATCATCATCACCTGATCCTGCAACACCCTGATCGTAGGAACGACTTTCATGAGGGCGGATAAATTATTGTAAAAACAATACGTACATATTTTAGTTAATGACATAAAAGAGAATAAAATATAAACCATTATTGAACTTTTGTTATAATTAAAGCTTTCATTACTGCTTACTTGCAAGTTTTCTGCTGTCTTATACAATAATTCCACCCTCTGTCATATCTCATCAATGGTAGGATGCACGACTGTCAAAGCAACAATCTCTTTTCTAATTTTTATAAGAGGCATTTTAAAGAATTTCACAAGGTCTATGGGATCTTCAGGGTCATCATTGCTTAACCCTAATGATTCCACATCCATAGAAAGGTGCTCAGGTACTGCAACTCCCTTTCCCTTTCCCCGAACATCTGTCTGTGTCAAGAATATCATTAACAATTACAAAATTAGTATAAATAACTAAAAAAAAAAAACATAATAATGTAACAGTTTGCTTCTACCTAATTTGTACAATTACAATGAGGTTTACCTGCTCGGTAGAAGTGTCGCAAGGTACATCTCAGTCTGTGATATGTGATGGATCCATGTTGGTCTGTGACAAAGAAAAAATATAAAAAACGTTAGCGAAATTACATCATACACAACATGAACAACATGAACTTTGTAGACAAAAAGAGTATTAAATAATAAAAAGATGTTGTCACCAAAATCATTGTAAATTTTCTAATTCCTTACCTTTACTTTATGTAGACTATGCAGGATTCTCAACTAAATGGTCACATAAATAGTCACATAGCTAATAAACAATCCAATTTCCATAAATAAACATAGTTTAAAAATTGTCACATAAATAGTCACACCCCCTATCTCCATCTCCATATTAAAAGGTGCATCATGAATTAATTATGTAATGGCATTAGAATTCAAAACAGAATTAATTAATTATGTAAAAAATATTCTATCAAGAAGTCAATATTCAATAGATAATATACTAATCGCATTCCTCATACATTTCATTCCTCATCATCATGAACATCAAGGTCATCATCATCATCATCATCATCATCATCATCGCTGTCGTCATCATCATCATCAACGTCTTCGCCATCATCATCACCATCATCACCATCACTGTCATCATCATTATCATCATCATCATCATCATCTTCTTCTTCTTCTTCTTCTTCTTCTTCTTCTTCTTGTTCTTCTTCATTATCATTGTGAAACTGTCGATCATGATCATCATCCACTTCATCTTCTACTTCTTCGATATCTTCTTCTTCCATCACATTATACTTTATTGGTCTTCCTCTTGGATCATGTCTAACAACAAATGACCAACCCAGTTTATGTGGAACCTCAGAGTAAAATACTTGCTCACATTGGTTTGGAAGAACATAGGACTCATCCCCAACTAGTTCAAATAACCTTGTATTTAGCATTATAAAACCATTATCATGTTCAATAACAGTTCTATCAAGATCATTTTTATTCAATCGTAGCTTGTACCATTTGACGACAAACAAAACTAATTTGAAGGAATTAAAGTCACACTCAAGTATATCATCCAAAATGCCATAGTATCGATTTTGAGACTGTTGAGGATGAATGTCATTTCTCGATGAAATATTTGTCACCTCAAAGACTGCAGTGATGCCAGAATCACAAGTTCTTTTCGTGTCATCCAACTTTTTTATGCAAAATTTATGACCATTGCAGCACATAGCGTTGTGGTGTTTGACCTGCGATATGTCAAACATGTAAAATTTATTGCATTGTGAGTTGATAAACATATGGGTGATTAATAAATTTATACGTACCTGTTTATCTCTTAAACCATATGCTAAATCAATTTCCCTTTGCATAACATTGGAATCTCCATTACGATGTGCCTCTTTAACCAATGAATCCACACCTTCCCATGTTAACGTGTGTCCAGAATGTTGACAACGTTCAATCCATACTGTCATCCAATCAATATTGTTTGCAATATACAAATTTAGTGCATCCCACTCTCAACCAACTGTACAAAAAATAAATAGACGTCTTACAATTGATTTATTTTGAAGATTAAGAATTAATTAACTATAATAACATCTTATAATTACCTCTCACTTTCCTCAATCTACCTTTCCCCATCAAGTACTCCCCTTCGAATTTTTTAATGGTGTTGGGATCCCAAATGCGATCCACGTGGATCTTTGCTACAAACTTAGGAAGATATTCAGAAATGTACACCATAGTCTGGTATACCATATATCCCTCCACCATAGAACCCTCAGGATGTGCTCTTTGTCGAACCAAAGCCTTCAAAAATTTCAAGTGCCTCTCAACCATCCACATTGACCTACTGTGTACAGGTCCACACAATTCAATCTCCTCAACTTGGTGTATGAGGTAGTGTTCTTGTGCATTGAAAAAAGCTGGAGGTAGACACTTTTGCATTTCACACATTAAATGAGGAATTTTTCTCTTCCAATATTTTATATCATCTTTATGGATTTCTTTACATGACAACCACCTACAAGGTATTCAAGATGCAAAAAAATATATTACATAAGAAGTAAAACAAATCGCAAATATAATATCTATACAACGAACTAAACAAATATCACTACTTACCTTATGTATTTTCCAAGATCATATATGACTTGCTTGACATTATTGTCGAAGTCGTCTGGGAGAGATAGAGATAGAGCGTACTGCAACAATTATAAAATTATCTTTTCTTTTTTTGTAACATAATGAAAAGTACACGTACGCTCAGTACGTAAATACATACTAAAAATACAAGAACATGAATTACCTTAATGAAGGTATGCCAATCATGCGTTTTCATCCCTAGCCCAAATTCACTTTTCTTTGATATGAGATTGTTTATGTTTGCAGCAAATCCTATGGGAAATCGAATTTTTCGTATGACTTCTTTTATAGCATTGCTTTGCTGGTCCGTTAATAACCAAGGAAGCTCACTTATATTAATCTGGTCTCCATGGCTATTTGATTGAATGACATTTATCATTGCATGATTGGAATCCTGAATGTCACTACATATTTTGACAATTTTTTCTTTGTCACGCCTTCCATCCAATATTTTCTATAATGTCTCTGTTATATTATTTCCAATATGCATACTATCAAACAAATGAACAATTTGTAACTACTCGTAGTAGGGCAACCTACTAAATTGTCGGGGATAACTTTTTATTCCCTTAGGAAGGTGGCCTTTTATGCCTTCACGACCTTCATGATCATCAATCACATCATCAGTAAACAAAACAAAATAGAAAAGATGTTTTATGACAAACCAATAGATGGAATGGCATTACCTTGACAATTAATTCTATTATATTCCAACTTCCACAGGTGAGGTGTCATTCTTCGTGGCTTTGACGTATTCTCTTCTTTCCCATTGAAAAGATGTTTTTCAGTATTTCAATACTTATGATTTTTGTGGAGAAAGTGCCTATACTCATCAAACACCTGCTTTCCTAAACTTTTTGAATGACAAGATTTCATCTTTGGACCACAAACAGGACATGCAAATTTTCCCTTTGTTTGAAGACCTACAAGATAATGTATAATTGGATTAAATATGACAATTTTTTGAATTATAATGTTCATGCACAACTTAAACACTATAACATACCACAAAACTGTGTTAGCCCCAGGGCATCGTGTATTGTCCATACAAGCATCGCATCGCATGGAATTGAAATTGTCTTTGTCCTATTGGTCTAGAGACATCATACATAGTGACACCATTCCATAACTCCAACAACTCGTCAATAAGAGGCTCGATATATACATTCATATCTTTAACTTGGTACTTACCTAATCGAATGAACAAAAACATTACATAATTACTATGACCATTTTACTGCAATATTTATAATTAAATTTAGATGACTATATTTAAATGATAAAATACCTAGAACAATCATTGCCAACATTATGTTCTCCCTCTTTATTGACATCCATGGAGGAATGTTATTGTTGATAACAAAAACAGGCCACACTGAGTAAACGGATCTCATCTCTCCAAATGGATTGACACCGTCTGCTGCCAATGAAAACCTGAGATTACGAGGTTCTTCTTTAAAGTGTGGCCACTTTTCCTCTATGTCCATAAATGCTGAACCATCCACAGGCATTCAAATAATGTCATCTCGACTTCTATTGCATGCATGGTAATCCATAAATTGTGTCAAGGTAGTGCACTTGAATAATCGTTGCATACGTGGAATAATGGGAATATAGCGAAGAACATTTCGAGGAACCCTTTTTGTTATTTGATTTGTTTGATATCTATTGATATGACATTCAGGGCATTCAGTTCGAACTTCATGTTGTTTGTGATATATAATATGATCATTGGGACAAGCATCTATTGCTTGATACTCCATTCCAATATCTTTCCTAACGGCAGATAATTCTCGGTATGAGCGAGGTAGAATATTTGATGGTGGTAACAAAAACTCACCTATAAATCTACAACAACAAAATATAATTTGTTATAATAAAGAATATTAATGGTACAACATGATTCACAGTTGATTATGACATATATGACATGCCTTAACATAAGTGACATTGTTATGTTGGATAAACCATTCATAACCTTCAAGTTCACCAACAACAATACAACGGAGAGAAGAGTTGCTTGCGAGCCTTCATAAAGGGCCTCAGATGCCTTCTCAAGTAGAGGGACATCATGAACAACATCAAGGTCATCTTCATAATCATGATCAGCTACGCGAGTACTAAATGAGTCATGGATCAATGTATTTGTACCATCATCTTCAATTGTGTTTTCTGGCTCATGATCGTCATCTTCCATGGGATCATTATCTTTAGCTTTGATATTCACACCTCCATGTTCGTCCACTTCGAAAACCATATTCTCAAGGTTGTGTTGATTCATACCATGTGCTCTGGGGTGCTCGAACTATATAAAATTGATATACATAAATAAACCGTGATCATGATCTCATCATCATGTGATTTATTATGTATATAAATTATCAAAATGATATAATGAAAAACTAATCATGTCCACCTTCAATGTGACCATGCAGCCTACAATGTTTCTTCATTGTTTTGATTAGAAGTCTTCTAGTCTTTAACCCCTTACAAATTTTGCACAGACAATAACATTTTCCATCACCTTTTCTTTTCAAGTTAGACCACAATCTAGCAATTGTCTCCTTATTTTGTTGTTCGTTGATATTGTCTGGCATGGTCTTTCTTCACAGGCAAGAAAATAGAAATTATTGTTTGACATGGTCTTTCCCTCAGGAGCTGGTAGATCCTGCTTCCATACTTTAATTCTATTTTCTCAAAGGACAATCCTAAAAATCCATGCATTGAAAACAACTTTTTACACCTTTGTTGGTTGTGGTGGCGTCACAAAGAGTTTACATCAATAAATGAAGAACATGCCAATGCTTTTAATGCAGTAGTAGAAGTCTATCTCTTATTCAATATCTCTAGTGAAACCCCCATGATCTTTTGTTGGAGTAGAATTTGTAATATTCTAGAAAGGGTCTTGTCCTTTGTTGATGGGATATTCATCTACCTCAAGAAATAACTGTTCTTATCTCCAACAAGAAGTGGAACTAAATGAAGATCTAGCACCATGAAATTAATCCTCAAAATGATTACTATAGTTAGTTTTGGTAGATAATGATTTGGGTAAAATACTAATGTGGCTTTATGAAACATTATGTACTAGCTTAGCATACTCTAACAACTTTGGTGTGACATGCTACATCCAATTAAGTCTCCATCGGTATCTCTATTGTGTTTATGGATTGGGATTCAATGTACTCTTTTTATACATAGATTTTACTTTCAACTAAGGAGGTTTGTATGTACTTACTTGTATTTCGATTGTATCCCTATTTCAAGAATATCTTCTATCAACAAATCATTTGTTGTAAGTTGTACAAGTGGAAGCTTGAACATGCCTTCCATGCTAGCCTTGTTGATACGTTCAACACCATCTTGTGCAACAAATCTTTAGAACTCCATTTTTCCGAATTGAAGAGTGAGTAGTAGGGACAATCTAGGACACTTACAGAGGTTTTGCAAGAGAGATAAATAGACCTAAATATTATGGCTTAATAATTATCAATAGGTAAATAGATAAGAAACTCTCAATATCAAAATGACTTTCTCAATTGGCTTTACTAGAAATGGATAGATCTGCTAATAATGGCTTTATGACTGTATGTCAACTTTAGATTCAATCCAAGAAGAGCTATAACTAATATGCGATATCTAGATTTATGATCTCTATAATATAACAATCCAATAATTATGTTTCCACGCATCTATACCACAACACAAACATCATGCTAGTGTTCAGCCATAGCAATGATATCCTAATTATAGAATGTGAAATATGCACATAACTATGAATAAAGATTAAGAAAAACAAAGAAAAATGCTTATTGCAAACATAAATGACTAATGGACAAGAATTGAATTCATTGTAGATAGTTTTGAATATCAAATTCACTTATTTGTGTGTATTTAGTAACTCATGTACTTGTGGCCAACCATTTATCTCTTTCATAAATTAAACACTTATTAATAACATTAAATGGCTGAGTAATTATGTTTTAGTTGAAATTGAAAATAAAATATTTTATTTTAGGACAGCTCACACTATTCCCTATCATATTTTAGACTCTCAGTTTTGTTAGTAGTGGTTTGATGTCTTTGGAGCTGATCATTGCATTTCTTTAGTTACATTTGCTAGCCTACTCCCAGCCTGTGCCAAAATGGGAGCTTTGGAACAGGGTATGGACATCCATCAAAGCATAAAAGATACAAGAATTTTGTCAGATGTAGTTGCAACTGCACAAAATGGATTTGTTGAGAAGGCTTTGGAAACTTTCAAGCAAATGCAATCGGCAGGTGTAAATCCAAATTCCACGACCATTGCTACTATCCTCCCTGCCTGTGCTAAAATGGGAGATTTGGAACAAGGTATGGACATTCATCGAAGCATAAAGGATAGAGAAATTTTGTCAGATGTTGTAGTTCTAACTGCCTTGGTAGACATGTATACAAAATGTGGAAGCATAGACAAGGCACGTGAACTATTTGATAGAATGCCTGAAAGAAATGTTGTCTCATGGACTGCAACGATTGCTGGATATGCACAAAATGGATTTGTTGAAAAGGCTTTAGACACTTTCAAGCAAATGAAATTGGAAGGCATAAAGCCAAATTCCACAACCTTTGCCAGCATCCTCCCTTCTTGTGCAAAAATGGGAGCTTTGGAATAGGGTATGGACATCCATCAAAGCATAACGGATAGAAGAATTTTGTTAGGTGTTGTACTTGCAAATGCCCTGCTTGGCATGAATGTAAAATGTGGAAACATGGACAAGGCTCATGAATTGTTTGATACGATGCCGCAAAGAGATGTGATCTCATGTGAACAATCAACATGCGTGTATACGGGAGGAAAGGATTGCTGATACAAAATTGAACGCTCACTCCTCAATCACAGTTCTATGGTTTTACGAGATTAAACTAGGACAATAAACCACCACATGTATATTTTTTACAACATGAAATTGAAAACTAGGGCAATTTGAATCTACCTCCTGTGTGGGATTGCCTTCGACGCGGGTTTGATGTTCTTGGGGGTTGAAGTCGCCACGGACGCCTACGCGGGATTGCAATTCACAAATGAATTCCCTACCTCTTTTTTTATTTTGTAATGGTCGTTGTCGTCGGAATTATGACGAACTCGAGCAATTTTTTGAAAAAAAGAAAATTCTCATTGCTAATGCCTTCTTTGTCGAAACCAAATGGGTAATTTCCGTCAGAATTACGACAAATGCAGGCATTTTTTCAAAAAAAAATCAAATTTGACCACAATATACCTTCTCCGTTGGAAACCTCAGTCAAAAATCTAGTCCAAATGTATTAGTGTTTGAAAAGAAAAATATATCTAAATCTAAAGTATTTATCATAAAATCGATTTGTTTGTTTAAAAATTGAATTGAACGAAAAAAAATAATAATAAATTTTTTTTTTTAATTTGGGGTTGGAGGGCAGGGAGCGGAGCTCTACCCACACCTCCTCCCCCTGCGCAGGCCGCAGCAAGCTGCGACCCCCGCGGTGGCCGCAGGGTGTTGCGTCCCCCGCGGTGGCCGTGTAGGCGCCGCGGGACCTATGTCCCCCACGGTGGCACTACCCGTGGCTAGGGTTTGGGCCACCCAACCCCCGTGTAAGGGAGGTGGGCCTGGCCGCCCAAAAAAAAAAATATTATTATTTTAAAAGTTTTTTTTTAATTAAGTTTTTTTATTATTTATTAATTATTATTAATATATATTTATTAATGAGAATAAATATATATATTAATTAATATTTAATTTGAGAGTTGTGCTTCATTAAATTATTAATAATATATATTTTATTAATGAAAATTAATATATATATATATATATTAATTAATATTTAATTGGATTATTATACATTATTAATTATTAATTGAGTATATTTTAATTAACCGTGGGTTAATAGATATATATGAATTAATATTTAATCCTTTTGGACCTGTAATATTAGGGAAGCATCTTTTTGGAAAAAGAGAGAATATTATTTATATTGGAAAAAAATTTGAGATAAAATATACATTATTCAGGAGTATATATTATTTGAAGATTTTAATGTTATCGGTCATCTGGAAATGTTAGAAATGAATATTTTATCATTGGACATTATGAATTTAAATGATATGTTTTTGGAAATTCAATTAAGTATCATTTGGAAAAATTGTTAAGTTATTGATAATCTCATTTAGTAAAATGAATGGTTTAATTATATTTTTCTTATGTTTCGAGAAATAGATAAATGGTACTATTGCAAATTGTGGTATTGTATTCACCTCGCAATGATGATTTCTTGTTAGTGTATCTTGGAAACTTAGATCATTTAGAGAACTTGATCAACATTTAATGTTTAAATCATTTCGGAAAAGATTGTATCTGCTGGTTATTGCCTATGTGAGTTTAATTTATGTATTTGCTTTTGCTTAAGTAATGGCAAGCCTTGCTTTGTTTGATTGGACCCTGTCGTTTGGTTGATTTGGGTACCTGTTTCAGTCCTCAGTTCCAAGTTGACTGTTGTATTGTGGGGGTGTCATAGTTGGTGATATCCTTTATGTGGGTGTCGAATGATGGTTTGTGGTTGACCATAGTTGGTCAGGTCTTTGGTTAGAGCACCATCAGTAAGTGTACCTCTTTTGAGTCATGTTTAACCAAATGGATGTTCCCTCCTTTTTGAACTCCGTTTGCTTGACCATGTGTGTTCCTTGGTTTTTGAGTTCGTCTGAGTTTAGTCTAGTGTCGTATGGGAAAGTGGCTTTCGATTGGGGGCCGCGCCCAAAGTGGTTGCTGGGTAACCCATCGAAAGTGAGTCTAATAAGTGATAACCTAACAGTAGATTAGAATGTTAATCTCTAAGTAAGATAATTGTGCCTCACACATGGGATGAGTGCTAACACAGACTCGACATGCTGTGAGAAGGCCTGAAATGGCAAACCATCATCCTTGTCTTCACGAAAGGATGTGTGGGTCCACATGAGGCTTGGATGGGCTGGAGGTTCGGATTAGGTTGCCAAGGTAACCCAGTGTATGGGGTCAGAACCTATGAAGACCTGCCATGGTAACCATACCAGGTTGTGTGATGACACTTGTCCCTACGTTCGCTAGTGTGTTGTTGTATTGTCCTGATAGGAGCATGTTTGTGCGTCGTCCTATTGTCTTTGCCCTTGTGAGAACCTGATTTCATGTTAGATCTTGGGTGGTGATGACTTAGTTTGCGAATGCTCCAATGGACCTTTGTATTAGCTTCGATTATGTTCAGCTAGATCCTTTCCTTTGCAAGGATTGTTTATGTATTTATTGACCGATGCAGTCATTTGTATATTGATTATGTTTCGCCTTGATGGCAGGATTGTAAATTATGAGAACCTCATGTATTCTTAACTTTATTAATTATCAGAGGGATCTTGTAGTTGAGCAGACCTGGAGATGTAGCCCTTTAGGGGTAAACTCCAAGATCATCTTGGTGTTATGTGATGCTTTTATTCTTATGTTTCATGTTTAGTGTTAACATGTATGAATGGAATTTTGATAGAATGTATAAGTGGATAAGATGGAATTAATCTTAAATGCATGTATGCAATCGTCTTTTAAATGCTGAAATGGGATCATGGTAGATTGTAGATTAGAGCAATAGAATGCATTCAGTCATTGTTAAGGAAATTAAGTATGCATGGGAAGAACTCATTAGCTTTGATGAAATTGAAGTGTGTTATTAAATTAGTTGTATGACTTAAATTCTCATGAAAAGTATGAATGAAGAATATAGATAAATCTTAATGGATGAACCTTATCTGGTGGATTATATTTTCATCTATCTAAAAGAAATTATCCTTGTTTAAGAATTATCTCATTTTTAAGATAATCAGCTTATTGGATTAATTGTGTGAGTTAAGTTAAATGTGTAATTAAGTAATCACATTGGGAAACTCTGTAGGTGTTAGTTGATGTCTTCGGCTATGTAATCTGAATTTTGATATCTCGATGTATCTTAATGTTGTGTTTATCTTTAAAAAAAATTATTGCACTCTATTCTTGTGTTATGGCTTAATCCCTTCGGGGTTTCCTGGCGGGGCATTACATGTCTAGTACACACACACACATGAAATATAAAAAATAAATATCTAGTACCCATGCATATGAAATGTATATAGTACACATGTACAAATATGAAATGTCTATAAAATGTGTGCACATGCACATATATATATAAACAATGGGTCACTCGGGGCCCTGTCCTGAACCATGTCCCGATCCATGCGCTTGCAATAGAGTATGCACACATAAAATCATACATTAAACATTTAATTTGAATGTACTAGAGTAAAAAAATTTAAGTAACATAGATTAAGAGAATTTGCGCGTAAACAAACATACATCTGAAGAGTCTCTAACATCACCACCATGTGCATGCAGGATTCTAGGACGTCTATGTGATGAGGAGCTCAACCTGTGTGATAGTGGTGCATCCTGCAATGTTGAAATTTTGTTAGATATACATACACATATATTTATAACTTGGAACCTAACCCTTTAAATATAGAACTTAAATATTTAAAAGAAACAATTAATTTAAAGTTATAATGTATACATGTGTCTCCTCATGAACAGGGTCGGTGGCAATGTGCAAATCCTCAAACAAAGCCCCATGCGCCTGCGATAGAGTATGCACACATAAACTCATATATTAATTTAACATTTAATTTGAATACTAGAGTGAATTTTTTTAAGTAACATATATATTAAGAGCATATGTGTAGACAAACATACCTCTGAAGGGTCTCTAACATCACCACCATGTGCATGCAAGATTCTAGGACGTCTATGTGACGAGGAGCCCAACCTGCGTAATAGTGGTGCATCCTGCAATGTTGAAATTTTGTTAGATATACATGTACACATATATTTATAACTTGCAACCTAACCCTTTAAAAATAGAACTTAAATATTTAAGATTGAATTAATTTAAAGTTATAATGTACACCTATGTCTCCTGATGAACAGGACCGGTGACAATGTGCAAATCCTCAAACATTGCCCCTGTGCCTACAATATAAATTACACATGAACTCACATGTACATTATTTTAACATTCATTATATATATATATATATATATATATATATAATTTATTTTAAAGATCAAATCGAATCTACTTGAACATGTACATGTACATGTGGTTGTAGATAAACATACCTCAGGGTCTCTAACACCTCCATCGTGCGCATGTTGTACTCTAGAACGTTTGCGGGATGAATGGCTCATCCTGCGCAATGCTCGCTCATCCTAGACAATGCAAATATTTTGTTCAATATATATATATAATTGAAATCACTTGAAATTATTTAATCAACACCTAGATATCCATTTAAATAGAACTTAAAAACAAAAAACAAAAAAAAATTTAAACTTTATATATACCTGTCTCCTGATGAACAACTGGGTTAGTGGCAGCATCCAAATCTCCATACATCGACCCTAACGTGATACCCTATATAGTTCAAAAAATATAATCCAATATATATATAATTAATTTTAATCTATGCAGTTCATGTGTACAATCAAGTAGCTATATAAAATTTCTAAATTAAAATTAGTAAATTATATATTATAATTCATACCTCTCCTACAGCATGTAAGGCTCGTCTGATCTTGCTGATGTCAGAATCATACAAGCAGCCCACTGCAACATGATCCCCCTCACTGTCTAGCTCCATAAGCATGGTAGTGAACATCCCCGAAAATCTAGTACCAGGTATTGTGGCTCGATCAACTGGTGTATAAACAGGAGGAGGAGGTGTATCCTGACCAACTATTGTATGCTGAAGCGGGGCAGTAGGATGTGCAGCAGCAGTAGGCTGAGAATCTGTATGCTCACAACCATGGCTAGAAGCACCCGGTCTACCAAGTACACGCCTAACAAATGATGGGGCATCCTCTAGTGGGATCCCATGCTCCATAGCAATGACCTGATATGAATCTAAGAGATCACTGGATAAGCATGTGCTCATCTACCGTAAAGGATCTATGTCATGCATGAGTGTAGTATCCATCGGTGATGGTATGTCTACTCGAACATATGGATCATCACTCGGTGATGCATCATGAATGCTAGTATGAGAGCGCAAAAAATATCTACCCACCCTATCTAATGTCATCTCATCCACCTGTGTGCCTATAGTAACAATACTGGAAAAGATGGACTATTGAGTGTCATCTGGTACACTATCTGCAGCATGTGCTAGGTCCACACTCTTGGGAAGAACCACAAGGTTTGGACCAATCAATTAATATTTATTAACGTGGAGGGGTGCACTTGGTCGTTTAAACTTATCTGAAAATCTGCCCTTCCCTTGCCCAACATCTTTCGGAAAATCGGTGTAATCAACATCATCCAATAAATGAAACTCTGCAAACAATTGTTTATAGAAATAAAGGGGCAATACATCCTTTTGGGGCCACCTATGATGAGTGGCTAACCATCTAGGATAAATAAAAGGTGCTACTAGTGCATATGTGCACCTAGTAGGCATATAACCCTTCACCCTACCAAAGGCCTCATAATGAGGAAACATCATTTTCACATCATCTGTGGAAACCCTATCATTCACTGTGTCCCATTTCACCATACCATGTACACTACGTGAAAGGGATCTATAGAATTCCTATGTGTTGACCTTGTCATATGGATTATAATTGTCAACGAGGTCAATCATATGAAGTAGCTCCTGCCTAATAATCTCACCCCTTTGTTTATTTGTTTGATCACGCATGTTTCCAAATGTGATATTTAAATGATCTAAGGCACGTTGGAGTGCCTCTGCTATCTGTTTGTAGAGCTGCTATCTCTCCTATGGAGTTGTGGCAGACCTATGTGATGTCTGCTCACTCCCATGAGGATGAACACTAGGCTCAGAACTACTAGTGTTATGTGATCCAGGCTCATCAGACATGATGTGAGTGGGTAATGTATATTTATATATGTGTGTGTGTGTGTGTGTGTGTGTGTGTGTGTGCACATGTGCATGTATACAGTACACATTAAACAATAATTACAAAAGTATACATGCATTTAAATCATTTTAAACATATTTAAACATGTAAATTTAAAAAAAAAATAGATATATACAAAAAAGAAATTTAAATGTCATAAATGCATACTTGAGTTAAAATTTTCTACATATAAAGATAAATTTCTAGATCTATGCAAAAAACAAATTTAAACAACTACTATAAATTTAATTTTAAATTTCAATATATGTTTAATTTACAATTACATATATTTGCATATAAAATAATTAATTTTAAAATTAGTCAAATTAAGTCATATTAAGAAAAATAAAGTAAAATAAATCTACAATTAAGTCAAATTAATTTACAATTTAATTAATAGGTCCTAATTTGATCTTATGTGGTCCCAATAGGTCCTAAGGGATGCAGATGTGTCGTAAGGAGCCTTGTGTGGTCCAAAAGGGTCACCCATGTGTTAGAACACATGCATGGCCCCTTAGGACCACATAACACCCCTTTCAACACCATTTGGTCTTATGTGGTCCTAATAGGTGTTAAGGGGTGCACATGTGTCGTATGGGGCCTTGTGTGGTCCTAAGGGGTCACCCATGTCTTAGAACACATGTGTGACCCCTTAGGACCACATAAGACCCCTTGTGACACCATTTGGTCTTATTGTTGGCATATGTGTAGAATATGTTGACATGATGATATTGTGTTGTCATTGATATCAATATGCTGAAAGAGAACCGGTAATATGCTGAAGAGTGAACCGGTAACATGATGAAGAGTGAACAGGATTATTGAAGTTAAGCAACTAACAAAGAGAACCGGTATGATGTTGTGAACCGGCATATGTGAAAAAGTGAAGCGGTATGCTTGTCCAAGTGAACCGGTATGATGTTGTGAACTGGAACCGGTATGTCAGAACGAGAATCGATATATGAAATGTTTTGTATCTAGGGTTCATATGGCATAACTACCCATTGGTAGTCTCAGCTTCAAGGTTTCTGATTGAAGTGTTTCGAGCCTGTGTGTTTCAACCGATGGCATTGTGTGATGAGTTAGAATTGTAATGGAGATCAGATCATGCTACCATGTCAACCTCGTGCATGTGAAGGATCTTGCATGAAGGAGATTGATCTTATCTACCTCGGGAATGTGAGAAGTCTCTGCAAACGATGGAGAACACGTGATGGGTTATCACCTTCGAGAAGTGGCGAAGAACGAACGATGGAGAATGTCTTGAGATCTATTCAAGACCGTTGTATTCAAATGAAAAGTGTTCAATGGTCAGGATTAAACCGACTAAATTTCTCAACTTAAGTGTTTAGTGTTTAGGTTTTATGCTACTAACCTATCTGTTTTCTATAAGGTCGATGTGGTGTTTCATGCTGAGGTTGTTGGCAAATGTTGTGTGTGTATCTATGTGCAGAGATACGTGATTCTTGCCAGACCAGTTGAGAGGATTGATACCTGCATAGTGTGTGTGTAGAAGGAAGGAACTAAAGCGGATCTACATTGGCATTGAGTGCTATTACCATATCATTGTGATACCTGTTGATCTCTAACCACTTCAACAGTTGGAAAATCCCTTAACAGGGTAGCTTTAACCAGCTTGCTATAAATCCTTTAACAGGGTGACTCAAAGCCATTGAGTTCATAAAATCCTCTAACAAGGTAACCTCTAATAGGGTTTAACCCTTAACCATGTATTCTAGCCATCCCTTAACTGGGTGATCCCTAACAAGATCGGTTCCTAACAGAACCTGATGTAATAGTCTTTAACAGGACTAGGCTACTAACGGAGCGAACTTCTAAAGAGTTCAAAATAGCTTGTGGGTATTCATCCCCACCGTGGTTTTTCCCAGTTGGGTTTCCACGTGAAAAATATGTGTGTCATATGTGATGTCTTTTTCATGTGATGCTTTGTTGTTTTCTATCAAGCGGTGAATCATGTTGATCTAGCAAGTTATTATATTTCTGATGATAGATTATCTGTTTATGCATAAGGACAAAGTGGAAATGAGGGGGTAGGTTGTATGGAAAGCTAAGAAGATTGACCAATTCATGTCTATCACAATTGCACTGTGTTTAACCGGTAGTAATCTAGTTTGGACCGGTGTTAGGGATTGCCAGTAGTTTACAGTCTGCAATCAAACTAGTTTAGGAAAAGTTTTTGTGCCTGTACTGATTCACCCCCCCCCCTCTCTGTACTGGTTTGGTACTCACTATTCATCATTGAGTTATCAATTGGTATCAGAGTGTCCTCCAGGTCCTCTATGTTGTAAGCTTAACCACTTGAGGGAAAGATCCTATGGTAATGATGAAGAGGGAAGGTCCAAAATTCAACAAAGACAATTTTAAAATATGGAAAGATAGAATGAAGATATACATGAGAAGCATGGGTGCTCAGTACTAGAACTATGTTGAAAATGCCTATGCTATTCCTACCGGTACTCTCACCAATGATCAAAAGAGAGAGATCTAGGAGAATGGGCATGTCATGGAAGCCCTAATCAGCAGTTTATTTGACATTGAGTTTATTGATGTCCAGGATAAAGAAAATCCCAAATAAGTATGGGATACTCTTGAGAATATCTATGACGATGATGAGCATGTAAAACAAGCTAAGGAAGAAAGCCTTAGAGGGAAGTTTGATGACATGTGGATGGTTGAAGGTGAGACCATTCAACAATATGGAATAAGAATCAAAACTGTTGTTGGAGATATCAAGAGTGCAGGTGGTAAAATGGAAGATTCCATTGTTGTTAGCAAAGTTTTGATATCCTTATTACTAGTCTATGCAATAAGGGTTGCTGCTATTCAGGAGTTGAGATCAATAGACAAGACTAAGGTATCCCTAGACTCCATCATTGTAAATTTGATAGCCTATGAGCTAAATAGATTTGATGGCAGTGTTCAGAAGACTGAATCAGCTTTTAGAGCATCTGCTGCACCATCTAGAAAAGGAAAGAAGCAAGCACCAGCGGTGAACCAAGACATAGTAGAGAAATGGATGATGAGGAGATTCTGATGGAATTTTAAGCTCTTCTTGCCAAGAGACTTCCTAAGGGAACTGGCAAATACAGAGGTAAGCTTCCTTTGAAATGCTTCTCTTGTAACCGGATAGGAAACATCGCTATAAACTGTCCTAATGGTGATAGCAAGGACAAACCGAAAAGGTTCAAGAAATTAAAAGGAGGAAACCAGAGAAACTATTTTGTAGAAGTTGATGAAAGGTGTCACGGATGAGGAATCAGAAGATGAAGAAAATGAAGATATTGTGTTTGTTGCAGTCAAGGAGGATGTGTCAGACAAGAAGGCTCATCTCCCACTTTGATAATTCCAATGAGTGGACTATTGACAGTGGTTGCTCTCACCATATGACTGGTGACCGGAGCAAGTTTATATCTTTGGAAGAGTATGATGGTGGGGTGGTTCGTTTTGGTAATGATGCACCACGTATGGTCAAAGGCAGAGGGTCCATCTCTCTAAATGGAAAGAGCAGTGCTGATAATGTGTATTGGGTGGAAGGTCTTAGACACAATCTATTGAGTGTTGCCCAGTTGAATGACAGTGGACTCACTCTGGAATTCAAAAATGGAGTCTGCAAAATCAAAGGAAAGAATGGTGAATTGGTGGCCACTGATATGCAGACCAAAGGTAACTTATTTCAGTTGAATGCAAATATAAGTACATGTCTTATGGCTAAGTTTGATGATAGTTGGATATGGCATAAGAGACTCTACCATGTGAACTTTGATAACATAGTAAAGGCCAGTAAGATCAAGGTAGTTAGAGGACTATCGATGCTGAGCAAACCAGAAAATCCTTTGTGTAGAGAATTTCAACTGGGGAAAATGTCTTCCTCAACCTTCAAAGGTAAATCTTTCACTACTAACAACTTACTTGATCTTGTGCATACTGATTTGTGTGGTCCTATGAAAACTAGGAGTGTGCAGGGAGATAGGTATTTTATGATTCTAACAGATGATTGCTCAAGAATGATGTGGGTCACATTCTTGAAGGACAAGTTTGAAGCCTTTGGAAAGTTCAAAGCTTTCAGAGCACTGGTAGAAAAAGAAAGTGGTAGAAGAATCAAATGCCTTAGAACTAATCAAGGAGGGGAATTCACTTCCGATGAATTCAACAAATATTGTGAAGAAAATGGCATCAAGAGGCAACCGTCTGCCCCCCGGACTCCACAGCAGAATGGCCTAGCAGAGAGAAACAAGCAGACTGTGGTTGAAGCGGCTAGAACTATGTTGATCCAAGGAAAGGTCGCTCACACCTTTTGGAGAGAAGCGGTGACCACTACAGTCTACACAATGAACCGGGTACTCATCAAGAAAGCAAAGGATAAGACTCCTTAAGAGTACTAGACTAGTAAGACACCAGTGGTAAGCTACTTTCAGAGTGTTTGGGAGTAAATATTATATCAAGAGGAGTGAACATCATAGCAAGTTTGATGCTAAATGTGATGAGGGAATATTCCTAGGGTATTCCACTAAGAACAAAGCTCTCAAATGTTTCAACTATAGGACTCAGAGAATTGTTAAAAGCATCAATGTTAGGGTTGATGAAAACTTTGAGAAATCAGAGGAAACTGGCAGAGAGCATGTAGGAGATGAACCGGTAGTAACCTTCTAGGAACCGGTTGCGAATCAGCCTAGTACCAACAATTGTTCTCCTACACCGGTAGATGCTGATGAAGATGAGGATGATGAAGAAAAGCAAGAGGAAGTTGTTAAGAACATACCTAGGTATGTCAAACTCAATCATGATCCAAAGCAGATCATAGGAGACAAAGATGCAGGAATTCTTACAAGAAGAAAGGTCAGAGAAAGATCATGTACGATCTCTGAATTTGAGCCTAAATCATTCAAAGAGGCACATAAAGATGAAGACTGGATCAAGGCAATGGAGGAGGAACTTGACCAGATAGAAAAGAATGGTACATGGTCTTTAGTACCTAGACCGGAGCATAAAAATATCATTGGAACCAAATGAGTTTTTAGAAATAAGCTAAATGAGGATGGCACAGTGGTAAGGAACAAAGCCAGACTAGTATGTAAAGGATATGCCCAAGAAGAAGGAGAAGACTATGGTGAAACCTTTCCTCCAGTAGCAAGATTGGAAGCAGTTCTTATGCTTCTTGCATATGCAAATTTTAAAGGATTCAAGGTATACCAAATGGATGTAAAATTTGCATTTTAAAATGGAATACTTGAAGAGGAGGTGTATATAGAGCAACTAGATGGGTTTTCCCTATGAGAAGACAATGACATGGTGTGTAGGCTACATAAAGCCTTATATGGACTGAAGCAGGCACCAAGAGCGTGGTATGAACACTTGCATTCCCATCTTGTGAAGATTGGATTTGAAAGAATAAGTGAAGATAACAATATCTACTTGAAATTAGAAGGAGATCAGATTCTGATCTGTGAAGTATTTGTTGATGACATAATCTTTGGTGGAGATGACAAGATGAGTCATGACTTTGTAGATGAGATGAAAAAGGAGTTTGAAATGTCACTCATAGGGGAAATTAAGTTCTTCATTGGACTGTAGATTCAACAAATGAAAAATGGAATCTTTATTACTCAGTCCAAGTATGTCAAAGAGGTGTTGAAGACCTTTGGCATGGAAGACAGTAAACCGGTTGATACACCAATGGTGACCGGTTGTAAACTATCAAAAGAGGATGACTCAGCATTGGTAAATAAGAAGGAATACCGATCAATGATTGGTAAGTTGCATTATGTAGTGCATAGCAGACCGGACATTGCACATGTAGTGGGTATTACCGCTCGGTTTTAGCAAAGCCCAAGAGAATCCCACTTGGTAGCAGTCAAGCAAATTCTTAGATATCTGAGGGGAACTATTGACTATGGGTTATGGTATCCATACAATAATGATTTCAACCTGAAAGTGTTCACAGATATTGATTGGGCTAGTAATGTAGATGTCCAGAAGAGCACAATCGGTGGTGCATTCTTTCTCGGTGGTAGACTGGTCTCATGGATGAGTAAAAAGCAGAGTTGTATCTCTCAGTCTACAACAGAAGCAGAGTATGTTGCAGCTTTTATGAACTATACCCAGACTATTCGGATGAAGCATGTATTGAATGGCTTCAAAGTTCTTGTATCTGAACTGGTAAGTATATTCTATGACAATACAAGTGCAATTAACATATCCAAGAATTCGGTTTTACATGCTAGAACCAAGCACTTTGAACTCAAGTATCATTTCTTGAGGGAAAAGGTTCAGAACAAAGAGGCGGTATCGGAACTTGTTTTCAGTAAGGAGCGGTTAGTAGACATATTCACCAAGCCTCTACCGAAGGCTACTTTTACCTATCTGAGAGGTGAGTTAGGGGTGTTGCCCCTTCAAGAGGTAATCTTAAGGTTTGTGCTTCACATCAATCTGATCTTACTTTTCTGTATCTTTTCAAGATTGATGTGTTGAAGGATGCTACTCCTCAGGGGGAGTAGCATAGTGGAAGAGGGTAGCTTGTGCCTCCACTTTGGCATTGTTGTCAAAGGGGGAGAAGATGTGAAGTGGAAAAGATATCTGCAGTATTAAGGAGAAGATGTGATGCAGAAAGAGAGATATCTTCGTATATTGCCATCAATGCCAAAGGGGGAGATTGTTGGCATATGTGTAGAATATGTTGACATGATGATATTGTGTTGTCATTTATGTCAATGTGCTGAAAGAGAAATGGTAATATGCTGAAGAGTGAACCGATAACATGATGAAGAGTGAACAAGATTATTGAAGTTAAGCAACTGACAAAGAGAACCGGTATGATGTTGTGAACCGGCATATGTGAAAAAGTGAAGCGGTATGCTTGTCCAAGTGAACTGATATGATGTTGTGAACCGGAACAAGAACCGGTATATGGAATGTTGTGTATCTAGGGTTCATATGGCATAACTACCGGTTGGTAGTCTCAGCTTCAGGGTTTCCGATTGAAGTGTTTCAAGCCTGTGTTTCAATCGATGGCATTGTGTGATGAGTTAGGATTGTAATGGAGATCAGATCATGTTGCCATGTCAGCCTCGTGCACGTGAAGGATCTTGCATGAAGGAGATTGATCCTATCTACCTCAGGAATGTACAAAGTCTCTGCAAACAGTGGAGAATGCGTGATGGGTTATCACCTCCAAGAAGTGGCAAAGAACGAACAATGGAGAATGTCTTGAGATCTGTTCAAGACTGTTGTATTCAAATGAAAAGTGTTCAATGGTCAGGATTGAACCGACTAAATTTCTCAACCTAAGTGTTTAGGGTTTAGAGTTTATGCTACCGACCTATCTGTTTTCTATAAGGTCGATGTGGTGTTTCATGCTGAGTTTGTTGGCAAATGTTGTGTTTGTATCTATGTGCAGAGATATGTGATTCTTGTCAGACCAGTTGAGAGGATTGATATCTGCATAGTGTGTGTGCAGAAGGAAGGAACTAAAGTGGATCTGCTTTGGCATTGAGTGTTATTACCAGATCATTGTGATACCTGTTGATCTCTAACCACTTCAACAGTTGGAAAATCCCTTAACAGGGTAGCTTTAACTAGCTTGCTGTAAATCCTTTAACAGGGTGACTCAAAGCCATTGAGTTCATAAAATCCTCTAAGGTAACCTCTAACAAGGTTTAACCCTTAACCAGTCATTCAAGCCATCCCTTAACTGGGTGATCCTTAATAGAATCGGTTCCTAACAAAACCTAATGTAACAGTCTTTAACAGGACTAGGCTCCTAACAGAGCGGACTTCTAAAGAGTTCAAAATAGCTTGTGGGTATTCATCCCCACCGTGGTTTTTCCCAGTTGGGTTTCCACATGAAAAATATGTGTGTCATACGTGATGTCTTTTTCATGTGATGCTTTGTTGTTTTCTGTCAAGCGGTGAATCATGTTGATCTAGCAAGTTATTATATTTCTGATGATAGATTATCTATTTATGCATAAGGACAAAGTGGAAATGAGGGAGTAGGTTGTATGGAAAGCTATGAAGATTGACTGGTTCATGTCTTTCATAGTTGCACTATGTTTAACAGGTAGTAATCTGGTTTGGACCGGTGTTAGGGATTTCTAGTAGTTTATAGTCTGCAATCAAACCGGTTCAGGAAAAAAATTTGTGTCTATATTGATTCACCCCCTCTCAGTACCGGTTTGGTACTCACTATTCATCATTGAGTTATCACTTATGTGGTCCTAATAGGTCCTAAGGGGTGCTCACGTGTCGTAAGGGGCCTTGTGTAGTCCTAAGGGGTCACTCATGTGTTAGAACCAAAGTTCCCAGACTCGGACTTGGCTCGGACTCGGCAAGGCCGACTCGACTCGTGACTCGGCTATGACTCGGCAACGACTCGGCTATGACTCGGCAAAATTAAAAAAACCTTGAAATTAAGAGATTTTTAACAATTTAAAACTTGTTTCATGCACCCATTATTGAATAAAGCCCAATTATAATGTGTGCTAGCTTGTTATGCCATGAAAGGCATGCTGGTAGAGTATCTACTTGTTTGGGGCTTTTGTTTAGTATTTTCTTTGGCCAAATTGAAATTTTGGGAGCACCAACATGAGACATCATGAACATCTTCACTTGGAAATTGTAAGGAATGCTTGTGTATGGTAGCATTAAATAGTGTGCTTTTTGAACTTAGGTTTTACCTTGGGACTATAGTTGACCTTGGTCTTTCTTGGACCTCTTAGTTTTTAAGCTATATATATGTTGGATGGAAGGGGGAATTGTGAGGCCAGAAGGGTTTGAAATATGCTCCTCAGAGACATGTCTCTTGCCAAAAATAACCTTGTGCCCCATGGGGGGACTTTTTGGGATGTGGGGATAGGTAGGAAATATCCCCAACTCACCCCCTTTCTTCAAAATTTTAAGAAACATCCCTGTTGTGAGGTACTCACACATCGCCCTATTGCAAATGAAGACCCCCACTTTTTGCTTTCTAGGGTTAGCTCTTTTAGTTTTGTTGTTGGTCATTTTAGTGTCTTAGCCTTTGCATTAAAAGGATTGAGTTTCTCAAAGGTCATCAAATCAGGTGGATCTCCTTAAGGTGGAGTGAAGGAGGTTAGGTTAGTTGAGTGATTAGGGGTTATTTAGATCATTCCTAGGGTTCTTGTGTACTATCTGGTCATGCTTCAAGTTGCTAAATCAAACCTTGGTTGAATGCATAGTGTCCTCCTAGGTCCCATCCCTTACATCATGGTCAGAGTGAACTCGCCTTAAAATTTTGGAATGTCATCCTGATCCTGAAATGGCCTGAAATTTGACTAAGTCTGGAAATTTGAAGGATCCTCCAAAAACTAGATTTTGCATTATAACTCATGGAGGTCCGAAACCACTCTCAAACATCCTGACAATATATATGGAATATAACTTAAAGTATAAGAAAGAGAAAAGACATAAGGAAATGTCACTTATATTTAAATGTTATATTCCATATATGAATCCTGACGAACATACTAACCTGTCAAACAAGTCAAAACATTGATCTGTGGTGGCCGAGTTTTGGAGCTTGGACTCGGCAAGTTTTGCCATAACTCGCCTGACTCACGAGTCAGGTGAGTTATGGTCAAAACTCGCCGAGTCCGAGTCCCGAGTCAGCAAAACTCGCCAAGCTTGGCTCGACTCGCCAACTCGGCGAACTCGCCTGACTCGCGGCGAGTTTGGGAACTCTGGTTAGAACACATGTGGGACCCCTTAGGAACTCTTAAGACTCCTTGCGACACCATTTGGTCTTATGTGGTCCTAATAGGTGCTAAGGGGTGCACATGTGTCGTCAAGGACCTTGTGTGGTCCTAAGGGGTCACCCATGTGTTAGAACACATGTGTGACCCCTTAGGACCACGAAATACCCCTTGTGACACCATTTGGTCTTATGTGGTCCTAATAGGTGCTAAGGGTGCACATATGTCGTAAGGGGCCTTGTGTGGTCCTAAGGGGTCACTCATGTGTTAGAACACATGTGTGACCCCTTAGCACCACATAAGACCCCTTTCGACACCATTTGGTCTTATGTGGTCCTAATAGGTCCTAAAACATGTGCACCCCTTAGCATCTATTAGGACCTCTTACGATGCATGTGCACCCCTTAGCACCTATTAGGACCACATAAGACCAAATGTTGTTGAAAGGGGTCTTATGTTTGCGTGACCCCTTAGGACCACATAAGACCCCTTTCGACACCATTTGGTCTTATGTGGTCCTAATAGGTGCTAAGGGGTGCACATGTGTCGTAAGGGGCCTTGTGTAGTCCTAAGGGGTCACCCATGTGTTAGAACACATGCGTGACCCCTTAGGACCACAAAAGACCCCTTGCGACACTATTTGGTCTTATGTGGTCCTAATAGATGCTAAGGGGTGCACATGTGTCGTAAGGGGCCTTGTGTGGTCTTAAGGGGTCACCCATGTGTTATAACACATGTGTGACCCCTTAGGACCACTTAAGACCCCTTGCGACACCATTTGGTCTTATGTGGTCCTAATAGGTCCTAAGGGGTGCTCATGTGTTGTAAGGGACCTTGTGTGGTCCTAAGGGGTTGCCCATGTGTTAGAACACATGCCTGACCCCTTAGGACCATAGAAGACCCCTTTTGACACCATTTGGTATTATGTGGTCCTAATAAGTCCTAAGGGGTGCACATGTGTCGTAAGGGGCCTTGTGTGGTTTTAAGGGGTCACCCATGTGTTAGAACACATGCGTGACCCCTTAGGACCACACAAGACCCCTTGTGACACCATTTGGTCTTATGTGGTCCTAATAGGTGCGAAGGGGTGCACATGTGTCGTAAGGGGCCTTGTGTGGTCCTAAGGGGTCACTCATGTGTTAGAACACATGCACGACCCCTTAGGACCACACAAGACCCGTTGTGACACCATTTGGTCTTATGTGGTCCTAATAGGTGCTAAGGGGTGCACATGTGTCATAAGGGGCCTTGTGTGGTCCTAAGGGGTCACCCATGTGTTAGAACACATGCGTGACCCCTTAGGACCACACAAGATCCCTTGTGACACCATTTGGTCTTATGTGGTCCTAATAGGTGCTAAGGGGTGCACATGTGTCATAAGGAGCCTTATGTGGTCCTAAGGGGTCACCCATGTGTTAGAACGCATGCGTGACCCCTTAGGACCACATAAGACCCCTATCGACACCATAGAACACATGCGTGACCCCTAAGGACCACACAAGATCCCTTGTGACACCATTTGGTCTTATGTGGTCCTAATAGGTGCTAAGGGGTGCACATGTGTCATAAGGAGCCTTATGTGGTCCTAAGGGGTCACCCATGTGTTAGAACGCATGCGTGACCCCTTAGGACCACATAAGACCCCTATCGACACCATTTGGTCTTATGTGGTCCTAATAGGTCCTAAGGGGTGCACATGTATCGTAAGGGGCCTTGTGTGGTCCTAAGGGGTCACCCATGTGTGACTCCTTAGGACCACAAAAGACCCCTTGAAACACCATTTAGTCTTATGTGGTCCTAATAGGTGCTAAGGGGTGCACATGTGTCGTAAGGGGCCTTGTGTGGTCCTCTGGGGTCACCCATGTGTTAGAACACATCTGTGACCCCTTAGGACTACAAAAGACCCCTTGTGACACCATTTGGTCTTATGTGGTCCTAATAGGTGCTAAGGGGTGCACGTGTTGTAAGGGGCCTTGGTCCTCATGGGTCACCCATGTGTTAGAACACATGGGTGACCCCTTGTGACACCATTTGGTCTTATGTGGTCCTAATAGGTGCTAAGGGGTGCACATGTATCGTAAGGGGCCTTGTGTGATCCTAAGGGGTCATATAAAATATTTATACACACCTTAGGATGTATACATACACATACATACATACATACATACATACACCCTAGGACATGCTATCAGGGGTTGTGTGTGGTCCTGAGGGGCGTGTGTGACCCTTCAGGACCACACACGACCCCTGATAGCATGTCCTGGGGTGCATGTATGTCCTAAGGCATATATAATTATTTTATCTGTATTTATGTATGTATGTGTATGTGCATGAAGGTATGTACATGTATGTGTGTATGTATGTATGTAGACCTAGGTATATATGTGTATGTATTTTTATGTATGTGTATGTCCTAAGGTGTACATATAATTATTTTATATGTATGTATGTATGTATGTATGTATGTATGTATGTAGGTAGGTAGGTAGGTAGGTAGGTTTGTGTATGTTTGTATGTAGGTTTGTATGTATGTGTATGTATGTATGTATATATGCATGTGTATGTATGTATGTAGGTTTGTATGTATGTGTATGTATGTGTGTAGGTATGTATGTATGTATGTGTATGTTTGTGTATGTATTTGTATGTATGTGTATATTTATGTACATGTATGTATTTATTTTCTAATATTCTAAAGTAATATGATAGAATAAATACAAAAAAAAAATTATATTTTTTAAAAACTTAAAAAAAACTAATTTGCTATCAAAAAATTAATTTTCTATTAAAAACTATTTAAAAAAAAATTATATAAAATAATATGATAAAATAAATACATTTAAAAATTAAAATTAAAAAAAAAGGTACTTACCACCAAAACCCTTCCGGCCGGATCTCTGGGAATTTTTGCGCCCTCCTGCTCAACTCCAAGCTGCTCAATGCAAAATGAGGGGCTTGGGCGGATTTCGGCTCTTATATAGGGCAAGGGGGTTCCGACTGGAAACACCTTGCCATGCGAGCGCTACATGGCTACCAAATCAATTCGGCCGGAAGTGTTCCGATCAAAACTCTTCCAGTCGGAACAGGCATTGTTAGCCTAAAGTGCGACACAGATCCATACGATCAACCGATAGGAAGAGCACATTGGGTCATGTGTTTCATTTGGGTTCATTTGTAACCTCATGGGCTTTTAAGGAGCAAGCCATTATTGCCCTATCAATACTTGAGGCTAAGTGTATAGCAGCGAATGCAGTAGCATGTCAAAAGCTAATTTGGTTGAGAAGAATCTTGGTGGATTTGAAGGAAGAACAAGAGGATGGAACAATGATCTTTTGTGACAATGTTTCATCAATTGCATTGAGCAAAGATCTTATGTTTCATGGAAGAAGCAAGAACATTGAAATTAGGTATCACTTCATTAGAAGTTTAGTTGAAAATGGTGAAATCAAAATGGAGTTTTGCAGGTCTGAGCAGTAGCTAGCAAACATTTTCACCGCCATTGAGTAGAGACAACTTTGTGCGCCTAAGAAGAAATCTGGACGTACTTGATTTGAATTTTAATTGAGTTCGTTGGCTTGGGACAAAGGGGGAGTGTTGGAATTTATTGTTGTCTTGAGCCCAGTCTGCCCCCATGTAACCTTCACCTACCTATTAGGAGAGCTATTGCAAACAACTTGGAAGAGATTGTGTTGGGATCTTCATTCCAACAACTCTTGACATGAACAACCAAGACTACAAAGGAATTAATGAGGTAGTTGTGCTTTTGAATTTTGATTTTTTTTTTGGGGGGGGGGGGGCAATTTTGAGTGGATAACAAATAGACAAAAAGGGAGAACTTTCTCCAGTCAGTGTGTTCAAAGAGAGATTTCAGCAAAACCTCTAGAAGTGCAGCTCCAGAGTGAGTGCAGAGAATTTAGTTAACAACAACAACCTGTGTGTATTTTGTCTGTAGAGAAAAGATAGCTTTTGACTGTGTAGTCTGTCAGATGAGCAGTGATTGCTCCTGACTGTGTGCATCTCCAAGTGAGCAATTTGATTTGCAGTGAGCTCAGAGAAGCTCTATTTTATGTGTTTGTATGCAGCTCCTTATCACTGCCTGTAGATTAGTAGTCAATAGACATTTCTAAGTTTGCAGATTTTGTATTTTGTCATTTCCAATCATTTAATAGAAAGCAAAGAACATTTGCATGTCTCTTTGTGTGTTTTGAGTTTATTTTCTATGGGTTTGTTCCCAAATGTTTGAGGATTGAGACAGGAGTCTTTGTGCTTTTGTTGGGGTCCGCCCAGCTTGAGGATCATGTATCCACTACATTGGAGACTGGAAAGCGATTTAACTTATTACTGAGTAGTGTGAGAATAGTGTTTCCCCGTTTACCATCTTTCCAATATACTTACACATGTATACAAGATTGTGGATTATTAGTATTGTGTTGAAACGATGAACTAAGATAATAATTTTATACAAAATAAAAAAACATATTACATAATTAGGATTCACAAAATTGAGATTATATTCTCTTCTTTCCTATTTCAGATGTGGATACGTCCTCTCCACCCAATTATTTTTTTGATTTGATGTGTCTCAAGTCAAATTTGTTGGCTCCTCTATCTCACACATTTTTGTTTATATATTATAAAATTGCTTCCAAAATAGGGTTATATAAATCTAGAAACCCTAGTCAATTTCTTGTGGTTAATTATTTTTGCTGAAGACAAATAAGTATTAACAAGCTTTACTCTGATAAATGTAGCTGCATCGGGCAATGAATCTACTGCCTGAAATATTACATTTGCCAACATTGCAGGGTCGGACAAGCAGCAAGTCGTAGCTCTCCGTGTGGGGGCTGATATGTCAGCCTTTTAACGTTGTAACTTCATTGGCTTCCAAGACACCTTATATGTTCACTCCCTCCACCAGTTCTACGGAGACTGCGATATCTACGACACTGTGGACATCATCTTGGGCAACAGTATTGTGAGAACACCCATGTCCAATCAGACCAACACCATCACTGCTTAGGGCAGAAGTGATCCCTTCCAGAACATCGGAATTTCAATTCAAAATTGCACCATCATGGGCTCCAGAGATCTTGATCCACTCGGATCCTCCTTCCCCACTTATCCTGGAAGACCATGGAAATTGTTCTCACAGATGGTTGTTATGGAGAGCTTTCTAGGCGATGTAATCCACCCTGCTGGCTGGCTGCAGTGGTAGGGAGATTATGGACTAGAAGGTGTGTATTTTAAAGAAAATATGAAGATCGCACCTGGCTCAAAGATGGACGGTCGAGGAGGGAGAGTTATCAGAACAGCGAAGCAGGCCGATTCTTTCACAGTTGATCTTCATATCCGGATCTGATTGCTTGCCCTCTACTACAATTCCTTTTGATAAAAACTTGACCATGGAGGTTTGAAAATCTGTTGTCTTCATTCAAGTGGATTTTCAGTTGTTTATGGAATCCAAGCCAGTGCCTTCTGCAATTCTTACATTCAAAAGAATGTTTGAGGACCTTAAAAAATAACTGCTTTTAAATTTTGTAAAGGGTGCTAATTTTGCATAACCTTTGCATGCTCCACACTGTTGTTCCTCCTCCTCCAACCTTTTCTTCATTCCCCGCATATTTTTCAAATTAATAATGTTAATCATGTTGATTACTTAGCATTGAGTGTTGAGCGAGAAATTTCTGAGATATAGGACACTCTTCAGATAGAAGAATCAGGGTAGATGGAATTAGCTTCTCTAGATCAGGTTTTTTACTACGAGATGGACTTGATTAGCATAAGAAGAATGTCTAAACATTCTGGTAGATATGGACTAAGTAGAAATATTATTGCCCAGTAGTTAATGTGTAAATTTTATCAGTTCCTTTCCTACATTCCTTCCAAGGAATGATTTATGTTCATTCATTTAGAGTCCTACTCCAACAAATCGAAGCCTACAGTTTATCTACGGTTGCAATTTTAATTGTATTGACTTTATCCTAATCTGTATGCTTAATCACGGAAGCGATAAATACTTGAGTAATTTTCCAATTTCTGTTCTATTGATATGAAATATGTTCTTAAAATTAGTTTAAAATTTTGAAATAAACACTAAAAAAAAATACCAAATTCACTTATCAATGTATTGATTTTTAATCAGTATTTAGGTGCAAAGATTTTGTAGTTGCAGCTTTCATGCGATGAACTTTGATTTGGATCTCTTTGTTATTGCTATTGGGATGTTTGGATGAGAGGACATAAGTTCATTCAATTTTATAAATTTGTAGGCTAAGAGATACAATTGATGGATTAAGAAATAATGTTTGTGGAGAAACGGAAAAAAAGGGATAATCATAAGTAGTGGGTAAGAACATCTGTTCTAAGAACACACAAGATCATAAATAATTTTCAATGGTGTTTCACCATTCATCATCAAAAGATGATTACTATAAAATTAAGAATGTGAAATTTAAAAAATAAAATAAATATAAGTTATGACAATTAGTTATAATATTATCTATAGTGAGAATGATAAATAAAGGAATGAATTTAGTTTTTGTAACTAATCACAAATGGTAGAAGGGAGTGAGTGGCCCACACTCTAGATGATGGATACAACTTTTTGCTCTTTTTTTCTATACTTATCAATAGGTGGGAATATTTCCTTTGTGAAATCAATTCATGCAATACTACTGATATTAGATAGTTACAATGATTGACAAATATTCATCATTGAAGCCCTCACTAGCTAAATGTTTCATTTCTTACAACTCATCTACTACCTTTTATAGAAATGAAAAACATCTGATTTCTATTTTTCCTTTGCTCACTATTGATAATCAAAGTGATTATTTTGCTAACTCTAGAAGTCAAACCTACATCCCATGATTGGGGATGTCAACTTGACAACAATAGGCTGAGACTCATGCTTAGGCAAGGTAAAAATCAAAGCTTGTGCCTAAGGTAGCATAAACCTTCTTTGTTTTATGTTGTGCTAGGCTTCCTAGAGGTTAAAAATCAAAGCTTGTGCCTAAGGTAGCATAAACCTTCTTTGTTTTATGTTGTGCTAGGCTTCCTAGAGGTTTTTATGTTGAGTGAAATTGAAGTTACTTTATACTTATAGATTAACTATAAAAAAATGTGGACAATAAAACCTTTTTTTAATGAGAGGTGTGCAACCTATCCTTTTAATTTATATTTATGGAGATTTTATTGAAGTAGCTTTACGTAAAAATGCTCTAAACAAAGTCCATGTTGTAGTCACCTATATGGTGTTGAGTTCAAATCTTATAGGTACAATACATTAAAATGCCCTAAACAAGCTTGATCTCCATGATATAAGTAATGTCAAGGCAATAATTAACTACCAAATTATTGCATGCATGTGTTATTTGAGAAATATATTAACAAATAGTCTTAATATGTCTTCATGTAAGGCCTAAAGATTCATTATTCTTCCTTAAGTTAACTAAATACCGTTAAAAGATGACATTATAGAAAGTTGTGCAAAGAAGAAGAACTCCAAATAAAAATGCAAGGAGGGTCTTAATTGTTTATGGACTCCCACCTTGTGACTTCCTCTACCTTAATGAATATTTGAGGTTAAAAGGATGCTTTGAAATGTTGCAAAAGGTGATTAATTTTCTATAACCATGCTAAATTTCATAGCCCATAATTTTTCACTTGTTCAACTTTTTTTCTTTCCTCATTTATTTTAAAATAATATTTATTATTCTATACATATACATAACTTTTAGATTTGTAAAACAAGTTCCATTTTGTTTAAACCTCTTTAGGAAGTTACTTTATTTCAATCTTGATCTTACACTTTTAATTTATCTCCTATAACATGTTGTTATCAATTTGATTTAAAATGTAAAAATAGAAGGAAAAAAGAATCAAGAATACACAACCACACAATGAAGTTACAATTAAATTTTCTACAAACTTAATTTTAATTTAATTGTTCCATGACAACTAAATATCATTACTAGTAATTTTATCTACTGTATAACGGACATGCTAATAGCTATTTTTTTTATAATATAGTGTTTCAAGAAACCATGTATCTCTAAAAAGTACAAGTCATTTATTTTCAATTTAATGTAGTATACTATTCAAACGATGCATATAATTAAACTAATATAAACTATATTATGAAATGTTAGGAAAATCAAGGCTATCAATATCCTTTAAACGCAATTTTTTTCCCTTCTCCTATTTAGTTGTATGCATTATCTTGCATCTTAGCATATTGTTGACATATTTAACAAGCCTCAAACAATTAATGTCCCTAATTCTTATTTACATTTTAACAATTATGAGATATCAAGTGTATCGTGGAAAACATTTTAGGCATTCTACCCAAGAGAGTAAAACCCTTTAATTTTTCACTTGGGACATTACATTCAAAAGAGGAAGGGAAATCACTAGATTCAATCACATATTAGATAAGGACTGAATACTAAATGGATTGAAATTAATTTTTTTATTTTCTCTTTTGTGAGTTGAAATGCTGAAATTAGGTAAAATGTTGAAAAATGAAGGTAAAACTGAGAAAACAGTAAGCTAAAGATGCGGGATTTTTGCATGCACCTAGATCTAAGCAGTATATGCAAATTCAGATATGATCCTCAAAAACACTCCAAAAATGTCGAGATCAAGGAGGTGGGTGCCTTGGTGCTCCTTTTTCGCATGCTGAAAAGGGTTGATTTATCTCTGGAAATAATGCTTATTCTGAAGATCACAGCTTTGTACCTATTTCCTGCACATATAAAGAGGGGAAAAAAGGTTGGTAGTAGGGGTTGGCCTTAGGTCAAACCCCAATTTTGGAATTAACTATGAAATTGAGATAAATGTAATTGAAATGACTGTAATAAAAGATTATCCTTTTGAGGGAGATGTTGAATTATGCCTGAAAATTAAATGATGATACCTCCTTGTGAAGTTTTGCTTGCCTCCACATGGAATTAGGGTTTATGACATCTTCAACAAAGTAGGATGAATGATATCCTCTTCAATGCTTGAATATTGACTCTATTGCTGCTCCAACGCTTGAAGGAAGACTCAAAAAGCTCAATTGCTTGAATACTTGATGTCCAAAATCTCCTTGTTGTGAATGTTTATCAAAATGAGAGGGGAAATCCTCTTTATTTACCTGCCCGTAGGGAAAATTGGCTAATTTTCCAACATGAGCCGACACAGAGAGTGGGATCCCACTCAAATTTGAAATGCTAAAACAGGTTTAAAAGGGGCCCAATTTAGGAAGGACCAAGGTGTTGCTCCTTGGTCCCAGTGAGGACCAAGGCACTGCTCCTTGGTCCTACCCTATTTTGGGTCAGGATTAAGGTACATGATGAGTGGAAAATCAGATTTTTTTGCATTTATGAGGTGTATGAGCATAATAAGGTCTTGAAACAGGCCAAGGGGCAAAAACACTATGATGAAGACCCAAATATGGTTGAAATTGTAAATGGTTGCAATTTTAGGATGCTACATTTATCCCCCACTTTAGCGGGAGTATGAAGTCAATCATACTCTCAGTAAAGTACAAAGGGTTCACATTGAAAAACTTTCACCAAGTTATTGAGGAGGTAAGATACACCAAGCCTCCAATGGACTTTAGGATCTCACAACTTTGATAACAAGATAAAAGGAATATCATTAGAGAAAGAGAAAGAGAACTGTGACTAAAAACTAGTAAGGTTCTCTTACTATGAGTCATCAAAATAAAAATGCCAAAAATTACAAAGCAAAAGACAAAGTTCACTAAGTAAATTTTAAGTATCGATATATGCAAGAGAGGGAATCGTTGAGTGGAGTGTATGCCCCCACATTAAATCAATTGTGTATGCCTTATTGAAAAAAATTTCTTTAAGGTAAGATACATCCAAAAATACAAGCATGTTATCACAATAATAAGCCCCCAAGAGAGGAAAAATCAAAGGGTAATGATCACAAAATACAAAACACAGGGTGGTTTCACTTAACTCTGGACTCAATATGCTTTTTATGATAACCGATTTATATCATGTATATATAGATGCATAGAACTGCCCTCATCCTCCAAAGAAAGGAAACCACCATGAGAGAAGAGCACATGTGTCTTTTGAATCAACAAAGGAGAGAACCAAAAGAGATCTCTATGCTTTGCATCATCCTCAAGTAGACAACACTAGGGACTACAAATAGAAGAATTGAGAGACAAATAGAATAAAGTCATAAACAATCAAGAGAGAAGAGAGAGAATCTACGGTGCTAATGAAGTTAATCAAGCACAAAATCCACCCCCAATCTTTCTCATCATTGTTTTGGGAAGGTGGACAACACACAAGAGGAGTGACATCGAGCACAGTAGATGGAGCTATCACAAGTTCCAAACAAGGACCATGCTCTAATGATGAGTCACTCTGTCTATTACTAGGAGCTAGTATTAATGCTTTTGAAACTTGTTTAGATAAATCATTGTCAACATCAACATATTCATATTCATCATTAGAAATATTATGATCAACATTTTCATAATCAACAAAATTCTCACCTATTTGTTCATCAAGATTAACAAAAATAGGACCTCTAACAGGAATAGAACTTGAACCATTATTTGTCTTAATCATTTTGCATCTTAGAGATTTAGGTTGAACATCTTGGTTAGGAGAAGGTTGAACAAATAGAATTATATCAATAGTTGGTGTCTTAGGAGAAGAAATTGTTTGAGAAGCAAGTTCACGAGCTCTAGCACGACATCTCCATCAGCATTCTCTCATAGAATGGTTTCGTTTGGTTTTAGTTGAAGGTTGTGAAGGTTTAGGTTCATCAGGTGTAGTCTTATTTTCTTCTTTGAAGGAAGGATGCATAGGGGGGGGTCTTTTAGGTTGAACAATAGAGGTCAGTAACTTCCCTTTGTAAGATGTAGGAGGCATAACCGCACCATATAAAGGAGGAATGGGAGGTGTAGGGAGGAGACCGGGTCCATCATGAGGAGGAATAGGTCTATCCTTACGAGGAATAATATGTTTAGCCTTAGGAGGAGGAATATATTGAAGCTTAGGAGGAAGAGATTTTCTATCCTTGGGAGGAAGAATAGACTCATTCTTAGGAGAAGGAATAGATTCTTCCATAGGAGAAAGAATATAACTTTCCTTGGGAAGAAGGATAGACTTATTCTTATGAGAAGGAATAGATTCTTCTGTAGGAGAAAGAATATCACTTTCTTTAGGAAAAAGGATAGACTTATCTCTAAGAAGAGGAACATGATCATCAATTGGAGGAAGATTAAGTGTTGGATTTCTAGGCTTACTTAGGATAAAATCATCTCATTTTTTCATTTTTGATATGATTGAAAAGGTTGAAGAGGTTGGAATTGTCTGAACCAAAATTAATCAAGACAAACATCTACATGCCTCACCATAGGTTGATATATTCTATGATTAACATTTATGATTTTATCATCATGAGGAAATTTCAAACACTTATGAACAGTAGAAGTGGTCGCTTTCATGGAAGAGAGCCAAGGATGTCGCAACTTCACACGGCTTTTGCAGTTATGTAAAGTGGGCCATCGTGTGCTCCAATAGTCTCACTAGGATCAAATGTAATGCATAATTCCTTAGGAGGTTCATTTTAATCTATAAGGTTCACCGCATTATTAGATTCAAGGCCAACATCGTTAGGAAAGAAGGCAAAACAGTAAGTCTCAATCACATTAGGGGAATGTGAAGGTAAAGGATCAGTGAAAATTTGAAGGTTTTGATTAGGAGGAGCTATAGATTTGTTTCCTTTATCATTCACACTAGCCACATATATGGCATTGTTATCAATCAAGTCTTGAATCTTACTCCTTAAGGAATAACACTTTTCAGTGTCATGACCGGGTTGATGATGGTATTGACAAAAGGCTTTGACATCATAAGAAGGTGGCAAAGGCTTAGTTGTATCAATTGGTTTCATAGGGGGAAGTTTCAACACATTCCTTTATAACAGTTGTGACATAATACTATTCAAAGATTCATTAAGAGGAGTGAATTATTTTCTAAAGTATTTGCACAACGGAGGCACACCTGTTGTTGCGGTTGCTACTTGAGTGTTGTTGTTGTCATTGAATTTGATGAATCCCTTATTCGGTTTGAACTTCACAAAAGGTTGTTGAGCACTTTCACTTTTATCACTCGGAGCCATTGATGAGGATTGTTCCAATTGACTCATGGTAAGCTAATAATTGTGAAGTATTGTGCACAACTATGTAAAGGAAGTAAACTCGAAAAAGAGAAGTTTATCCCTAATATCTTTTTATAGATTAGAAATGAAGATTCTTTGAAAATATTGATTAGGTACAAGAAAATAAATTTTTCAATACAAATGCTTATATCTACCAATAAAATCAATCACTTTTTCTTTAACACCTTGCTTACAATGCACCAAATCAATCAAAGTGATTTTAGGACCAATATTATTGTGAAATTGTTGAATGAAATCATTAGCCAATTGTTGAAAAGAAGTAATAGAATAAGGAGGCAAAGAACAATACCATTGCAAAGCTTTATCCTTTAGTGTTCTAGTAAATAATTTAGCCAACAATCTTTGATGATGAGCAAAGTCACTACACAAAGTTTCAAATGTTTTCATATGAGTCAAGGGATCACCCTTTCCATTATAAAGTTCCAATTGAGGGACTTCAACACATTTTGGAAGGCTAGATCGGACAATGTCATTGGATAATGGGCTCGATACATGAAATGTGGGCACATTATACTTAGATTGATTCATAGAAGTGATTTGTTATTGCAAAGAAGATAGTGTTTGGGCTAGACTATTGATGGTAGCTTTGGTAGAAGGATTGAAATTGGACATGTTAGATTGAGAAGGAGGAGTAACATTATTGAATAAAGGAATGGGTTGAGTATAAGGAGGGGTAATGTTGTTGTTGTTTTTTTATCGATAATATTGGATTTTATTATTTAAAGGAAAGAAAATTTTCATCTTCAAAAAAGAAATAGTTATCTATCAGAAAACCACCCACCAACCTCCCAAACCATTCACCAAAACAAAACCGCCCACCCAAAACCACTATGCATACTAGTCCAAAATGCCTAATAGTAGCACTTCATTACAGTAAAACAATAAAGTATGAAACTGAAAATTAAACAATCTGGACAAAAAAAATGGGAATGGACTCCAAAAAGACCAAACAACATCTATAATCACACACCTGCAAGGGTGGCAAAGGTTAGTCTTCTTCCCGCCAATGCCATCTTTGTGCGCCAGGGTCTCGGCCTCAACCTTCGGCCAATCTCTTCCTCGTCCCCCGCTTCTGCCCAAGCCCTTTGAATTACCTCTTCCAGCTCCATGATTTGAGTGAACATTTTCAATGCCTCCAGGCTCCCACCCTCGCCTCGCCGCCTCTTTGTACCTAGCCTTCACTAACTCTCGTCGCCTAAGAAAAGGGATAAGCCTACCTCTCAAATCTTGATGCTCCATAAGCCTTCCAGAGACATCAAAGCCTTCACCCAGAATGGCCCACTCCAGCAATGATTCCATGTTTACCAGATACTCTGGTATAATTGCCTTCATGGCCGTTCAGTCCTATCTACTAGAGAATTATAACTCAAGACCCCACACCATGATAAGGGAATATATGTCCACGCGGGTCTGATAACAGTGCCCAATTACACCCAACTTTCCCTCATGACTAGATGTACACTCCTGATCAATAGAAGGTCCTTCAAACAAAACATTTTCTTCAACCTCCGCTCTAAAACCAGACCCCAAAAGGCAGTGAGAAGTTTTGAAGTCTTCGGAGTAAAATTTGCCTCTATAGAAAACCAGGTTGTCAAGCTCAAAAAACGTTGAAAAAAATCTCGCTCGCAAGCTAAAAAACTTCTTGAATACTCAGAAACTGACATCCACTTCCTCTCTCTCTCTCCATAAATGCATTGCTTATAGGCACTATCACCACCGCAGAAGTTATCAGCATTGATTGCCAACTTCCTACGAGCCAGCCTAAGCTCTTGGGAGGAGATCTAGGCGTCCACCTCACACACAATTCATTAACCAACAAGTACAAAAATGTATCGGTCGATAAAAGCTACCATTGGACTATGTCATAACCTCCCCACCATCTTGTCACGCGTCTATCCAATTAACACACCGCATTGGATAAAAAATTTGCCACCATATTTCCCCCCTCCTAATATGAGAGATATGAAAATCTTGAAAAATATTCAATTTGAGCAGATTATAGAAATAAATTTGTTTATACACCAACTCGGAGAAATTCCTCTCACAATTGCATCCACCACCACTTTAGAGTCACCTTCAAGATGGACTCATGGAATGTTCATGTTATTGGCCAATTCCACTGCTAAAAGAGCAGCTTGTGCTTCAGCCTCATTGTTTGTCCCATCTTACAGCCTCTACGCACCTTTGAAAAGGATCTTCCCTTCCTCATCCCTAGCAATGCACCCAGCACCTGAAATACCCAGGTTACCTCTTGACGCCCCGTCAAAATTGATCTTGATCCACCCCCTCTCCGGCCTAGCCCACACCTCTCGTGATCACCTTACCTGAAGGATGAACCCTAGAGAACCCATGAACAGGAGGAGGGTAAATGTCATTAAATGAAGGCAGGGGTTGAGAATAAGGAGGTGGAAGACTATGGTAGGTAGGTATGGGAAATGGTCGAGTAACAAATGGAAGACTCACTTGAGGAGGTGAAGCATTCATCGTTGAGGAGGGACCTCAAAGAGATCAATCTAGACCAGTCAGCAAGAGTAAACACAATGAAAACACAAAGATATGATGGAGGCAATGCAGAACAGATTGATTTATTGCATGAAATTTGATTGCATCCAACCGGTCACAACCAGGTTACAACATATCGGCTCACAGGTCTGTTCGAATAGGTCACAACTGGGACCTTGAATCGAAAGATCTATCTTCTATGCACAGTCTAGCTATATGATTCTCTAATTGATTACATTCTAAAGAATAATTACACATATATGTATCGATCCCAAGGATCCAGTCGACCCAAAAGGGATCAAAACCCAAAGAACAAGACCTAACATGCAAAATAACAAGGTTGGCCTCCGCTAAGAGATTCCTCCGTAAAATCCAAATGATGAAACGTAGATCATGGGAAAGATCAGCCACACGCCAAGGAACATCGAAATCAACACCCAAGTCTCTGCAAGCTTTAGAATGGGTTCTGATAGATCACCTGAAGAGGTCTCAGGCAACCAGTAACAAGAAACTATCATGGAAAACCGATAGCAATATCTTGCCAGAAAATGATCCAAATGCGATGCGGTCTAGAAAAAAGAAAGATGATCTAGTGTTCAAGTAGAATCCAACTCCATAAGATCCAATGGGCCAAAACCGGGACACACAGAAAGGAAAATTGAAACTGAAAACTGAAAACAAAATAGAAAGGAAAATGGTTTTGGTTGATGCAAGATTGTTGTGAACTGGGGATGCTCCTGCATCGGGAGGGATGAAAGAATTATGATTAGAGGAGTTGCCCCCTTGACTAACACTTGTAGGTATGACATTTTGTGTAGAGGTAGTCATGAAGTTTGATGTAAAGGCGGGAACACCAGCCATATGAGTAGTCAAAGGAATGGAATGATTAACTTGACTAGGAGGTTGTGTATAACCAAGGATTTCAGCACAACTCTTCATAGGCAAGATATTAGTATCAACAATATTATTAATACCACGTAAGACATCAACACCAAGTTTATCACTTTGAACCATTCTTTTCAATCCTTCAATCAATGGGAGAGTTTCACTTTCCGAGTATTGTTGACTCATCCATTGTTGAAGATTTTCAAATTGATTGTCAATCTTCTCCAGTTGGTCAATAAAAACCCTAGTTAGTGGTTCATCCACATCATGAGAATTATGGAAATAATGAGGATAAATAGGGACATTTGTAGGATTTCTAGAACCACCAGCATCCTCATGAAACAATTTTTCCAAACTAGGCTCCATGTCTCTGGTATTAAACCTTGGGAAGCCTTAATTCTACTTCTTCTCACAAGGATATTATAGGTTGGACTAATAGTAGTAAAACTCGTGCACTAAGGGAGGGAAGTTTGAAATTTGAAATTTGTAAAATAATTGAATAATTCAAAATTTTAGAAAAATGATTACTCAATTAAATAAGCAAATTGATTGAAAAGATAAAGAATAATTGTGAAAATTTATGCAATCCCCTAGGAAATTGAAATTTAAAATTAGGGATTTGCTAAAATAACCTCTTGATTTAAATTTAAAATTACCCACTAGGAGATAGAAGTTTAAATTTAAAATTAGGGTCTTGTGAAAAAAACCTCTTAATTTTAAAATTTAAATTTTAAATGTGATGTTGAAATTTGAAATTTGAAATAATCAATTTAAATCAAAAAAATTTGGGCTCTTTTAATTGACCACTTAATTTTAAAAATTTAAATTTGAAATTGTCCACAAGAAATTTAAATTTAAAATTAGGGCCTTGTAAAAAGAACCTCTTAATTTTAAATTTAAAAATAGATCCAAGGTTGAAATTTGCAAAATTAGAAAATGCACAAGGTTAATTTAAATTTTAAAATTAGAGTTTTTTTTAATTAACCACTTAATTTTAAAATTTAATCCAAGATTGCAATTTTTAATTTGAAATGGTAAATTCAAAATTTAAACAACCCACAAACTTAATTTTTAAAAATTTAAAAATTATGATTTTTGAAATAAACCACTTAATTTTAAAATTTAAATTGGAAATTAAACTTGCAAGTGAAAATTTGAATTTTTAAATTGAACAACACTTAGATCTGAAACAATTAATCCAAATTAAGGAATTCACAAGCTCAATTTTGAAATTAAAATTTAGGGTTTTAGTGAAATTGACCTCTAAATTTCTAAAATTTTCAAGGAAATCAAACTTGTAAATGAAAATTTAAATTTTGAATTGCATAAAGAATCAAATGTAAGAACATAAATCAGAAAAAAGGTTGTAAGGAGTCGGGTTCACCAAAATGTAATGTAAAATTGTTTTTAGGGTTTCTACCCAAGAGAGGAAACCCTTATATTTTTCACTTGGGACATTACATTCAAAAGAGGAAGGGAATCCACTAGATTCAATCACAAATTAGATAAGGATTGAATTCTAAATGGATCGAAATTAATTTTTTTATTTCCTGAGTTGAAATGCTGAAATTAGGTAAAGTGTTGAAAAATGAAGGTAAAACAGAGAAAATGGTGAGCTACAGACATGGGATTTTCACATGCATCTGGATCTGAGCAATATATGCATATTCGGATATGATCCTTGAAAACATTCCAAAAATGTCGAGACCGAGGAGGTGGGTGCCTTGGTCCTCCTAATTTTTTGCACGTCAAAAAGGGTTGATTCGTCTCTGCAAATAATGCTTATTCTGAAGATCGCAGCTTTGTACTTGTTTCCTACACACAAAAAGATGGTAAAAAAGGTTGGGAATAGGGGCTTGCCTTAGGTCAAACCCCGATTTTGGAATTAACCATGAAATTGAGATAAATGTAATTGAAATGATTGTAATAATAGATTCTCCTTTTGAGGGAGATGTTGAATTATGCTTGAAAATTGAATGATGATACCTCCTTGTGAAGTTTTGTTTGCCTCCACATGGAATTGGGGTTTATGAAGTCTTCAACAAAGTAGGATGAATGGTATCTTCTTCAATGTTTGAATATTGACTTTATTGTTGCTCCAAGGCTTGAAGGAAAACTAAAAAATGCTCAATTGCTTGAATGTTTGATTTCCAAAATCTCCTTGTTGTGAATGTCTATCAAAATGAGAGGGGAAATCCTCTTTATATCCCTATCCATAGAGAAAATTAGCTAATTTTCTGACATGAGCCGACACATGAGTATTCCAAGATCCAATAGGTGGCAATTTTTCATTAATATAAATAATATGTGACATGAGTAAAAGTATTCACTAATATTGATAATGTAACTCTTAGCATAATTAAATTTGTATTATACCATTTGGATTGATGGATAAAGAGTTGTATTAAGTTTTGACTTGTTTTCATTTTGTAGTCTAAGATGAAGTAGCACATGATTTTCTTGTTGATTGATTCTTCTACCTTCATTTGTTGAGTTCCTAAACTCCCTAAAATGGAAAGTGCGATAAAAAAATCATTTGTACTCTTTGGCATGATTTTGGAGAGTAGATAATTTGTTTAACTTTATATTGTGTGCATGGTGGCATGGGTTTCATGTGCCTTTTCTATGTAACTCATGCAATGGACCAAAATTTCCAATTCATGACTCTTGTGCTTTATGTGATCCCATGCATGCAAATCCTCGTCCTTCATCTCCCAAGTATCAATTTCAACACCCCATAGACACTAACTGTAAAGGCACGTGAAAGCTCATGAGCCTAGATGTAGTTAGTCAAAGTGGTGGGGTAACTATATTTGATATACCTCCCTTCTTAAGCATGCTTACATCTTTGATCTTGTTGGGATGACAAACTTTCCTCCACCATTGTGCTTTTTGAAATTCTATCCCTTTCATTCACCTCTTTATAAAAACTTTAGGTTCTATATGCAACCATCTCTCATCACCAACCCCAATTTTCAAACATCAACATTCCCACCAAATTTATTTTTTCCCTCCACCTACCACCATGCACAATAACAATGTTGCTAATTCATAAAATCTTGACACGTCTCTATATGGTCTTCCACCTAGCTCTAACGTCCATCCATGGCCTTCCACCTAGTTGGACATGCTACAAAGGAGCCAACAATTGTCATCAATATGGTAGGTAGGTTTTTGAACCCAAATGTGGTCATTTCTATACTAGTAAGGATATTTTTAGTTTGCAAGAGACCCTCATCTAGACCTACCAAACCCATTTTTGCATAGGATACCATGAATGACTCAAAGTGAAAGGAAATGATGATCTACAAGTATGAGAAGTTTGTGTACTAGAATCAAGATAGAGGTTGTTTTGTAAATTCCAATGGTCTCTCTAGATGTCTTAAGTTTGCAAAGGAGAACAAGAGACTATCTTGGAACTAATCATAAAAAAAACTAATCCAAAAATTATAGCATGCACTTAATGTTCTAGCATCTAGGTATGAGATTGAAAACTCTCAAATCTAGAAAGTCAAGGGATGAAAACCATATGGATCTCATGTTAGAGAACAAAAACCCTTTGGCTATTAGGGAAAACTCATGCAAAGGACATGTTTGAGTTTTCATGTTGATTGATAATGGAAACAATGGACTCACATGACAATTCTAGTTGTCATGGGTGTCAATTTTGTATTATAACTACCATTAAGGCAATAACTGGCATTGCAATATTAGATAGCTCTAGAATTTTGAGATGTGTTTTGTAATCCCACCTTCCATGTACATAGGGTTTGTAATTATTTCCATTAATGAGCTTCATTATGATAACAACATCTCGCAAGGGTATCTTAGGCTCAATAATAAAAATACTTATAGTGTTTCTCTTCATTTACAAGCTTGGTCTATTATTTGAATGTCCCATCTAAATGCACAAATGTAAAGAATGTATTGTGGGTTTATTATTTTCATATAAGTGTGTTGTAAGTTTTTGGGTGTATTAGATTTGGTTAGTAAGGGTGATGCAGATCCCTTCTTGTTACTTACCAAACACCTCCAAATGTATGACATTGAACCTCTAGCACATGGATGGGATCCTATCAAGACAAGGCTCTACAACTTTAGTACAATCTTCTCACCATCTCCAAGACCCTTGCTTACTCAATTAGGGGTATCTTGCTACAACACACTCCATGATACCTCCAAGGGTTACAAATCATTTTCACACCGGTTTTGGGTCATACAAAACTCCCCAAGGTTAGACAAAGCACTGATTGCAAGAATACATGCTCATTCCTTAAGAAACTCACTCAATTAGGCCTAGCTGCTTGTAGCCCTATTCAGCGGGTAAAGGGACCTTAATTTCAGATTTTCCCAAGCACCTTGGCAAAAAAATTATGGATTAAAACACCCTTTTAGAAGTTATACAAGTCCCCAAAAGGAAGGGTCAAGGTCTAGAAAATAAAGGTCTTTTCCGGTAGGAATTTGATTGTCCTAAAAGGGCTAATTAGGCCTCTTTTGTGAAGCAACTATACTCAGATGAATGAACCGGTGGGTTAAAATCCCACGTGCATGTTGGGAAAAATAAATCAACAGGGATTCTAGGGTTACATGCCTGGAAGCATCGCCATTTGCACACAAGGTACTATTGTTTGTTCAAGGTCTAGGTAACCACATAGAGATGTCTACCTAGGGTCGCTCCAAACACTCCTCTCTCTTTCTCCTCTTGCAAAAAACTCTTGGAAATATAAAATAAATTGACCATACTTACCTTTCACCAAATCCCATGAGCCTCAGATTAGTAAAGTGCAAGATATGGCCATGGAGGAAAAGCCCAAGGTAAACCTTGGTTTTTCGGGTACCTACAACAAAACTTGAATATCAAGAGAAACACACACAATCAAGACTTCAAATCAAAACCAAAATAGAGTTAAATCCCCTCTCAAATAAATTCACATCATTGGTAATGAGTCCCAATTCATACAGAACTGTACTACGGACCAAAACTCCAAAAATGCAGAAAACTCAGAATTTTATTAGTTTGTTTGCATCAAAACTCTTCTCCATACAATCACCTCTTGGAAATTGGATCCTCAAGGTGTATAAACCATTCCTCAACTTCTCTCAACCAAAAATCAAGAGGTTAGAGCCATTGGAGAAGTTTCAAATTACAAAAATGCAAAAAAAGTGCATAAAAGTTGTTCATGACAACTTTTGACAACTTTTGCAAAAGTTGTCAAAATATCATCTTTTGCCTCCTAATGCCTTGGGTCAAGTTCAACCCCTCCTAAAACATATTAAAACACTTAGAACCAACACATTGGATCCCCTATTGTCCAAAATTCCTAATTGACTCATAGAAATGCCAAAATAGGAGTTTGGCTCACAAGATGGGGTTCATTATTACAAACATATAATGCATGATTGAAAATGTATATAAAACATCCTAAAGACATTGTTAATGCATTTTCCTCTCTTATCAGAGTTTGACTTGTCATCTTGAAGGGTTTGATCAGGTGCTCCTACACCATACTCTCTAGAAGAAGAAATCCCAAGTTCACTTGAGATGAGAGTCTGTAGGTTTGCACAATGATCTTTGATTTGTTGCTTTGTCATCCAGATTGCTTTAGTATCAGGTTGTCCTTTCCAAGCCACCAAATACTCCATGTAAACTTTACTCTTGGTTCGCTTGGCAACCTTAGTATCTAGAACCTTATGCAATTTTGGTGGTTCATATTTAGGAATGTCATCATCAGCAATATCCTGCATTGTGTCTTCGCCTGCATCAACACTACACTTATAAAGAGTTAAGTCACAAACATTAAAAAATAGGTGACAAACCAAGATCAAATGGTAGTTGAAGTTCATAGGCATTTGAACCACATTTCTTCAAGATTTGGCAGGGGCCAATCTTTCTTTGCATCAGCTCTGTGTATCTTCCTTTTGGAAGTCTTTCATTCTTCAAGTGAACCCACACCAAGTCTCCTACATCAAATTGAACATCTCTTTTGTTTTTGTCAGCATGAGCTTTATATCTCTCTGCAGATTGTTGAAGATGAGTCTTCACTTGGTCATGGATCTCTTGTATGGCAGCAGCAAAGGTTTCTCCATCTGCACTAATGGGTTCTCCTTGAGGTATCTCTCCCAACTCTAGCACACCCCTTGGGTGAATGTCATAGATGATCTGGAAAGGTGACTTACTGGTACTCCTATTCACTGTATCATTATAGGAGAATTATGCCTGAGACAATATACTATCCCACCTTTCTCCATGTTGTCTAGTCAAACACCTTAAGAGATTCCCTAGTGATTTGTTTACAACTTTAGTTTGACCATCTGTTTGTGGATGGTAGGCTGAGGAGAAGGATTAATTTCTACCAAGCTTCTTCCAAAGGGTCCTCCAAAAGTGACCAATAAATTTTACATCCCTATCAGAGACTATGGTTAAAGGCAAGCCATGTATCCGGACAATCTCCTTAAAGAACAAATCTGCTACATAAGAAGCATCACAAGTTGTTTTGCATGGCAAGAAATGTGTCATCTTACTGAACCTATCCACCACTACAAAAACACTATCATATCCTTTCCTTGTCCTAGGCAATCCTAAAAAAAAATCCATACTTATGCTTTCCCATGGTCTTCAAGGTATGGGTAAAGGCTGGCATAAACCTGCATTGGTGGACTTTCCTTTTTCCTTTTGGCAGATCACACATGTCTCCACAAATCTCCTGACATATGTCTATAGTTTGGGCCAAAAATAGTGTCTTTTTATCAAATCTAATGTTTTGTCAAGACCAAAATATCCTACCATTGCTCCACAATGTTTTTCCTTAATGATATTCAGTCTCATAGAGCATTTGGGTATGCATATTTGTGCACCCTTAAACAACAATCCATTTTGAATCAAAAATTCAAAATACTCAACATGAAATCGTTCATCAAATGAAGTGCATACCTTGTAGGACTCCCCAAAATCTTCATCATCCTCATACATGGTTTTCAAAAAAAAATTTCCAACACTCTCCAACTGAATTTGATTTGCAGTTAGAACTCTTCTGCTAAAAGCATCTACCACCTTATTCTTGACTCCTTTCTTGTGCTTAAGAATAAAAGTGAAAGCTTGCAGGGTCTCTACCCATTTCATGTGTCGATGATTCAACTTTTCTTGACTGTTTATGAAGCTAAGGGCCTGATTGTCTGTGAAAACTATGAATTCTTTTGGTAACAAGTAGTGTCTCCATTTTTTCAAGGATTGGACTAAAGCATACATCTCTAGGTCATAAGATGAATACCTCCTCTTTGCCTCATTCAACTTCTCATTGAAGAAAGCAATAGGTCTTCCTTCTTGACTGAGCACTGCTCCAATGGCCATATGACTAGCATCACATTATACTTGAAAGATCTTGTTGAAGTCAGGTAGGGCAAGGACCGATTGTTCTGTAACTTTTCTTTTCAGTGTTTCAAAAGAGTCATTTGCTTCTTCTGTCCAACTAAATCTGCACTTTTGTCCTCCCTTTATTGTATCAAGCATAGGGGCACAAATATGACTAAAGCCTCTTATAAAATTCCTATAGAAGGTAGCTAAGCCATGGAAACTCCTAACATCATTCATTGTCCTAGGTGTAGGCCAAGACAATATGGCACTCACCTTTTCTTGATCCATTTTCAATTCACCATATGAGATCACAAATCCCAAGTAAATGATCTCTCCCTGCATAAAGAAACACTTTTCCAAGTTGATCATTAATTGTTCTTCATACAATCTCCTCAAGACCAGGTCTACATGCTTTAGATGTTCTCCTTTGATTTGACTAAAAACTAGAATGTCATCTAGGTAGACTATAACAAATTTCCCTATGAAATCCCTCAAGACTTCATTCATTAACCTCATAAAGGTACTAAGTGCATTGGATAAGCCAAAGGGCATGACTTTCCACTCATAAAACCCCTCATTTGTTCTGAAGCTAGTCTTCCATTCATCTCCCGCCCTAATCCTAATCTGATGATAGCCACTTTTTAAATCATTTTTTGTAAAATATCTATCACCCCCCAAACAATCTAACAAATCCTCAATCCTAGGCATGGGAAACCTATACCTGATAGTAATCTTGTTCATAGCTCTTGAATCGGTGCAAAGCCTCCAAGTGCCTTCCTTTTTGGGTGCCAAGACTGCAGGGACTGCACATAGGCTCAAACTTTTTCCAATCAATCTGGATTCCAGCAATTCTTCAACCTTGTTTGCCATCTCAACATTATGATTTGGTGTGAGCTTGTATGTTGCTTTATTAGGCAATGTGGATCTAGGTATAAGGTCTGTACAATGGTTTATGTCCCTCATGGGAGGTAGTGACCTTGGCATGTCATCTAAGATGAAAACCTTGTATTTGTCTAGTAGTTGTTGCACTGCAGGGTCAATCAATCTCAATATGTCCTCTTTCTTATCCTCAGACCTCTTCACCTTTGTTACTGTTGGAATAGGGATAAGGGAATAACAGACCATGCCTTCATTTGCCATGTTCTTCATGAACTACTTCCCTCCTAATATCAACACCTTGGCTTCCTTTTGTTTGGTCTCCTCCTTACTCTCCATTAAAGGTAGCAACTCAATCACCTTACCATCCTTGGTAATGGAATATGTATTCCTAGCAGCATCATGTTGTGCCTTCAAATCAAACTACCATGGTCTCCCAAATAGGAGATGGCAAGCATCCATATTTGCAATGTCAAACATCAGCCTATCTCTATAGGTTCCAATCTAAAATTCCACCCAAGCCTACTCTTCCACAACAGCTTGTTGTCCTTGTGTGAGCTATGAGACCTTGTAGGGGAAAGGGTGAGGTAGTCTCCTCAACTTCAATTTCTCCACCATCTCTAGAGACACTAAGTTCTTAGTTGAACTAGAATCTATTAGGACCTTGCAGACCTTTCCACTTGCTTTGCAAGTGATCTTGAATAGAGATTTCCTCTATGGGGGTTCTCTATCAGACATCTTCATAGTGGTTACTGATCTTCTAATCATCAAGGCTTCACCTCTTTCAGGGTATCCATAACTGTCAGGGGTATTGACACTTTGGTATGTGTTTGCACTTGCCACACTTTGGCAATCGGCCTCTAAAATCAAGTTACTTCTTCTTTCTCTTATGTAACTAGTAAGTTTCTCCGAGAATCTACTAGCCATGTGTCCTTGATTGCAATTATAACATCTGATTGGACCTCTACCTTGAGATCTCCCTCTAAATGGTCATCTTCTTCCTTTGAAGTTACCTCTTTGATTGTATCCTCCATTATTATTGGAACTACTCTCTCCTTTAGTGCCTTCTCGACTGGTTTCACTTTGATTTCCAAAGCCATTTCTTTTGCTTCTGAAAAAATTTCTTCCACCCCTCTGTTGTCTTCCTCTTCCTTTATTATTCTGCTCTTGTCTCCTTTTTATCTTCTCTTCCACCTTGATAGAAAGTTGATGGCATCTACCAGTAGTATCCAGGCTAAGGAGGTTCAATTCTTCTTGAATGTTGTACCTTAATCCATTCAGGTACTGGGCAACTTTCTCACTATCTTCCTCTTCTATTTTTGACTTCATGCATAGCCTTTGGAACTCCTCTATATATGAGTTCACATCCATCTCTTTCTGCTTGAGATTTTTTCTCCTCTTACGGAGTTGTATTTCATAGTCTTTGGGTACATAGGCCTCTTCAATTAAGGCAACCATCCTCTTCCAAGAAACAATCTTGGGCTTATTGTCCTTCTCTCTTTCCTCTTGGACAAAGTTCCACCAAGTTAGGGTTTCTCCCTTCAACTTGGACTTAGCAATCTTCACCTTCTAGTGTCCTGGAATGTCTTCACACTCAAAGAAGATAGATAGGGAGTCTATCCAATCCATCACCACATTTGATTCCATCTTCCCAGTGAAAGTTGGCAAATCAATCTTTTGCTCCATGGTTCTCCTCTCCATGGATTTGAGGGAATTAAGGAAGTGCCTCTGGTCAAGAGGAATTTCCTCTTCCTCTGGTATAAGGATCTCATCCTCGTCCCCTTCATCACAACTACCAGTGCCTTCATCTTCCTTCCCATCTACTCTACCTTTAAACTCTCTAGCTCCCTATGCATTTCCTTTCAAGCAATGGCCTGCTCTCTTACAATATTTGCCAATTCCATGTTGGTAATTGGTCCTCTAGGGACCTCTTCTTCTTGTCCCTTTGACATCTCTCAATTTTCTCTCTCTTTACCAAAGTCATTACTATCTCTGATACCACTTGATGCAAAGCCCTCCTTGTTACCTGCCAAACACCTCCAAATGTATAACACTAACCCCCTAGCACATGGATGGGATCCTATCAAGACAAAGCTCTACAAATTTAGTACAATCTTCTCACCATCTCTAAGACCCTTGCTTACTCAATTAGGGGTATCTTGCTACAACACACTCCATGATACCTCCAAGGGTTAAAAATCATTTGCACACCAGTTTTGGGTCATACAAAACTCCCCAAGGTCAAACAAAGCACCGGTTGCAAGAATACATGCTCATTCCTTAATAAACTCATTCAATTAAGCCTAGTTGCTTGTAGCCTTATTTAGCGAGTAAAGGGACCTTAAGTTCATATTTTCCCAAACACCTTGGAAAAAAAATTATGGATTCAAACACCCTTTTAGAAGTTATACAAGTCCCCAAAAGGAAGGGTCAAGGTCTAGAAAATAAAGGTCTTTGCCGGTAGGAATTTGATTGTCCTAAAAGGGCTAATTAGGCCTCTTTTGTGAAGCAACTATACTCAGATGAATGAACCGTGGGTTAAAATCCCATGGGAATGTTGGGAAACATAAATGAACAAGGATTCCAAGGTTGCACACCTGGAAGCATCACCATTTGCACACAAGGTACTTTTGTTTGTTCAAGGTCTAGGTAGCCACATAGAGATGTCTACCTAGGGTCACTCCAAACACTCCTCTCCCTTGATCCTCCTGCAAAACTCTCTTGGAAATATAAAATAAATTGACCATATTTGCCTTTCACCAAATCCCATGAGCTTCAGATTGGTAAAGTGCAAGATGTGGCCATGAAGGAGGAAAAACCAAAGGTAAACCCTGGTTTTCCGAGTACCTACAACAAAACCTAAATATCAAGACCAACACACAATCAAGACTTTAAATCAAAGCCAAAATAGAGTTAACTCTCCTCTCAAATCAATTCACATCATTGGGAATGGGTCCCAATCCATACAGAACTGTACCATGGACCAAAACTCCAGAATTGGAGGAAAACTCGGAATTTTATTAGTTTGTTTGCATCAAAACTCTTCTCCATACAATCACCTCTTGGAAATTAGATCCTCAAGGTGTATAAACCATTCCTCAACTGCTCTCAACTGAAAATCAAGAGGTTAGAGCTGTTGGAGAAGTTTCAAATTACAAAAATGCAAGAAGTGCATAAAAGTTGCTCATGACAAGTTTTGACAAGTTTTGCAAAAGTTGTCAAAATGTCATCTTTCGCCTCCTAGTGCCTTGGGTCACGTTCAACCCCTCCTAAAACATTTTAAAACACTTAGAACCAACACATTGGATCCCCTATTGTCCGGCTCATAGAAATGCCAAAATAGGAGTTTGGCCCAAAAGATGGGGTTCATTATTACAAACATATAATGCATGATTGAAAACATATATAAAACATCCTAAATACATTATTAATACCTTATCCTCCAAAGTCTGACTTGTCATCTTGAAAGGTTTGATCAGGTGATCCTGCACCAAAGGGTTTTCTATTTTAGGGTTAAACTAAGGAATCTTGAAGCATGTTTAGAGTGGAACACATTATTACTCAAATATTGATATTTTCTAGGCTTTTATAAGGTTTAGTTGCAAGTAAACATTATTATGTGTTATAGGATTTTTATGGTTACCATTTAAATTTAAAATTTGTTAAAATTATTTGAACTTTAATCTAGCATAGGACATATAGTGCTATCTAAATTAGTTTTCCCACCAAATTGTAAACCATTCATTTCCAAAAATTATTAATATTGGGTTGAACAAGATCTTTAAGAGTCAACATCAACTAGAACAAAGGTGGTGAAAGACCTGTTCGACCCACTTTCTTGCAATAAAAATTAAGATGCTTCTATGATAGAAGCTTCAAGTTCAATGAAGGAAGATATTATTGCCTATTATACTAAATATAATACACTACCACTAGGGATTCAAGAAGTACTAGCACCTTTCTCATACTTCATGAATACGAAGAGTGCTAGAACACGATCACAAATCTCCATTAGCTTAGTATCTAAATTTGTAAAAGTTGTTAGTTGCATGGTTGCACTAGCATTAACATTCTCTCTTAACCTAAAAACGTGCAAACAAGTATTAGTAATTAGTACTTTCCCTTTGAATTATGGCCAAAGGATCATCAAATGTACAATCAAATAGCTTTTAGCACTCATAATCATTGAAGTCGCCTCCATGATTGTATGTTAACATGGATGCAATCATTAATATAATTGCATAGGGCAACAAAGAATAGCCCCACCCTCTCTTCTCGACTTGAGTCTTTAGAGGATAATATTTTGTGAAAAAATTGTTCATAGAAAGAACATGATCGCCCTAAATATTCTTATATCTCTCACACCTAGATTTTGAGTGCTCATAGCATTATGAAGGGTCCAGGACTGGTGTAATTAGTCATCCTTATTTGTAGCTCGAGTTCAAATGTATATGTGTTGTTTGTTGTGTTTAGTGTGTGATAGTTTGGCTATTATTTTGCAATAACCTATCTTTTTGGCTATTCTTAGATTGTGTGCTAGATGTAGGGTTTCAAAGTCCCTTCAAAACCTATTTTTTCACTAATTAAAAACATGAGATGATGATTAATACTACATAGTATTTGCAGTACAAGATGGCAAATATACTCCATGTAGTTGGCAAGGCATGATTGATTGTCCTTGAGAGAAGATGAGCAAGAAATCGTTTGCAAATTCATGGAATGGTGGCAATAAGGAGGAAAATGGATCACATAGTGAAGGGAATCGAGATGATGATGAAGAGGGTTGGGAAAGTTAAGGGATGTATAGGCAAACACAAATTAATTCTTATTATCATAATCCCTTAAGTTAGTTTGATGTTGAATGTATTGTGTAAAATATGCCTAGGGCTGCATGGAGCTGGCAACGCAAGATTGAGAACATACTACATGGAATTGTCAATGTGACATTGCAAATGTTCTTGATAAGAGCGAAGAGAGGTGACAGGGAATCATGTGCAATTTCATAGAATAGGGTCACTAAGGATATCATATCCCCTACACACCAAAATTGTAGCAATATCTATTTCCAATAATAAAAAATATTATTTAAACATTAATGTATAGTAATAATATTATTAATTATTAGTGGTCAACTTAAAAAAAAAAATTCACCAACTTAATATTAATTTAAAAATTAAAACATTTGGATCGACCTATTTTTTAAATGTCCTCACAGGCATAAAAGTCAGCTTTGGACATTCATTTCGACATCTTTTTCGAGTTCATTTTTGTTGTTAGCAGTATATTGCTCTACAGGGACGAAAACCTCTACCTGAGCGCGTTGAGCGCCCTGAGGTTTGGACAAAACCCCAAGCCTTTCTCAAGCATTTCATTTTCAAGTAATGCACCGCTTAACTAAGTCTTTGATCACAGCAGGAGCGCCAATGAGAGGAATATGCTCAGATTGGAGAGGGAAACAACCAATTTAGACCTAGCACACTAATTGTGGAAGATTTTGAGAGGCAGTTAGGAGGCGTTTTAGATCATCCAACCTTGTAACCACTATAACAACCCCAGCGCCATTCACAGTGGAGGATTTAAAGTCCCTTTGTTAGTGATCTCGGCAATTTTTCCCAGTCGTCAATATACCAAACCTGGAGCAGACTTTGTTAATGACCCTTGGAGGAGAATTCAGATATTCTAGACTTCAAATTGCAATCTTTCCTAAAACACACATACCTAAGCTCTGCCAGGCCCTGACTACCAGTTGTTGGAATCTCAGACCTTGTGAAAACAACTTGTTGCCCAAGGGCTTCAAGATCTATGTATTGGTATTAAAGAGTACTATTTAAACAGTTTTCTTACAACAGTTCAGTTACAATCTCCATGCTATGTTCACCAGTGATTATATCATTTTTCCTTAATGTGCTGGTCCAAATTTTTATTAGCATACTGTGTTGGGATTTTGTTCACATACTTCTTAAAATTATGTATTGTTTGCTGAAGGTGACTGTATCCTTTGTTATTCATTTTGGGTGAACACAAATTGTTGAAGCCTAGGATATTACATTGATATCAGAGCCATTATTTCTTGCCTTCTTGTAAGTAGAAGAGTGATTGTGAAATAAGGTACCGGCAAAGGGAAAGGAGGAAGGAAAGTGGCCGTGAGTGAAATGAATGAGGACATCAACCTCCAAGAAGCCATTAGAATTGTATAAAAAGAGTTGGCCAAGGAGATAAAGACCTTCATAAGGAAGTCTATGGTTTAGTTGGTGCGGACTCTAAGGGAAATGAATCAACTATGGAGTGCAGGGAGATCTAATTCCAATGGTGTTGAAGGGTTGAAGGGAAGTCACACTGCCAATAATGGAGTTTTAGTTAATCCTCCAGCCACGACATTCAGAGATTTTTTTATTTTTTATTTTTTGGGGAGGAGAAGCCCCACTTGATGAAGAGGTGCTAGTACCACCACTTCAAAGGATGAAATGGCAAGATATCATGTTGATTACAGTGCTCTAAGTCCAACAAAGTATTAAGACATGAAGACAAGAAATCGATATAGGAGGAGAAGGTATGAAGAGATACCCCATAGAGACATCAAACGTCGTTTAAGGAATATTGCAATACCTACTTTTGATGGATCAGGCTAGAGCATGGTTGTAGAAATTGGATACATACTTCTCTTTGAAGCCCACGTTTGAAGAAGAAGCCGTCAAGTTCTCTCGAAGAGATGACCCATGAGTGGTGCTACCATGGCATAGTGACACGACATAACTCAATCAATACCTTGGAAGAGTTCAACGAAAGATTGAGGGAGAGATTTCAAAGGAAGGATCTGTTGTGACCTTTTCACACATCGCTCCATTGCTAACGGGGATCCCCTCTTTTCTTAATTTATGCATTGTTTAGGTTAAGGTTTTGGTAGCTTAGTGGGCAATTTTGTGTTTCCTACCCCCAAGTCTCAGAGTTTTGGTCATGTCTAGTGTCGTTTAGGGTTTTTGAAGTTATAGGATCAAATGCATGAAAATTGAGATTTTTAAATGGTCCTAGTTTTGTCTAAGTGGTGACCCCCCTTGGAGTGTTAATGTGTTTATTAACGTCCTCGTCGGTAATTTTAAGTGCTAAGGTGTTTTTAGACCTTTTGGAGTTGTTTTCTCGCTCCTTGAAAGTTATTCAAGTTGATTTTGCATTGTATCCCGATAGATTTTCTTGTGTTATGCTCCAATTTTGGGTAAATCTGCATAGGTTCAGTTGAATTTTATTGAGTTTCGAAGTTTCCTAATGGTTTTGAGTGGAAAAATCATCATTTTCCAGATGAAAATCCATATTCTAAGGGTTAAAAGGTCAAAATTCCATATGAGAGGTGTTTTTCCCCTCATATTCCTAACTACCCATGGTTTTCCCCACTCAAAATCCAAACTAGACATGGATTTCCCTTGAAATCCATACTTGCCTCGATTTTACACCACTATGAATCCATACTGGGGTCATTTTTCCCCTGAATGCATTAAATTTTGACTAAGTGTCGGGATTTATCCTGACTACCCACGTTTTTCCACCAAGTATGGATTGGATTGTAGATGATAGTTGTCTTGATTCCATACCTGGATCGATTTTCCACCAAGACTTTTGTGACAAGTTTTGAGGATTTTTGTGCAGACTTTCAATACTGACTCAAGTCGATTTTCCACTAAGACAGATTTTCAATGTTTCGAGTCCAGATTTTCATCCAGACAGGGGTTGTTTTTCCACCAGAAGGGTATTTTTGTGTGATGACTTAATTTTAAATGGAATTATTCAGTCCACGTCTAGATCGATTTTCCCCTAAAACCCATTTTATGCACATTTGATGATTTTCAATGGGATTTTTTTATCCCTACTGGGATTGATTTTCCCCTAGAGGGGATATTTTCATGATTTTAAATGATTTTAATAGGATTTTTCAATCCCTACTAAGATTGATTTTCCCCAATTGGCCCATTTTGATTTAAATTGAAATATTTAAATAAAGTGAGTCCCATTTAATTGTTTTTTAATGAAAGGTAATGATTATTTAAAATAAATAAAAAAATAATTAATGATTTGCAATAAGCATTTAATGTTTTCAACCTCCTAGAAGCAAATCGGTTTCACCAAGCAAGTATAAGAATAAGTGTTTTATCCCACATTGCTTGTGTGGTTAGATTTGATGATGAAAGTGAGTTCAAATAGGGGGTAAGCCAGCATTATTTTATTATTGAGTTTGCTAAGTGTGTCTATGCAAAGGCGATTTTCTCCATGATTGGCAATTTTGGAGCAAGTGTTCAAGTAAAGTGATTGATTGAAGACTCTTCTTGCTGACATTTTTCCCCATTGTCATTCCATTTTCTAGCTGCGCAACATGTTTGGTGGTTGTCATTGTTGATTGAATGCCACAATTTTTGGGTGAGGTAGTGATTTTGTGTGGAGGGGCGATTTTGTGCTTGGAGCTTCTACCTCCAACTTGGGGCGATTTTTCTTGATACCTCCATCCTTGCTTGTTGTTCTCAAACCTAGTTTGGCAGATTTGAATGCCATTGATGACATTTTCAGACTTGTGTGAGGTAACACCATAGCTAGAAAATTTTCATTTTGGTTTGGTGCCATATTTTGGTGAATCCCTTCATGCTTGGTGGTTGCCATTGTTTCTACATGTTGTGGTTATTGCATATCTGAATTTTGACTCCATTGCTTCAGCTATTCTGACCTCCATTGTTGGTTGATCATTAATTTTCAGACCTAACTTTATTTGCCTAGCCAACCATAACTACAGCGATCTACATTTGGAGACATTTTGGGGGCATTTTGAGATCATTTTCAGACCATTGATGGGCTATCACAGGGCTGCAACTTTGTTATTGGCTGCTTGTCCTCATAAATTTAACTTTTCTCAGCCATACCTATGTTCCTCGGTTTGATTGTTTTTGTCATCATGATTGTTTTTAATCAAATTTGTGCATATTTTGAATGATTGCAACATGTTTTGAGAGGTTAATTTGTACCAGTTGCAAGTTGTCTTCAGATTTGTTGGTAGCCATTGTTGATTGTGGAAGGTGTCTTGAAACATAATTTCTGTGAAAACACAATCTTTCAGGCCTTTCCTTAGTTACTATTGATCCAGTATACTCCTTTGCACTTTACAAATTTTCTAAGTATAAGGAGGTTTTGATTTCATGAGGGTTTTCATACCCTAACCTTTTCACATTTTGTATTTAAATTGTTGAAATCTACCTAGAGTGTGGATTATTTTCCTGATTTTCATACCCTAATTAGTCTAAATCATTAAGAAGTCAAGAATTTTATGAAGAATATTTTTGTTTTCCTAAGTTCTAACTTCAAGCTTAGTATAGGTGCAATGTCAAAGTCCAGACTTAAGGAAAGGAGAGAACAACTGAGGATTGTTGAGACTAGATTCTATCTTGAATCCAAGATGTCATCCAAATAGAAGGAGATAACAGATACGAACATGCATTCCCTGAACCTGAACCTAATGTGACAATGGATGTTCGGAGTTGGAAGCCAGATTCCTTCCCCAACATATGTAAACATTATGAAGAGTGGTATTTTTCAAGTCGCTGGATTTCCACAATCCATACAGTCAAGTGATCTTATCTTGGAGTGTTCACAATGTTATGATCCTTGCTCTCGAATGATAAAGACTCCTAAGGGCATTGTCATTGCCTACCTTGCTGAGGATGTGATTGTTGAGATATTTGGAATTCCATACATGAAGGATGTAACTAAAGATGAATATGAAGATCGATATACAAAGAAGATGGATGTGTAAGACCATGGTGAATAAGGAGTGGATGATCGAGCCTAGGCCTCATCATTTCAAGGCTCACAAGACACTCATGTGCACAAATTTCAAAGAGGAATATAGTGATTTAGTATTCATGCTTAACCGAGTGATGGGGATGTTGTAGGGTGTAATATATGATGGAGGGATGTTCTATTTTATCCAGGATTGTCTTAGAGGAACGTTGATAAATTGGTTTAGAATCATAAGTGACAATTTGGACTTTCAGCTGAGGAACGTAGAGTGGTCCAAGTCATTCGCCATGAATTCCTACTTGGTATATCTGCTTGCACGGTTTGTTACATACAAAGGTTAGATATGTAGAGGTGAATTCGGGAATGGACAAGGACAATTCAGGATTAATGAGTGTTATACCTAGCTGAGCATGTATTGAATTGAAGGTTATAAGAGAATGAATGATGTATTAACAATGTACATCACATGGATTTTGCAAGGTAGAATCCACACGAGGTTGTCCAAGGAGGCAACAGAGATGATAGACAAATATGGATCATGGTATATACAGTTTCCCATTTTCACATACCTTAGGATTCGTGGGTTTCAATCCAAACCCTACATACTTCCTAGGTATCCTTCTAATAGAATGATCTTGTTGGAAGGGGTGAGATAGCTTCTAGAGTTTGATTACATTCAGAAAGAGAAGCATAGGATAGGAATGAGATTCCCTATCTCAGTTGGGAAAACGTTGGAGGTTTGCCAGTCTGCCTTAGCCGCTAGCACTGTGAGTGAGGATCTTGCATTCTATCAATTTGCAACCTTCAAGAAAAGAGAAATATTTGATCCAGATAAGAAATTTGGAAGGATCAGGGGAGAGAAGTTCATCCACAAGGTAGACATAGAAGATTATTGAGCCAACCTGATGGGTGAGCAAGCAATGAAGAGACGAATGTGGTCTAGGATGTCAGTGGATTTCATTAGGAAGTGTGGACTTTTCCTCATTCTGGATCAGGTGTTAGATGACAAAGATCATACGCATCCACAGTATGAAAATGAAATGAAGAAGGCGATCTTATTGCCAAATTGGTCAGAGTCAGAAGAGATAGATTTAAAGATATTCATGAGAGACGTCTTGAGTTTCCCACGTCCATGGGTGGATATTCAGATGAATAATTTAGTTGATATGGGTGTTTCCTTCACTTATGAAAAGATGAAGCCGGAAGAATCCACTTTCGAGGATGATTAGAGGACTATTAGTGATGTCAAGTTCCATGCAGATGAGGAGAGTCAAGCTCCCAAGAGAAGAAAAAACACACCAGGAGGAGTCAAGGCCAGAGGGAAGAAGATTGAGGAGGTCAAGAAGAAGAAACAAAAGACTATCATTCCTTCACCCCCACTCAGTGTCTCATCAATCAAGGAAGTTGAAATGACAAAACAAATTAAGGAGATCCAGCAATGTTCCAACATAGTGATACTACCAGATAATATTCATGATTTACATGTCATAGTGACATCTGCTCCACCAAATGAGAATGATGATTAGTCAGGATCCCCTACTATCCTTTTTGAAGTTAGTTTGGGAAATGAGGTATATTATTTGACTAGGAGCAATCCTAGTGATGATGATGATGTTATCTCGACATTAGGAGGGATTGATCGAGAGATGTCTCGATGCTGGTATGGAGATGGCTAATATTCCTGATTGGCTGATGAAGAGTATGGAAAAGAGTAAGAAAATGATAGAGGTATAGCTTATTGATAACATTGATGACTAGTTAGCTAGGAACAATAAGGATCCAAAACCTAACAGAGCTGAGATTGTGTCACACATAGCTAGAAATGAGTGTGGATTGCGCAAGTGGTTTTTCCTATTGGAGGTGTGACGGTGGACATTGCTACTCCTATTGATTTCTAGATTACTTCAATTTCCCTTGGTTGTACTACAAGAGAGAAAGAATTTTAGGAGGTTGGTGATAACCTTAGGGTGATCAGAGCAAGATTGGACAGAGAGATTGAAGAGAAGGAGAAGTACAAAGAAGAAAATATCAGACTTAGAGAGTATATTACAGGGATAAGGCATGAGAATCCCACCTTTATTTCCCCTATTGTGGTTGATCATGGACTACATTCACACTATGAGGTAGCGAGAGGTACACTCTCAGAGGTGGAGAAATGGATTGAAAGTGCAAGAAAATAGGCGGATGATTTCCTTACTTAGTTTGTCCAAGCATATGATAGGACATCATGGCTCATGTTTAGAATCCAGTATTTGGAGGGAGTTTGGGAGGAATTATGGCCTATCCAAGAGAGGACTATTCCATGCCTCAAAACTTTGAAGAAGATTCCTAAGTCCACATTGATCAGCGAGAACATTGTGCACAGTGGAGACAGATATGATTTCCATGGCTGGTATTGTTCATTGGCCATGAAGAAATCAACTTATGAGAACGCCCAGCTGAGTTGTACAAACCTAGAAGGATCTATCTAGGATATTCAGATGAAGATCCTTGCCTCAATTGAGGAGTTATTAGTTGTTGATATTAGTGATGCTAGTGGTTTACACTTAGTCAAATTAAGAGACAAGATGAAACTTATGTATTTTTTTTCAGTTGGACTCTTTGAAGAAGAGTCAGATGGATGATTTGTTCTCTTTGTTGATTCATGTTCATAGTTCGCAGAAGCTCATGTCAGATTGGGAGAACAGTTTGGACGTTTTCTCGGGTACATTGGACGTGATTGATTTGTAGCTAGATACCTTACCTACAATTTCCATGGAGGAGTTAGATTTTGTATTGGCTAGATTCTTGGAGTATGATAGGAGAGAGAGAGAGATGCGGGGAGGAATCTTCTAGAAGATTCTCTATTTGATGACTAGGTATCTTTCTATTGGGCCATATGTTGGTGGCACCATTTTTGTTGTAAACCCTAATTAGGGAAATTCTAGGGTTTGGTTGCCATGATCTTGGCCCTTGATTTAGTTTTAATCTTGGTCATCCATTTTGTATGATACTATATATACCTCATTGCCTCTCATCTGTGAGAGAGTTTTTTGTATAATTGTTGGTATATGCTGCAGCTATTTGAATCTAAATCATTGTTCAATTGTTGGTTATTTTTCTCTTCAAATATTGTCTTTGCATTCATGGTTCTCAATTCCTCCAAGTTAGATTAGAATTTTAGATTGGAATTTGTTTGCATGTTTGTTAGATTGAGTGAAAGATTTGTTGAATATATTTGTGTGGAATCCTTAATCCATACCACTAGCCTCTTGTCATTGGTAAGTGCATCTTGTGTGGTCAACTGAAAATTTGAATAAGCTTAACTTCAATTATTATGCATCCATTGACAAGCATCAACTTGGATGGTGTAAACTTTTGATGGTAATAGTTTGAAAATCCATTTAGATGATTTCACTAAGCTTGTGTCAATACATGTTTGTGAGACCTTGCCTAGTTTGATTCCACTAAATTTGTTCATCATTTCCTAGATTCCTAGGCTTGGAATAGATTTCTTGAACCCTATTCCTTTTGCCCATTCTTTTAGTAAGAATTAAGTTTGGAGCTACAATTGTTAAATCCTAAGTTGTCAGCAAACTTATTCCGTATATTTCATGATCAAAGAAGACAATTTGAACATTTATGTAAGTCCCCAAGTGAATACAACAATTCACATCGACCATTTAGTTACCCACTCGTCAAGACCTAAAATGTAGAAATCTTGGAATCATTTTAGTTGATCTTACCCTTAGCATCTAAGGTGATTTTGTTCAAGAGAGGGTAATTTACCTTGGTATTTTATTTTGAAATGTTATGTGCATTAAACACACATCAACATCCTTTTGGCACTAGAAGGAGGGTTGATCATTATCAAGTTGCGAACAACTAAAACTGTGGATCATATCAATTCATGTTTGCAAGGAGTTATCCAAGACTCTTTGTCCCTCCTTCCCGCTCAACATTCTTTTGGCGCTAGAAGGAGGGTCGTTTGCTATCATCTTTGAAGATTATGTTCCAAAATGGTGTTGCCTAAGGAAGAACTTATCCAAGGTGAACAAAGAGATATCATTTCACAATTCAACACTCTTTCTTGGAGAAACCAAAGTAGTCATGTTGAATTTAGGCGAGTGAGAGAAGTGATAAACAAAGAACAGTTGAGAAACTTGCCTCTGATTATCATTGTTCCTGGATCAATTGATCGTGAGAGACAACATACCAATCAGCCGAGAAGAAATTGAACCACTTGAATATTTTCAAGTTAGTATAAGACACAATGGTGTTGCATGATGTTGATAGAACAAACAAGCTTGGCTTGGACAAACTCAAGTTTGAGCAACCAAACCTGGGAGATGAAAGAAAGATTATATCCAGTCTGAACAACCTTGCCTAGGAAGTGAAAACAAGTGCACCGCAATACATTGGAGTTTCTTTTGTGCTAGAAAAAGAAGAGAAGATAGTTGAACAAATTGACGAACAAATTGAAAGGGGTCTACTTACTCAAATATTACAAGTCTGGATTGATCCTTGATAGATCATGTTGGAGCGCATCAATTCCTTTTCACCCGAGAGACTTCAGAGAATTTTAAGGTCAACTCCTGGAGAACAAAGACATTGTGAGTTTCAGAGGACTCCTCACAGATCCATATTTGCAAGGTGACGGGCTTCACCGAGTTCAGATATAGCATATAGAGATAGATTATTCAATTAAAGGGACATGCTGAGAGGAGATAATATTTTTCAAGATCCCCCATTTCAAGATCAAGATCTACATCAAGAGGAAGCTCACTAGTTTCAACAAGAAGAACAAGAGATGGCCCAAATTCAAGGTCCACCTCCAAACGGTGCTACCTGGTTGGTTACCAACTTGTCACCGCTCGCTTTTGACGACATTCATGAGATGCTGAAGAATCCGAAGAATTTTTGTTTGAAGTACAATTATAAAGACTCGAGCTGGACAATGGAAGATCATATCAAGATGTTTGAAGACCATTTGAGAAATAGACCAATTGAGTATGGGGATGTGGCTTGCATACATTTTTCCTATTCCTTTGGAGAAGAGGTGTATCATTAGTTCATCCATTTACCTGCAGGATCCATCACCTCATGGGAGGAATTGAAGGATGCATTCATTGAAAAGTTTGGTATCCAGATTTCCCCATCAAAGTTGCATAGACAGTTTGTTGAATGTAAAATACAAGAGAATGAACCTATTAATTCATTCAACAACTGATTTCAAAAGGCTTATACAAGGTTGCAGACTCCCTATCTTATCCCAAAGGCTCGAGAGATATACTATCATGCTCTAGATCCACTTATAGCTATGTTTGTGCAAACTCATCCCTCTCCAGCAAGTTTAAATGAAGCATATGCAAAGGTGATAGAAGTTTGTAAAATATTATGTTAGAATCTTAGTGGACCTTTTCTCAATTCGGGGTCACCCATGGCCGCAAATCAAATTCAGAATTCAAGCCAAGCTTTGGTGCATCATACGTCAATAATGAATCAAGTTCCACAACCGATGTATCTAGTTGCTTAGCCATCAAATCAGTTGGTACTCCATCCTAGAGCACCCATTTCTCAAGCTCCGCAAACACATCCAGTGTACCTGCAAAATGTCGTGACATCCACAAGGACACAAGAGAAGGAAGAAATGAAATAGTTGATAAAACAAGTAAAGAAATTATCTACAGAGGTTAGTCATTTGAGGAATCAGAACAATCAACTCTATAGTATGCATAGAAATTATCAAGGAGGTAATCAAAACAAGAATCAGGGTTACCAAAGTAAATGTCAAAATTATCAAACCAACAATCATAATAACCAAATATATTATGGCAATAATCAGAACTATCTGAAGACAACGTGGAATACTACGCCCAACAATGGAAATGTAGCATCACCCCTTGACAATCCACCAACTCCAGAGAGTTGACCGACTGATAGAGTCTCCCTTGTGGAGGCTACTTTATCAAACTGGTCTAGATTACACAACACTAGTTAGCATTCATAGTTCCATTGTCTCGAATTCAAGGTTGTTGCTGATATTTTCTAGCAGGAAGTGCAAAATAATGAAGCATCAGAAAGCACTCCAACAACGAGATATGAAATTGTTCCCACTACGAGATATGACCAAGCATCAATCATTGAGGATTTCAAGTTTCCTCCAAATCATGAAGAAAGTTTAGTATGTGAACAAAGTGGGAGATTTCCTCCAGAATCGGCGAATGGACCTATGGTCCAGCCAGATTCTTAGTTCCCACCTACTTCAGCCAATGGGCCTATCGAAGATTCAGACTACTATTTCCCACCATTGAATAATAGTGTTTTGGTCGAAGGAATTAAGGAAGTGTTTCATGAGTCATCAGGAAACACTGGACCCAAAGTTTATCAAAGGAATCAAAGGAATCAAGAGCCTTTAACTACTTCCATTCCTCCAAATAATTATGATGCTCCACCAAACCCGAATGCTAGCAATACACAAAGATATCCACAAGATTTACCTGAGTATAAATAGAAGAATGTTCCTTCTCTAAGAGAAGAGATGAAGCGGTTGAGTCTGTGTGTGTTAGAAGAATTCAAGAAAGTCAAGGTAAGCTTTCCATTATTTGAACTAATGAGGGTACCTAAGATCAGAGATACATTGATAAATGGATTAAGCAAGAATACTACGGGGAGAGCTACAACTCAAACTAGTTCCAACATTCAGAGAAGTACAAATGTTCCTCAAGCAAGCATAAATATGGTTCAGGATGAACCAAATGTCCAACAAACGTCAGAAGAGGCATGTGTAGTTCAAGATTCATCTAACATGCCCAACAAAGAAGAGTTAATGAAGACGACAAATGTGTTGAAGAAAGAAGAGATGTTAGAAAGCAAAGCTTTTCTCACAAGAGATAATGTAAAGAGAGTTAAGGATTCATCAGTTAAGAATGAAAATCCTACTAAGGGTGAAGTCCTTCCTAAGAGTGAGATTTCTTCAGTTGAAGATGCAATCAAAAATGATGAAGTTTCCAAAGAAAGTGTCAAAAAAGAAGAGAACTTGCAAGTCCATAGGGATAAGCTAGCAGTGAACTATCAAGACGAGCCAACCCCATTCTTGCTTTCAGTAAGAATTTTTGGCAAACTTCTACATAATTGTCTAGTAGATTCTGGAGCTTCAAGTAATGTAATGCCAAAGGCTATACGCGAGAAATTGGGTCTCATTCCCATACAGACTAGTAAAAAAGTTACACAGTTAGATAAAATAGAGGTACTTGTGATTGGAGAGTTAAACAATATTCATATGTAGTTGGTTGCAGATCCAAGAGTCCAACACATCATAGATATATTAGTTGTAGACATTCCAGATAGACATGGCATGCTTTTGAGTCGATATTGGTCAAGGAGATAGAATGGTTACTTTTCGACCGATTTCTCCCACATATGGCTTCCATGGAGAGGTGTACCTAACCAGATCAAAATAGATAGTACCCCAAGATTGAGATTGATGATAACAAAATATGGGGAAAATAATGAGATTCTTTTGCTCGAAACTGGTCTGGGAAATTACTGACCAAAAGTTGTAGCAGTTTTGATGCTTCAAAACTTAGTTGAAGAAATAGAAGAAAATCATGAGATTGTGAATTCCACAAAAGTAGTAGAAAGTGATCATGAAACAGATGAAGGAGTTGATATGTTTGAAAGTTTCAGAAGATTTGTATTCAATAATATTCAGCAGGGAGTTGAGTTAGGCAACCGTGCTCACATTCATGATTTATTGTTGCCTAATTGGTGTCAAATTCACAATGTTGCTAATTCTGAATTCTCCTGTGCGATGTGCAAGATAGCTTTGAATCAGATACACAAGAGAATCCCTGAAATTTTGACACTTGAGAAAATTAAAGAGGCCTCTCCTAGGTCAGATGAGGAAATTACATATAAAACTAAAGAATAAATTCATGATGAAGATCAAGTTTGGACATTGAGATTTGATGGTTCAAATTCAAAGAGAGGATCAAGAGCTGGATTTGAATTGATCAATCCCTCAGGGGAAACTTATTTGGCTTCTCATAGATTATAGTTTCCATGTACAAACAATGTTGTTGAGTATGAATCCTTAGTTCATGGGTTGTTGTTATCCATTCAAAAGAAAGTGAAGGTTTTACATGTATTTGGAGATTCAGAAATTGTAGTGTGACATGTGTGGAAGTAGTATGTCTACCACAATAGAAGATTGACAAAATACCGCAATAGAGTATGGGATCTCATTGAAAGATTTGATTCTTTCAATTTCAAGTCAATACACAGATCACATAACCAAGTGGCAAATGCACTTGCACAGGCTGCTAGTTCCTTGGCACCCATTGCCATGGAAGGATTGAAAAATTTTATAGTGGAACTCGCATCAATTCCATCTGTACCAGATAATGTCACCAATTTCCAAGTTTTTGAAGATGATAAGCATATATTGGATTTTTTGACAAATACAGATATTTTCCTAAGTCAAGTTATTGATAAAGAGGAATCCGAAGAAGCCGAATATGATTTAGATGGTATCCTAGATTTGAAGAGAAACTTCATTCTTAAGGGAATGATAGAACTAGAAAGAATATATGATCGAGATAAAATGAAAGTAGAAAGACCACATAACTCAAGTGGAAGTGACTATGAAACATTGAATTTGGGAAATGATAAAGAAGTTAAGAATGTATTCATAGGGAAAGCATGCATGCCCAGTGAAAGGGAAGGCATATTGAAGAACATGAGAAATTTTCCCAATGTGATTGCATGGGGATATGATGATTTGAAAACATGCGATACATCAATCATTACACAAACTATTCCCTTGAAACGAGATAGTAAGCCATTTAGGCAGAGACAAAGGCCAATGAACCCTTTGCTAGAGCATCTCATATATCAAGAAGTGAAGAAATGGTTGTCAGCAAGGATTATCTTTCCCATGAGACACTTGAAGTGGGTCGCCAATTTGGTCCCAGTTAGAAAAAAGAGTGGAGAGATAAGGTTTCGTGTTGATTTCAGAAATTTGAATAGAGCATCAGAGAAAATTAACTACCTGCTTCCATCATTGGATGAGGTTTTACAGATTGTGAATGGATTGCAAATGATGTCCTTTTTGGACAAATGTTCAGGATACAATCAGGTGATGGTAGAATATCAAGATAGATTGAAGACAACCTTCACCACAAAGCGGGGTACATTTGCATACAGAAGGATGTCGTTTAGCTAAATCAATGTTGGAGCCACGTTCCAGAGAGCTATGGATATTGCATTTCAAGATTTGATTGGAGAGTGCATCAGTATTTACATGGATGACTTTACAATTTTCTCAAGGAAATGAGAAGATCACGTTGAAGATTTGAGAAAGGTATTTCAAAGATGCAGAAAGTACGAGATATCCCTTAATCCCAAGAAATACATATTCGGAGTTACAGAAGGTAAATTGTTAGGACACATTATCTTAAAGAGAGGCATTTCCATTGATCCAGAAAGAGTTGAAGCTATATCCAAGATAAGCCTCCCATGCAGTAAGAAAGAACTGAAGTCCTTCTTTGGTAAGATTGATTTTGTGAGGAAATTTATCTTTGGATTTGCAGAGATAATATGACCACTGAATGAAATGTTGAAGAAAGATGCAAAGATGGAATGGACAACAAAAGCAAAGAAAGAATTTGAAGAAATCAAGTCCACTATTGTTGAGGATCTTGTTTTGGTCAGACCTGATTATGCAAGACCTTTTTATGTGTATTCATTTGCCTCAGAACATACTTGTGTTGCAATCCTCACACAGAAGAACAAAGAAAAAGAGGAACATCCCATAGCATTTATGAGTGCGTTGTTGAAAGATGTGGAGCTAAGATATCTAAATGTAGAGAAACAAGCTTATGCTTTGGTGAAAGTGATAAAGAAATTCAGACATTACATTTTGAGGGCAAAATATTATGTCATTTTCCCATATGCAACAATTAAGACACTCCTTATGCAAAATGAATTAGGAGAAAGGAGAGGAAAGTGGGTCACCACTATCCAAGAGTATGACATTGAGATCCAACCAATGAGACTTTTTAGAGGTCAAGCCTTAGCACAGACTTTAGCAGTTGATGGACTTGGATTGGTCCAACAAGTCCATGCAATTGAGGATCTCACTCCAGATGAATGGTATAGAGATATTGTTTGCTATTTATTAAACCAGAAATGCCCCGCGCCTATGAGCCCTACTCAAAAGCGAGCATTAAGATTGAAGTGTCAACATTTTATGTTACAAGGCTCGGTTTTATACCGAAAAAATAATGAAATAAAATATTTGAGATGTGTTGGCAAAGATGAAGCTAAATAGATTATGGAAAATTTTCACAGAATATTTGGGAGAGGTCATGGTGCAAGCTTGGCTACTACACACCAAATTTTGAGAACAGGCTATTACTGGCCTACTGTGTTTTAAGATACGCATCAACATGTGAAGACGTGTCACACATGCCAAGTTGATGGTGTCTGGGAGAAGAATCTAGCTATGTCGTTGTAGCCCGTGATCAAGTCTAGAACTTTCGCTATGTGGGGTATCGACTGCATTGGTATGATCAATCCACCTTCCTTTGTGAAACACAGGTACATTCTAACCGCGACTGATTACTGTACTCAATGGTCAGAAGCTCAAGATTTGAAGTTATGTACAACTAACGCTGTGATTAAATTTTTAGATGAGAACATCATTACCAGGTTTGGTTGTCCACATGTTATTGTTTGTGATAATGGTTCTACCATTACATCATTAAAATTTTTGAATTGGGATTTTGAGTATGGTATAACCCTTAAGTTTTCATCGAATTATTATCCTTAGGGTAATGGGTTAGCCAAATCAATGATTAAGAATTTGTTGGGTGTGATCAAAAAGTTGCTAGAGAAAAATCCAAAAGACTGGCACACACAATTGAGATTCGCCCTTTGGGCAGATAGAATGAGAGTGAAGAATTCGTTGGGGACTTCCCCATATTTTCTTGGTATATGGCCAAGAGTCTGTCTTCTCCGTACAACTGAGGATTCCTATGTTGAGATTTATCCAAGATTACATGGAGGGCAAAGAGAGAGTGCAAACGAGATTGACACAGTTGATGAACTTAGAAGAAAAGAGAGATAAAGCATTAGAGAATTTTGCTAAACATCAGGGCGTAGTTAAGAGATGGTTTGACAGACAAGCATGGGTAAAAGCCTTTAGGATTTCTTACCTAGTGTTGTATTGGGACAAATCCCATGAGAGAAAGGAAGATCATGACAAATTTGACAAATTAGGGAAAGACCCCTATCAGATTGTTGAGATACTGGGAGAGAATGCATTCAAGTTGAGAACCTTAACTGGTGAGGATGTCTCGTTGCTCGTCAATGGACAATTCCTCAAGTATTACTTCCAACCTTAGGCTTCTTCTGAAGCCTATCCATTGTATCATAGTTAGAATAGGTCTTCTTTGGTTTGCCTTAGTTTAGGTCTACTTCCAGTTCTGTTTAGGTTTTAGGTCAGCTTTGCTTAGGTTTAGTCCCCAGGGATATCTGCTTGTGATGTGGGAGTTGTTGTTGAGACACACTCTATGTTTCACCAGGTTTTGTTTGGTCCATTTATTGAATGATACCTCGTGAAGTTATTTGAATTGGAGATTGTTTTTTGTATAGTGTATCATAAGTTGAATCTATATTTGATAGGATTGGAAAAATTTTATTGTACCTTGACGCTAACATCATCCGATTATTATATTTTACACATATTAATTTTGTCTGAGTTATTGTAGATTTTCAGGTGAAGCCGTGACTAGTGAAAAATCTTATATCCTGCTTTAGTGCCACTGTAATTATCGAAACCTAGTAAGATTCATTGCTTACGAGCTAAAGGAATTGATGGAATATGAAAAGTACATGAAAGGAAATATTATCAAAAAAAAATATGCAAAGAAACAAAAAATCTAAATTGGCTAATGGGAATATGCGAGTAACTACATTGGGGATATAGATGCCTAGCCAGCAGTGGAACAATATTCTTGAGGTTACAGTAGGCCGCTCACGAAGTATGGACATCTTACATAGCTAGTCTCATTGGATCCTTTGACTTTACAATATTTTTGTGAAGGTAATGAATACAATTGCACACATGTAGATAATCAATGACTAAGTAACTTGATACAATTCTTGGATTCCATCATTTCAAATGTGTTTTCTAACCTTTGGCTATATTATGCAAGGATTAACTAAAGATTTTAAGAGTTGAATTGAGTTTTATTCTTGAAATATTCTGGAACATTTCCTCTGTGGAGTCGCCAGTTGTTGTGATGTTTTAAAACATTGCCCAATTGCTAATGGGGATCCCTCTTTTCCTGCTTTTCACATTGTTTAGGTTAAGGGTTTTGCAACTTAGTGGGAAATTTTGGGTTTCTTGCCCCCGAGTCTCAGAGTTTTGGTCATGCCTAGTGTCGTTTACGGTTTTTGAAGTTATAGGATCAAACACATGAAAAATGAGATTTTTAAATGATCCTAGTTTTTTCTAAGTCTTGACCCCCCTTGGAGTGTAAATGTGTTTTTTAATGTCCTCATCGGTGATTTTAAGTGTTAAAGTGTTTTTAGACCTTTTGGAGTTGTTTTCTCACTCCTAGGAAGTTATTCAAGTTAATTTCGCACTTTATCTCGATAGATTTCCTTTTGTTACGCTCCAATTTTTGGTCCAATTGAGTTTTATTCCTTTGGAATTGTTTTCTCGCTCGTACGAAGTTATTCAAGTCCAATTGAGTTTTATTGAGTTTCAAAGTTTCCTAGTGGTTTTGAGTGGAAAAATCATCATTTTTCGGATTAAAATCCATATTCTAAGGGTTAAAAGGTCAAAATTCCATACTAAAGATGCTTTTCCCCTCATATTCCTGACTACCCATGGTTTTCCCTACTCAAAATCCAAATTGGATATGGATTTCCCTTGAAATCCATACTTGCTTCGATTTTCCACCACTATGAATCCATATTGGGGTCGTTTTTCCCCTGGATGCATTAAATTTTGACTAAGTGTCAGGATTTACCCTAACTACCCATATATTTCCACCAGGGAGTATGGATGGGATTGTGGATGACAGTTGTCATGATTCCACACCTGGGTCAATTTTCCACTAGGGCTTTTGTGATAAGTTTTGAGGATTTTTGTGCAGACTTAGTCCTCACTCAAGTCAATTTTTGACTCAAAGAGATTTTCAATGTTTTGAGTTGGGATTTTCATCCGAACTGGGGTCATTTTCCCACCAGAAGGGTATTTTTGTTTGATGACTTAATTTTAAGTGGAATTTTTCATTCCATGCCTAGATCGATTTTTTGCTAGACCCCATTTTATGCACATTTGATGATTTTCAATGGGATTTCTTTATCCCTACTAGGATCGATTTTCCCCTGGAGGGGATATTTTGACATTTTTAAATTATTTTAATGGCATTTTTCAATCCCTACTTAGATCAATTTTCCCCAATTGGCCCATTTTGATTTAAATTGAAATATTTTAATAAAATGAGCCCCATTTAATTGTTTTTTAATGAAAGGTAATGATTATTTAAAATAAATAAATAAATAATTAATGTTTTGCAATAAGCATTTAATGTTTTCAACCTTCTAGAAGCAAATCGGTTTCACCAAGAAAGTATAACAACAAGTGTTTTATCCCACATTGCTTGTGTGGTGAGATTTGATGATGAAAGTGAGTTCAAATAGGGGGTAAGCCGACATTATTTTATTATTGAGTTTGCCAAGTGTGTCTATGCAAAGGCGATTTTCTCCATGATGGCGATTTTGGAGCAAGTGTTCAAGTAAAGTGATTGATTGAAGACTCTTTTTGTTGACATTTTTCCCCATTTCCATTCCATTTTCCAGTTGGGCAACATGTTTGGTGGTTGGCATTATTGATTTAATGCCACAATTTTTGGGTGGGTTAGCGATTTTGTGTGGAGGGGCGATCTTGTGCTTGGAGCTTCTACCTCCAACTTGGGACGATTTTTCTTAATACCTCCATCCTTGCTTGCTTTCTCAGACCTAGGTTGGCAAATTTGAATGCCATTGATGACATTTTCATACTTGTGTGAGGTGACGCCATAGCTGGAAAATTCCAATTTTGGTTTGGTACCATATTTTGGTGGATCCCTTCGCGCTTGGTGGCTGCCATTGTTCCTACTTGTTGTGGTTACTGCAAATTTGAATTTTGATGTCATTGCTTCAGCTAGTTCGACCTCCATTGTTGGTTGATCATCAATTTTCAAACCTAACTTTATTTGCCCAACCAACCACAACTACAGTGATTTACATTTGGAGACATTTTGGGGGCATTTTGAGATCATTTTCAAACTATTGGAGAGTTGTCATAGGTTTGCAACTTTGTTATTGGTTGCTCATCCTCATAAATTTAACTTTTACTAGCCATACATATGTTCCTTGGTTTGATTGTTTTTGTCTTCATGATTGATTTTTATCAAATTTATGCATATTTTGAATAATTGCAACATGTTTTGAGAGGTTAATTTGTACTAGTTGCAGGTTGTCTTCAAATTTGTTGGCAACCATTGTTGACTACGGAAGGTATCCTCAGATATATTTTTGTGTGAAAACACAATCTTTCATGTCTTTCCTTAGTTACTATTGATCCGATATACTCCTTTGCACTTTAATTTGTACAAAATTTCTAAGTATAAGGAGGTGTTGATTTCATGAGACTTTTCATACCCTAACCTTGTCACATTTTGTATTTAAATTGTTGAAATCTACCTAGAGTGTGGATTATTTTCCTGATTTCCATACCCTAATTAGTCTAAATCATTAAGAAGTCGGGAATTTTATTAAGAATGTTTTTATTTTCCTAAGTTCTAACTTCAAGCTTCGTACAAGTGCAATGTCAGAGTTCGCACTTAAGGAAAGGAGAGAACAACAAAGGATTGTTGAGACTGGATTCTATCCTGAATCCAAGATGTCATCCAGATGGAAGGAGATAACAGATACAAACATGCATTTCTTGAACCTGAACCTGATGTGATAGCAGATGTTCAGAGTTCGAAGCCAAATTCCTTCCCTAGCGTATGTAAATATTATGAAGAGTGGTATTTTTCAAGCCATTGGATTTCCACAGTCCATACAGTGCAGTGAGTTTATCCTAGAGTGTGCATGATGTTATGATCCTCGCTCCCAAATGATCATGACTCCTATGGGTGTTGTCATTGTTAACCTCGTTGAGGATGTGATTGTTGAGGTGTTTGGAATTCCACGTGGAGCAGACATGAAGGATGTACCTAAAGATGAATATGAAAATCATTATACAAAGAAGATGGATGTATAAGACCATGATGAATAAGGAGTGAATGATCAAGCCTAGGCCTCATCATTCCAAGGCTCCCAAGACACTCATGTGCACAGATTTCAAAAAGGAATATAGTGATTTAGTATTCCTTCTTAACCGAGTGATGGGCATGTCATAGGGTACAATATACGATGGATGGATGTTCTATTTTATCCAGGATTATGTTAGAGGAACGTTTATAAATTGGTCTAGAATCATAAGTGACAATCTAGATTTTCAGTTGAGGAATGTAGAGCGGTATGTTGGAATTGTGTTTTCATTTATGTCAACTGGTATAGGATGGTAATCGATATGGGATAATCAATATGGGATATTAATGAGAAGTGTTGTCAATGATGCATACCGAAAATGGTGTCATTGATGTCAGCTAGCATAGCAGGTCACCGGTAAGGAAGAGAATGTCATCCATTATGGTGGTCATTGGAGTCACAGGTACACAAGTTAGTGTTGACTTGTGTTGAAGACATGGACTGGAGACCGGTATGATATAACAACTGGTAAGTGATATGTTGGCAATAGATTATTTCCAACTAGCAAGTGAGCAATCAGGGTGAGCTAATGCAAAAGTGTTAGCCGATATGTTGTTGGATATGAAACAACAGGACTCCCACTGGATAAAGATGTAGTCATCGGATGATAAGAAGACTCACAAAGAGTGTGCCCAACAAGATCATATGTGTCTGTTTAAAGATATGGTTGTTCAAACAGGGAAGCCATATTGGTGCATTTTCGGATGTAGATGACAATGATCCACTCCCACTGGTAAGTGGTGCTTATCTCCTATTATGCATGGAATGCATCATAGTCCTCTGATATCAGACAAAAGAGTAGAAGGTAGGTGATTGAAGGCTCACATTGGTGAAACACTAAGTTGCCTTAGGTGTATGAAATCAAAGATGTGCACCGCATCAGCAAGGGCAGACATGATGAGTTGATGATATAGAGAAGGAAGGATAGATTGTCATTTTGACAAACTAGTTGATAGGAGAGTTAGTCTATTGATGAAGAAGGCAAAGTTGAAGCAATTGCAGACAAAGAGTGCAACTGGATTAAAGATGGAGAAAGGTGTTTCCATTGATGCAGACAGATGGAGATTGTTGACTGTTGATGACATGGTGTCATCAAGATGGTTACCGGTAAGTATGTCCACCGATAAACCTGACAAGTTGCAGAAGTGAAAGGCTCCCATCCGTTGAAGATGTGCATGAGGTATCTTGGCAAGTGTGAGGAGTGGTAAGGGTGTCCCACTGGAAGAGCAACAAAGTGCAAGTTTGAAGGTAGACTAGTTAGGGTAGAACCAGCAGGGTTAGAGAATCGGTACATGAACCCGGTTGTGTGTTTGGTCGATGATCTTGCCTGGACTGACACAGAAGACTTAGCAAAGGTGGATGCCAACAAATATGACACATAGGAGATAGGTGTCATGCATGTTGTGGTTGGTAAGTGTTGTCGGTGTGGTAGGTGCTAACTGGTCGACATCAATGTCAATAATGTGAATCACGAGTCAAGAGCACAAGGGTACGGCTCGAGACTGATCAGAGGACAAAGATCTTATTTAGTGGCTTCATGATTGAGGTTGTGTCCAGGTGTTGATCAAGTTAGGTGAAGCTATCTGCATGATCTCTTCATAGGTGATTGACATGTGCAAACCGAAAAAGGTGTCGTGTTTCCCAAAAATGGAAAATGTGTTCTAGACACAGCGAGATTAGCAGAGTTTTATTGATCTACTACAAGTGGTCGATCTCTAGAAGGAGATCTGATTGGATTTGGTTTGCCTCGGGTTCAATGAAGGAACCCTAGCACGCAAGAAGTTTGAATGTCATTTTGGTAGGAAGGCTTGGTATAAATATGCAGATCGAAGTTCAGATCTGTTCTTGTTGCATGAGAGAGAAAAGTTTGTGATAGGAGTAAAAACCAGAGAGTTAGTCAAGTGCTCATCGACAATCATAGAGGAGATTGTGTGTGTTAGAGAGAACTGGTTATAAGAGTCCAACAAGCGAGGTTAAGGTAACTGGTAGACTGTAATTGAGTCAGATAGTGAAGTGCACCGATGGTGATTGAACCAACAAAGAAGATTGCAAAGAAGAGAAGAGAAGAGTGAGATTCTATGAAGATTTGATAAACTAAGAACTAGCAGTGATCAGATAAAAGAGAACCGGCAAAGAGAAGAGTATCGACAAAGAGAAAAGAATGTTAAATTGGTAAGGTTGCAGTAGAGAGTGAGTTGTAGCAGGAGATAAGGTTGCAGCAGAAAGTTGAGCAAAGAACCAACAGAGAATTGGATAGAGGTGAACTGGTGGAGAGACATGTGTAAGAGTTACAAAGTTAATTTGTAACATGGATATTACTTTTATTTTAATATATGATATTATAATCACTGAGTTGGAGCTCAGTGGAGGGGTTGGTGCTCCTTGGGTTGATGCCCTAAAATCAGGGGATGGTGCTCCTTGAGTTGGTGCCCTAAAAGTAGGACTGGTGCCCTAAATGTTTTAATCGAAATGTTTCATTTTGAGGCTGGATTGGAGCAGTAGACTCCAGTAGCATTTCTCACCGAGGTTTTTCCCATCTTGGGTTTTCCTCGTACATCTGGTGTTATGTGATGTCCCTTTTGTTTGTGGTTGCATTTGTGTCATCCTCTCATCTAACTAGTATGCTTGCTTTATGTTAGATTTGTTAACCGGTATACACACATAGGATAGAAAAGGGAAAAGTGTGGAAACCACTGATTCACCCCCCCTCTCAATGGCATCCTGTGTTCAACAATTGGTATCAGAGCCTAGGTTCCCAATTGATAAGATTTCTCCAGCTTGGGTAGATTCTGGTATTTGAACACAATGGTTTGTTTAGTGTCAATCCCTACTCCTGTATTTGATGGTTCAAACTATTCTATTTAGAGTTGTAGAATGGAAGTCTCCCTGTTCTCCCTTGGGTTTGATGTATGGATGTCAGTACTAAATGGCTGCCCTAGTAAAGTCAGTCCTCCCACCGATTTAGATGCAGAAAGAAGAAATCGGTGTAATGATGTAGCAATGAGGGCTATACTCTATGGGTTATCAGATGATGTTTCCTCACAAGCGGATAGATGCAAATCAGCAAAGAGCTTATGGTAGAGATTAAAGAAGCTCTATGGAAATGAGCCTAGCATTGCAGAACTAGTTTTTGGAAGTGAGAAGGAAAATGCAACACATGGGTCTGCAGATGATGGTAGATCTGTTAGCAGTAGCAGAAATGATGAAGAAGAAACTCACTTCTTCATGGCTCAAGAATCAGAAGATGAGAGGCACACATCTGACAATGATCATGCAGATCATTCCTACCAGCAAGATGTGTTTGGTAGTGATAGTGAGGATGAAGAAGAAGAAGAAGTTGATCTTGAAGGAGAACTTGTAAGTGCACTCAAAGAACTTAGTAGAGTGAGGAATGAATACAAATTGTTCAAGAATGTTACGGTTGTGGAACAAAACTGGTTGATCGGATGCCTTGAAGAATCTAAGAAATGTATCTCAGAATTGAAGACCCAGCAAGATGACACCAAGGAATGCAGGTGCAATGATCTAGAGTTTGTGTTAGAGGTCAAGGATAAAGAATATCAACAGCTAGAAGGAGATATGAATAATCTCCGAAGAGATCTTGAGAAGTGTCAGGATGAGCTCAAAATGAGAAACCGGTATGATGGCAGTGGTGATGCCTTGGACAAAATGTTGAAGAAGAAAAGGCATACCAAGGATACTAGAGGCTTAGGTTGTGGAGTCGATGAATAGCAAGGGACAAACCTTCACTTTCTGGAACACTCCCAAGAAGAAGGTTGATATAAACACAACTGGTGGATACATGAAGCTAAGGATGAAGACAGGTGTTACAAGAAGGAGAAAAATTGTAGATCCCAAAGGAAAAGGAAAGATGGGTGAAGGCAGTTTCACCGGAAGCAAGAATAGAAGAAGACAGCATAGAAGAACTCCTACTAGTAGAAGACAAAGAAATGTTGCTTCCCACAAGATAAAGCAAGTGTGGGGAAAGAAAGGATCGAATGGAAGAACTGCAGAGAGTGGACAATCCAAGATCTACCCTCGGCGAAGCAGATGTGGAGATACTAAATCAGTAAGATCTTCACAAGCATGGCAAAACAAATTTGTAATTTATGTGCCCCCTTTCTTTGGTTACTTCTTTGCATGCAAAGATTATGACCATAGGGCAGATGAATGCATAAAGAGGTCTAGAAATAAGAATGTTGTTTGTCCAAGAAGTAATGCATATGGCCATAGTATGTCAAGTTGTAGAAACATGCATAGATCTACTCTTATGCATAATGGGAAGAGTCCATTTGCTACCTCAAGAAATGTAAATTGTGTGTTATAACTACAATTGATTTGGACATAGAAGTCATGAATGCAAGAATAGGAAATTTTAGTCACATGACATCCAGTATAGAAGCTATGCTCAATAAAATAATGGGTATAGAGCATATGAGAGACAAAAAGTTGCATGGAACAAAAGGAGAAATGTCGTTGCAGGATCAAGAGGTCCACTGGTTTCAGTAACCGGTTGCAACAACATGACCAGAAGAAGATGGTCTAACCTGTTTAACATAAGGTCCTCTAATCATGCGATTGGCATGAACACAATTTTCTTCTACAGCAATGCTTCCGGTCATGATGTAGAATCCAGTAGAGAATGGACCAATTGGAAGAAGAAGGTAAGATCTACTCCCAAGACTACAAATGGGAAGAAGAGTGAGACCAAGCAGGTTTGGAGGAAGAAGGAAGAGAGTAGGACCATGGACCAACATTGTGCATTCAATGCACAAGTGATATCTCCTAAGGCTTAAAAGAGATGCGGGGCCTTAGGGGGAGTAGTACATTGACAATATCATTCACCCCCTCAGTGGAAGACAACATGTTAAAGGACAAGTTGTTGTCGATAAGAAGGAAGGAAATGAGATGGCAAGTGTGTGTAGTTGTTGCCTTGGATACACACCTACAGATGAGAGATTGATCACTATTGCATGTGTCAATGGATGGTTAATTTGCAATTGGGATCAGAAGCAATTGACACAAGAAGATAGGAGTTAGAGAAAGATGCTCTGGTAGCGTTGATGGACCAGTATAAGAAACTAGTTTGTGCAATAGGTTACCGGTACGTATACTAACCAGTATTGCAGGTTATGTAAGTCAATGAGGTTCGTGATCGTTGTAATAAATCTGGTGGCATGGTAAGAAGAAGTATTTATGTCTCAGGTGGTATTGGAAAGACCTAGAAGACATATGTTGGCCCGATAGTAGATCTTATTTGCATGCATCTTTATGGGCTAACCGGTTTGATATATGGCATGATAGTGATATGGTATGGCATTGTGTACATAGAGGATCATGTTATAAGTTGTGGTGGATATAATGGAGCTGATAAATCATTAGATTGATCACATATGCACAGCTCAACCGGTATAAGGTAAAGGTTAAAGCTTATGTTCAGAACCTGATAAGAAATGATGACCTGAGATCTATGGATTAGGGGGAGTTGAGAGCCATTTCTTCTTATTGTTGTCCAGCAAGCTAGACTTAGGGAGATTGTAAGTGTCTATTGTTGTACCAATATGATTGAGACTTTGGGATGTGCTCATTGGTACGGGGTTGTGAGGTATTTCAATATCTATCAAATTTGTACTTAATTGAAATCACAATTGGACCACCAGGAGTGTTGCTTACAGTAAGGGAGAGTTACCTATACAGGTGAACTTATAGTTGGTATCAAAGAAGATACAATTGGTATCAATGTCAGCTTCAACACTTGATATCAGCAAATTGGGGTCAAAATAACTTTTTCATATCAAGGGGTGATGATGTAGTCTGATCGGCAAGTAAATTATATTCACTACACAGGTTCCTTCAATTGGTATTAGACTTGTATATGCAATAGGTATTTGGTTTGTATATACATTTGGTTGTTGAGCAATTGGTGTTAGTTGGTGTCTGAGGCCTCCATATCAAGTGTTGTGATTTGAGAGGATGCAAAGTATGAAGGTAAAAGGAGAAGAAGCATCTGGTAAACACAAAGGAGGAGAGAGATCCTATCAGTTCCCTTTGCCATTGTTGTCAAAGGGGGAGAGAGAATTTGTAGTATGTCGGATACTACATGTGTTGACATCAATGCCAAAGGGGGAGATTGTTGGGATTGTGTTGTCATAGATGTCAACCGGTATGGGATATTGATGAGAAGTGTTGTCATTGATGCATATTGAAAATGGTGTCATTGATGTCAGCTAGCATAGCAGGTCACCGATAAGGAAGAGAATGTCATCCATCATAGTGGTAATTGGAGTCATAGGTACACAAATTAGTGTTGACTTGTGTTCAATACATGGACTAGAGACTGCTATGATATAACAACCGGTAAGTGATATGTTGGCAGTGCATTTTTGCCAACCGGCAAGTGAGCAAGCAGGGTGAGCTAATGGAGAAGTGCCAACTGGTATGCTGTTGGATGTTTGGATGTGAAATAGTAGGACTCCCACCAGATAAAGATGCAGTCACTAGACGATGAGAAGACTCACAAAGAGTGTGCCCAACTGGATCATATGTGCATATTTGAAGATATGCCTGCTCAAACAGGGAAGCCATATTGGTGCATTGCCAAATGCAGATGACAAGGATCCACTCCCACCGGTAACTAGTTCTTATCTCCTATTATGCATGGAATGCATCATAGTCCTCCAAGATAAGACAGAAGAGTAGAAGGTAGGTGATTGAAGGCTCACACCGGATCAATTGGTGAAACACTAAGTTTCCTTAGGTGAATGAAATTAGAGATGTGCATCAGATCAGCAAGGGCAGACATGATGAGTTGTCAGTATAGAGAAGGAAGGATAGGTTTGTCACTTTGACAAACCAGTTGATAGGAGAACCAGTCTATTGATAAAGAAGGAAAAATTGAAGTAGTTGCAGATAGAGAGTGCAACCAGATTGAAGATGGAGAAAGGTGTTGCCACAAATGCAGACAAATGGAGATTGTTGAAGGTTGATGACATGGTGTAGAAGTGAAAGGCTCCCAACTGTTGAAGATGTGCATGAGGTAGCTTGGCAAGTGTGAGGGTGTCCCATTGGCAGAGCAGCAAAGTGCAAGTTTGAAGATAGACTAGTTAGGGTAGAACTGGCATGGTTAGAGAATCGGTAGATGAACTTGGTTGTGTGGTTGGTTGGTGATCTTGCCTGGACCAACACAGAAGACTTAGCAGAGGTGGATGTCGACAAAGATGCCACATAGGAGATAGGTGTCATGCATGTTGTGGTTGGTGAAGTGTTGTTGGTGCGGTAGGTGGTGATTGGTCGACATTAATGTCAATAATGTGAATCACGGGTCGAGAGCATAAGGTTGCACCTCGAGACTGATCAAAGGACAGAGATCTAATTTAGTGGCTTCAGATCGAGATCAAGTGTCCTGGTGTTGATCGGGGTAGGTGAAGCTATCTGCGTGATCGCTTCATATGTGATTTTTTGGCACTATGGATATGTGTGGCATTGATGTTTTGTTATTGATGTCAACACTAGCTGTTACCGGCAGATAGATTTACACTGGCTAATATGGATGGTTACCGACAGACAAGTTACCAGTATAAGATCTAGTGTTACCAGTAGAAGATATTATCTGGTTGGCACTTCCAGCATGTTTTGGTCATTTGATATTGGCTTGATAATTGGATGTTATTATACACATTGGTAAACCCTTAACAGCACTAGTTTAAGGCTTTACTGGCAGAGCTTTCATTGAGGAATCATGACAAGATGCACAATTGCTATTGGTATAGCTTCTTCGAGGATTTCAGGATGTTGAAGATGTTTGTTGATCGTGCTTCAATTGCTTGAAGACATTGCTTTGGCGTGGTGGACCCAGAATAGGTCTGGTACCTATCCAGGTTATGGATCGGTATCATGCTAGTGTGTACTCTACATGTTACCTGCATGATTCAAGATGTTTTATGGATTTGTTATTATTGTTTTCGTCTTAAGCCGACATGGCATATCATTGTAATAAGGAATTATGTAATGATGTTATTGTAATATCTTTAGGTGGCTAACCTAATTGGTTTAGGCCTTGGGGTTTGTATAAATAAGAGATAGAAACTCTTTGTAAAGTATCATGATTGAAAAAGGTCATGGTCAAGGAATATAATGTGTGAATATTGTAATATAATTCAGGAAGAGGAGTTGATCAATCATTCGTGATCGGATTGGTTTCAAAAGAGGATTTAGTCCTCCGGCATTGAGCTTAATCGGGACTATAATCAGGTATAGTAGATGCTATTTCCAATAGTTCACTCTATTGGATTGTTGTCCATTTATCTTGAGAAGGTTGTAGCCTCTTTGTAGTCAGTGAGACTCTTTTGTAATGATTCGTACGCTCTAGGTAGTGTGCCTTATGTTGGCAAATGATGAACCAGTATGATGATAATGTATATTGTCATTGATGTCAATAAGTGCAGGTGAACCAATATGAAGATTGGAAGAATTTTTTATTGTTGTTCAAGTTGGAGAACCGGTATGAAGGGATGAAGTGGACTGATGTCAGGGTTTCACTAAGTGTGACTACCGGTTGGTAGTCTCAGCTCTAGGGTTTATAGTTTGGCAATCTATCTTGTGCGATGAAACCGGTGAAATTTTGTGATTAGTTAGCTAAGAGATAAGGATGAGATCGAGATGCCATGCCAGTTTTGTGCATGTGAAGGATTTCCTTGAGGATCTTGCATGTGAAGATCAATTGCATTAAATGTCTACCTCGGGAATGAACATTCTTCTTAGTGGTATGTGAAGAGAGTGTGATGGGTTACTGATTTCCATATGCAGTGAAGAATGGACAATGCAGAATGACTTGTGATATGTTTGAGATTTCTTTATTCTATGCAAAGTGTTTGAACAGTTAGGATTGGACCGCTTGTAATTGTAAACCTAAAATGTTTAGCATTTAGGATTTATGCTACCGACCTAATTGTTGTCTATAAGGTTGATGAGTTTTGATATTGTAAGTTGTTGGAAAATGTTGTGTTTGAATCCGAGTGATGAGATACTTGTCGAGTGTGATTGTAGAGTAGAGGAGTTGAAAAGGATCTGCCTTAGCATGTAGTGTTGTTATCAGATCAAAGATTTACCTATTGTCTTCTAACCATTTCAATAGTAGGAAAATCCCTTTGTCGAGTAGCTTTAACAGGCTTATTGCAAATCCTTTAACTAGGTGACTCAAGATCATTGAGTTCTTCAAATCCTCTAGTGAGGTAACCTTTGACAGGGTTTCAACCTTTAACAGGGTATATAGCCATCTCTTAACCGGGTGATCTTTAACAGGATCGGTTCCTAAAAGGTCTTTAACTAGACTAGGATCCTAACAAAGCGAGCTTAAAAAGAGTTCAAAAACAATCTTGTGGGTATTCATCCCCACCGTGGTTTTTCCCATTTGGGTTTCCACGTGAAAAAATTGTGTGTCATGAGTTGTGCATTTTTCATGTGATGATTGAGCAATCTTTGTTTAGGTGAATATTCATGCAAAGATAATGGTTATGGTATTACTGATACAACACATGCATGAGTATATTGGTGAAGTAGTTATCAAGTGTTGAATGTTATTTGAAGTATTCAGTTTTACTAGTTTAGCTATCTAAAGTCTTACTGTGTTTAACCAGTATTGTCATGGTTAAGTTCAGTGATGAAGACAACCGGTTAGTATTGTTTTAACTTTATAAGTTGTTGAGAAGTTTTTGTTTGTATTGATTCACCCCCCACCCCCCTCTCAGTACCAGTAAGGGTACTTGTTGTTCATCATTATTCATCAATTGGTATCAGAGCAACTCCAGGTCCTCAATGATATAAGCTTAACCGCTTGAGGTAAAAGATCATGCTTTAATGATGAAGAGGGAAGGTCCTAAGTTCAATAGAGATAACTTCAAAATATGGAAGAAGAGAATGAAGATTTATATCAAGAGTTTGGGTGCTCAACACTGGAGCTATGTTGAGAATGTCTATGTTATCCCCACTGGCACTCTAACTGATGATCAGAAAAGAGAGATTCAAGAAAATGGGTAAGTCATGGAAGCCCTTATTAGCAGCTTGTCCAATATTGAGTTCATTGATGTACAAGATAAGGACACTCCTAAGGATGTATGGGACACATTGGAAACCATTTATGGTGGTGATGAGCATGTCAAGCAAGCTAAGGAAGAGAGCCTTAGAGGAAAATTTGAAGACATGAGGATGGTTGAAGGAGAGACCATTCAGCAATATGGCATAAGAATCAAGACTATGGTTGGAGATATCAAGAGCATTGGTGGAACAATTGATGATGCCACCATTGTCAATAAAGTTTTGAGATCATTGTTACCGGTCTATGCAATCAGAGTTGTTGCTATTCAGGAGCTAAGGTCTATCAACAAAACCAAGGTATCCTTAAACTCTATCATTGCAAAATTGACTACATATGAGTTGAATAGCTATGATGGCAGTGTTCAGAAGACTGAGTCAGTCTTTAGAGCATCTATTGCACCAACTAGAAAAGGAAAACAAGTAAGTACCAGTTATGAATCCAAGCAATGCAGAGATATGGATGATGAAGAAATTTTGATGGAGTTTGAATCTCTTCTTGCCAAGAGACTTCCAAAAGGCACCGGAAAATACAGACGTAAGCTTCCTTTAAAATATTTTTCCTACAATAATATAGGACATATAGTTGTTAACTGTCCTAACAGTGACAATAAGGATGAACCTGAGAGGTTTAGAAACTACAAAGGAGGAGGTAGGAGAAATTATCTTGTTGTAGTGGATGAAGGTGTTACTAATGAAGAATTTGAGGATGGAGAGAATGAGGACATAGTGTTTGTAGTTGTAAAGTAAGAAGTGTCTGACAAGAAAACCCTTGTCTCTCACATTGACAGCTCTAATGAGTGGATTATTGATAGTGGGTGGTCTCACCACATGACTAGTGACCGGAGAAGGTTTTTGTCTCTGGAAGAATATGATGGAGGTGTTATCTAGTTTGGCAACAATGCACCATGCTTGGTGAAAGGTAAAGGATCCATCTCACTGAATGGAAAGAGCAATGCAGATGATGTCTATTGGGTAGAAGGTCTTCAAAATAACCTTTTGAGTGTTGCTCAGCTAAATGACAAAGGACTCATTTTGGAGTTCAAAGGTGAAGTCTGCAGTATAATTTGAAAGAGTGGTGAACTTATTGCCATTGGTAAATAGACCAGAGGTAACTTGTTTCAGTTGAATGTCAAGATTAGTCAGTGTCTGATGGTGAAGTTTGATGATAGTTGGATATGTCATAAGAGACTTTGTCATATAAACTTTGACATTATTGTAAAAGCCAGTAAGATCAAGGCAGTAAGAGGATTGTCTTCGCTAAACAAATTGGAGAATTCTTTGTGCAGAGAATGCCAACTTGGGAAGATGTCTTCCTCAACTATCAAGGGTAAGTCTTTTTCAGCAAAGAACTTACTTTATCTTGTGCACACCAATCTGTGTGGTCCAATGAATACTAGAAGTATTTAGGGAGATAGGTATTTCATGATTCTTACTAATGACTACTCAAGAATGATGTGGGTCACATTCTTGAAAGACAAGTCTGAGGCATTTGAAAATTTCAAAGCCTTTAGAGAATTGGTAGAAAAGGAAAGTGGTCAAAGGATAAAATGCCTAAGAACTGATCAAAAAGGTGAATTCACTTCTGATGAATTCAACAAGTACTGTGAAGAGAATGGTATCAAGAGGCAGTTGTCTGCCACAAGGACACCACAACAGAATGACATAGCAAAAAGGAATAACAGGACTGTAGTTGAAGCAGTCAGAACAATGTTGATCAAAGGAAAAGTTGCTCACAGTTTTTAGAGAGAAGCGGTGAGCACTGCAGTGTATACTATGAACCGGGTACTCATCAAGAAAGGTAAAGATAAAACCCCTTATGAGTACTGGACCGGGAAGAATCCAACTGTGAGTTATTTTAAAGTATTTGGCAGTAAGTGTTATATCAAGAGAGGTGAGCATCTAAGCAAGTTTGATGCTAAATGTGATGAAGGAATATTTCTGGGATATTCCATTAAGAGAAAAACTCTCAAGTGATACAACAATAGGACTCAAAAAATTCTTGAGAGTATTAATGTTAGGGTTGATGAATCCCCTGAGAAACCTAAGGAAACCTACAACGAGAAAGTGGAAAATGAACCGGGTGTAGCCTTCTAGGAACCAGTTAAGAAAAAAACAAGCAAAGACCTTAGTGTTCCTGTACCGGTAGAAGCTGCAGTAGGTGAAGAAGAAGATGGAGAAGAAGGAGGAAAAGAAAGCAGACCCAGCTAGAGTCATTCCTAGATATGTGAAACTACATCATGATCCTAAGCAGATCATAGGAGATAAAGATGCAGGGATACTCACAAGAAGAAAGGTGAAAGAAAACTCTTGCATAATTTCTGAATTTGAGCCTAAGACCACTAGAGAGGAACTTACACATGAAGACTGGATTAAGGCAATGGAAGAAGAGTTAGACTAGATAGAAAAGAATGCAACATGGTCTTTGGTACCCAGACCAAAACATAAGAATATAATAGGTACCAAATGGGTCTTCAGGAATAAGTTGAATGAAGAAGGCACAATTTTAAGGAACAAGGCAAGACTTGTATGCAAGGGATATGCTCGGGAAGAAGGAGAAGAGTATGGAGAAACCTTTGCCCTAGTGGCTAGACTGGAAGGTGTTTGAATGCTACTTACATTTTTAGCATTTAAGGGATTCAAGGTATACCAGATGGATGTGAAGTCGGCATTCTTGAATGGAATCCTAGAAGAGAAAGTGTATATTGAGAAACTAGATGGGTTTGTCTTATCAGAAGATAATAACATAGTGTATAGGTTACACAAGGCCCTATATGGATTGAAACAAGCACCAAGGGCATGGTATGAATGGTTACTCTCATCTTATGAAGATAGGATTTCAAAGAACAAGTGAGGACATCAACATCTACTTGAAATTTGAAGGTGATCAGATTTTGATCTGTGAAGTGTTTGTAGATGACATAATCTTTGAAGGAGATGATGAAATGAGCCATGCATTTGCAGATGAAATGAAGAAAGAGTTTGAGATGTCTCTGATTGGAGAGATAAAGTGCTTCATTGGTCTACAAATTCAGCAGATGAAAGAGGGTATCTTTATTACCCAGTCCAAGTATGTCAAAGAGGTATTGAAGACCTTTGGCATGGAGGAGACCAAACCGGTTGGTACACCGATGGTGACCAGCTTCAAACTGACCAAGGAAGATGATTCAGCATTGGTGAATGAGAAGGAATATCGGTCAATGATTAGTAAGCTGCACTATGTGGTATACGGCAGACCAGATATTGCTCATGCAGTGGGCATTGTGACTCATTTTTAGAAAAGTCCAAGAGAATCCCACTTGGTAGCAATCAAGAGGATTCTTAGATATCTGAAAAGGATAGTTGATTATGGATTGTGGTATCCATACAATGGTGATTTAAATCTCAAAGTGTTTACTGATGCAGATTGGGTAGGTAATGTGGACGACCAGAAGAGCACAACCGATTGGTGAAAGACTAGCCTCATGGACAAGTAAGAAGTAGAGTTGTATTTCCTAGTCTACAACTGAAGTGGAGTATGTGGCAGCATTTAAGAACTACACTCAAGCAATCTGGATGAAACATTTATTGGATGGTTTCAAAGTACCTATATCTGAACTAGTGAATATATTTTGTGACAACACAAGTGCAATAAATATTTCCAAGAATCTGATATTGCATGCTAGAACTAAGCACATTGAGCTCAAGTATCACTTCTTGAGATAGAAGGTTCAAAACAAAGAGGTTGAATTAGAACATGTTTCCAGTAAGGAGCAGCTAGCAGACATATTCACTAAGCCCTTACCGAAGACTACATTTACCTATTTGAGAGGTAAATTAGGGGTTCTTCCCCTTCATGAAGTAAACCAAAGTTTTGTGCTCCACATCAATCACGTACTACAATGTCAAATCTTTCAGGATTGATGTGTTCAAGGATGCTACTCCATAGGGGAAGCAGCATAGTAGAGAATGGAAGCTTGTGCCTCCACTTTGGCATTGTTGTCAAAGGGGGAGAAGATATCTAATGATGTATGATATGGGAGAAGATATATGTTATAGTTGCACTAGTTTATGTTTTTTTATAGTTGCAATGCTACACTGAGTATTGCCATCAATGCCAAAGGGGGAGATTGTTGGCATATGATTAATTGATATGATGATAATATATGTTGTCATTGATGCCAATAAGTGCAAGTGAATCAGTATGAAGATTGGAAGAAGTTGTTATTGATGTTCAAGTTGGAGAACTGGTATGAAGGGATAAAGTGAACCGATGTCAGTGTTTCACTAAGTGTGACTATCGGTTGGTAGTCTCAGCTCTAGGGTTTCCAGTTTGGCAATCTAGCTTGTGTGATGCAACCGATGACATTCTCTGATGAGTTAGCTAAGAGATAAGGATGAGATCAAGATGCCACATCAGTTTTGTGCACGTGAAGGATTTTCTTGAGGATCTTGCATGTGAAGATCGGTTGCATTAAATTTCTACCTTGGGAATGAACATTCTTCTTAGTGGTAAGTGAAGAGACTGTGACAGGTTACTGATTTACATATGCGGTGAAGAATGGATGATGCAGAATGACTTGTGATCTGTTTGAGATTGTTTTATTCTATGCAAAGTGTTTGAATGGTTAGGATTGGACCGCTTATAATTGTAAACCTAAAATGTTTAGGGTTTAGGGTTTATGCTACCTACCTAATTGTTGTCTATAAGGTCGATGAGTTTTGATATTGTAAGTTGTTGGCAAATGTTGTGTTTGTATCCGAGTGATGAGATACTTACCAAACCAGTGAGTGGAAAACTACAGTGTGATTGCCAAGTAGAGGAGCTGAAAAGGATTTGCCTTAGCATGTAGTGTTGTTATTAGATTGGAGATTTACCTATTGTCTTCTAACCATTTCAACAGTAGGAAAATCCCTTTGTCGGGTAGCTTTAACGGGCTAATTTCAAATCTTCTAACCAAGTGACTCAAGATCATTGAGTTCTTCAAATCCTCTAGTGAGTTAACCTTTAACAGGGTTTCAACCTTTAACAGTGTATATAGTCATCTCTTAACCGAGTGATCTTTAACAGGATTGGTTCCTAACAGAACCTTATTGTAAATTCTTTAACTAGACTAGGCTCCTAAAAGAGAGAGCTTCAAAAGAGTTCAAAAACAAGCTTGTGGGTATTCATCCCCACCGTGGTTTTTCCCATTTGGGTTTCCACGTGAAAAATTTGTGTCATGAGTAGTGCATTTTTCATATGATGATTGAAAAGTCTTTGTTTAGGTGAATATGTATGCAAAGCTAATGGTTGTGGTATTACTGATACAACACATGTATGAGTATATTGGTGAAGTAGTTATCAAGTGTTGAATGTTATTTGAAGTATTCAGTTTTACTGGATTAGCTATCTAAAGTCTTACTATATTTAACCAGTATTGCCATGGTTAAGTTCAGTGATGAAGACAACCAGTTAGCATTGTTTTAACTTGACAAGTTGCTTAGAAGTTTTTTTATGTACTGATTCACCCTCCCCTCCTCTCAGTACCAGTTAGGGTACTTGTTCATCATTATTCATCACCTTCCTGCAAGAGCAGGTCCCTCATTGTAACACATACTTTCTGAAGAAGTATCATATGATTTTGGGTAGGCTTTCCACCGTGGTTTTTCCCTTTCCGGGTTTTCCACATACAAATCATGGTGTTATGTGGTATGGTTGCTTTACATTGATTCTCTGGTTAATTATTGTTTACTGGTATTTGTTCATACTGACATTTGTTTGTACCGGTACTTGACTTGTTTAAGGTTGTATTGTCTATTAAAACTTATAATCTATTAACAATTGATTCACCCCCCCCCCTCAGTTGTTCACCAGTTATCCTAACATGATTGACATTTGCAAACCGAAAAAAGTTTTGTGTTTGCCAAATATGGCAAACGTGTCCTGGATGCAGCAGGATTGGCGGAGTTTGATTGATCCATTGCAAGTGGTCGATCCCTGGAAGGAGATCTAATTGGATTTGGTTTGCCTCGAGGTCAATGAAGGAAACCTAGCGTGCTAGAAGTTTTAATATCATTTTGGCAGGAAGGCTTGGTATAAATATGCAGATCGAAGTCCAGATCTACTGCTATTGCATGAGGGAGAAAAGTCAGTGAAGGGAGTAAAAACTAGAGAGTTAAGTGGATGTCGACAAAGATGACACATAGGAAACAGGTGTCATGCATGTTGTGGTTGATGAAGTGTTTTCAATGAGGTAGGTGGTGACTAGTCGACATTAATGTCGATAGCGTGAATCACGGGTCACGAGCAGAAGGGTGCGGTTCGAGACTAATCAAAGGACGAAGATTTGATTTAGTGGCTTCATGATTGAGGTCGAGTGTCCAAGTGTTGATTAGGGTAGGTGAAGTTTTTTGTGTGATCTCTTTATAGATGATTGACATGTGCAGACCAAAAAAGGTGTCATGTTTGCCAAATATGGCAAACGTGTTCTGGATGCAGCGGGATTGGAGGAGTTTGATTGATCTGTTGTAGGTACTCGATCTCTAGAGGTAGATTTGATTGGATATGGTTTGCCTTGGGGTTGATGAAGGAACCCTAGTGCGCCAAAAGTTTGAATGTTGTTTTGGTGGGAAGGCTTGGTATAAATATGCAAATCGAAGTCCAGATCTGTTGCTGCTGCATTAGAGAGAAATGTTGGTGAAGGGTGTAAAAAACAAAGAGTTAATTAGTCAAGTGCTCATCAACAATCATAGAGGAGACTATATGTGTGAGAGAGAACCAATTAGAAGAGTCCAACCAACGAGGGTAACGTAACCGATAGACTATCATTGAGTCTGATAGTGAAGTGCACCGCTGGTGATTGAACCAACAGAGAAGATTTTTGAGAATAGAATAGAAGAGTGAGAATCTATGAACATTCGATAAGTTGAGAACTGGTAGTGATCAGATAGTAGACAACTAACAGAGTGAAGAAGACCATTGGTGGCTAGTAGGAGTGTGATAAAAGAGAACCGGCAAAGAGAAGAGTATCGACAAAGAGAAAAGAATGTTGAACTGGTAAGGTTGCAGCAGAGAGTGTGGTGCAGGAGCGCCAACTTTAAAAAATTGATTATCCTACCTTGTTATGACTCCTAAGGGGTCTTGGATTGTTTATTTCATGCTAGGAGTCATTGGTCTTGTTTTTGATCCATTTGTGAGGCCTAGTCCCAAGTTTGGCAATTTATGACCCACTTGGTCAACTACGGTCAAAGGGTCATAAAAATTTAGTTTTGAGTTATTTTCTTGTTTTTGGCAATAAATTGGTCCTTGATGACCATTGGTAGGATTTAGAAAGTTAGTTTTCACTTTTAAGTGCTTTTGAGCAAAAATTATCAAAAAAGTGTCAATGTTGTCATCACAACACTTCACAACTTTTTGTTTGTAAGCAAAATATCCTTCCCCATTGACTAATAAGTTTGAAAATTGTTTGTAATTGATGGGGGAGGCCTTCATAAGCCCTTTTAGGTGGGTGATGAAGGAGTTGGTGTAAATTTTCATTTGGAAATCAATAAAAAAACCTTGTTTTCCTTCAAATAGTCACGTTTTTGCTCTTGTACGAATTATTTTTGGACTACTGGGAGGTTCTAACTTATGGATTCAGATTGAGGGGCCTCTTACCTTTCTTTTTCTTTTTTATTTGAGGTCTCTAAGTGCTCTAGTTCAAAATTTATTGCATTTTTACTAAAAACAGTTTTGAAACCCTCCTAAACCTAGGGTTTTGACCTATTTTTTTGCATTTCCTCTCATGGCCACCGTACAAAAATTATAAAACTTGGTGGAATGAGAGGTTTGTATATGTACTCAATGATTCTAGAAGAAATTTGCAGGTTGGCAGGTGTCTTTAGCCTTTTCTTTGATTTTTAGGTTGGCATCCTCATGTGACAACCTAGTTTCAAAATACAAAATTGGTGATAAAACAAAATAGGGGTTGAACCAATGCACAAACTCTTGAATTTGGTCAATCGGGGTGTGGATAGCACTTTTTCAATTGGTGAAACTTTCTGATCAATCACTTTTCATACACTTCCTTCACAAACCCACCTACTTAAGCCTAATTAGGCCTACTTGCATTTGTGAAGGGCAGCGGGTCTCCTTTGTTTTCCAGACCACCTCCTTTTGGATTTAGACCTTTTTCAATAAAGGGTATTTGGATATCCATTTTATTTTGTTGGTCATTTGCAAGTTTGCAAAGTTGTTTTGATAAGTCCCCTTGAGTATACAAGGATTTTGGGGTTTTACAAAGGAACCTTGTTGAATTGATCAGTTTATTGTGTCACCACACCTTGAGCATGTTTCTATGGGTATTTTCATCCACCTTGACCATTTGGTTTGATCCCTACTCACTGTTTTGTGAAATTTCCAGCTTGAAGCCAAGTTTGGTGTCTAGCCGGTTTGAGTAGGCTTGAGCAATTTTTCAACTTTTGATCCTAAGATCTTGTCAATGTTATCCTTAGGGTCTAGAATGTTGTTTATGATTAATTGAAGAGTGCTTTTAAGGTGTAAGTTTGGTTGGTAGGGTGTTTTGGGTTTCCTTGGTGGCCTATTGTGACAGTTTTGTCCTGAATTGCACTCACCTAGCCTAGCACTTGCATCAAGTGGTATCAGAGCTTAGGTTTTGAACCTAAGGAGTTAAAGATGTCAGAGAATAATGCAGATGGAGATAATAACAATGAAAGGCTCCCACACCACATGACAAATGTGGAATTGGCAAAGAGGGTGCAATCCCTAATGAATCAAGTAAACAGTCTTAACCAAAAGCTTAATGAGAGGAGACAAGGAGAAGACCTTGGAGAGAGGGCTGAAGAAGAGGAATAACCCTTGTGGCAGGATGATGCTGATGATGTACATGCAGACCAAAGGTACCTTGTTAATGCCCTCAAGATAGTGGCAAGGAGAACCACTGATAATAAGCTTGACTTGTCTTCCTTCAATGGCAAGAGGGACCCTGATGTGGTCATTGAATGGGTTGATGCCCTAGATTGTTTCTTTGATTGTGAAGAGATCCCTGAAAGTCAAAGGGTCAAGATAGAAAAGTCCAAGATGAAAGGTGGAGCTTTGACATGGTGGAACTTTCTTCAAGGAGAAAGGGTGAAAGAGGACAAGAGTTTGATTACCTCTTGGAAAACCATGAAGGCCAAGATACATGAGGCCTATATCCCTGCAAATTATGAAGTTCAACTTCATAGAAGGAGGCAAAATCTCAGGCAAAAGGACATGGACATCAGCACATACACCGCAGAGTTCCAAAAGTTGTGTTTGAAGTCCAAGACCGTGGAAAGGGAATGTGAAAGGTTAGTCAAGTACTTGAATGGCTTGTAAAATGAATATCCAAGATGAGTTGAATTTATGTACCCCCACCTCAGTACAGTAGTGCTACCAATTGGCACTTAAAGTGGAAGATAAGTTGAAGAGGAGGCAAGACCAAGGCAGCAAGGGTAAAGGCAGCAATTTCAACAAGAACTTCAAAGGCAAGAGCAATTTTTGGAGTAAAGGGCAGTCAAGTAATGACAGCAAATCTTGGGAGCGGCCCCAAGGAAACAAAGAACAAGGTGACTATGGTGGTAGAGGAGACTCTAGAGGGAGAAGACCTTTTGGTAGAGTAAGAGGGAGATCAAATGAACCCCTCAAATGCTTCAATTGTAATCAATTAGGACACCATGCTAGAAGGTGCCTTGAAAGAGGAAACAACAACAACAACCAAGGTGAAAGAAGAACTCAAGTGGTCCAAGAGGAGAGACATGAACTTGATGTTGAAGAAGGTACAGTCCTAATGATGAGGTAGGCCTTCCTACAAGTTCCTCGCACCCAAGAACCCCCCCAAAGGAAGAATATCTACAGGACAAGGATAAGGTGCCAAGGTAAAGTGTGTAACCTACTCATAGATTCCGGTTCAACTGAAAATTTGGTTTCTAGAGAAATGGTAGATAAACTTGGACTAACTAAATCTGCTCATCCTTTTCCGTATCATGTTTCTTGGCTTACTAAGGGGCAGCAAACCCTTGTGACTGATCAAACCATTATTGAGTTCTTTTTAGGTGATTTTAAGGACAAAGTTTTATGTGATATTGTAGAGATGGATGCTTGTCATCTTCTACTAGGGAGGCAATGGCAATATGACATGGATGCCACCTATAGTTGTAGGAAGAACACCTACACCATTGTAAAAGATGGAGTCACCTATACCATGAAACCATTACCTGACACTAAGGCAGAGAAAGAACCCACAATCATAGTAATTGGTGAGAAAGAGATGGTAAAAACATTGAAATAGTCTCAAGAAGAGAGTTTTCTTTTGGTTGTGAAACCCAAGGACAAAGATGAATCTGATCCTATAGCACCTATTGCCAATGTTGTGAAAGGTTTGCTTGACAAGTACAAGGAAGGCAACACAAGTGAGTTGCCCTCTACCCTCCCACCCTTGAGAGATATTTGCCATCAAATTGATTTGATTCCTGGTGCATTATTGCCCAACAAGGCACCATACAAGATGACACCCAATCAGAATGATGAGATCTCAAGACAAGTTCATGAGATGTTGAACAAGGGACACATTCAAAAGAGTCTTAGCCCTTGTGCCATACCAGCAGTATTAGCACCCAAGAAAGATGGGAAATGGAGGTTATGCACTGATAGTAGGGCTATAAACAAAATCACTATAAGATATAGGTTCCCAATTCCAAGGATGGAGGACCTAATGGATCAACTTGGCAATGCTTGCTACTTCTCTAAAATTGATCTCAAATCTGGTTATCACCAAATAAGGATCGGACCGGGAGATGAATGGAAGACTGCATTCAAGACAACAGATGGTTTGTATGAATGGCTTGTCATGACTTTTGGTTTGAGCAATGCTCCAAGCACATTCATGAGGTTGATGAATGAAATCTTCAAAGATTTCAATGGTAAGTTTGTGGTTATATATCTTGATGATATTCTGATTTTTAGCAGCACTTTAGAAGAGCATATTAACCATTTGGAACAGGTTATAAGGAAGCTTCATGAGCACAAACTAATCATCAATCTAGAGAAGTGTATCTTCATGTAGAAGGAGTTCACATTTTTGGGCTTTGTCATCTCTCAAGGCACACTGAAGATGGATCCAAGCAAGGTAGAAGCCATTGTAAGTTGGCCTCGACCAAAGAATCCAGGTGATGTGAGAAGTTTTCATGGATTAGCCACCTTTTATAGGAAGTTTATTAAAAATTTCAGTCATATTTGTGCTCCATTATTGGATACAATTAAAGGTGGTATAAAAACTAAGTTTGTATGGACTAATGCAGCCAATGAGGCTTTTCAATATTTGAAGAACAGGGTGGCACAATATCCCATTCTAACCTTGCCTGAATTCGGCAAAGTGTTTACAGTTGAAACATATGCTAGCAACTTGGCTATAGGGGTTGTCCTAAGCCAAGAAAATAGACCTATTGCTTTCTTTTCAGAAAAACTCAATGAGGCCAAGAAGAAGTATTCTACTTATGACCTTGAACTCTATGCAATGGTTTAAGCATTTAAAAAATGGAGACACTACCTTCTACCAAAGGAGTTTGTGGTTTTCATAGACAATCATGCTCTTAGCTACCTGAACTCACAAGAGAAACTAAGTGTTAAACACATCAAATGGATGGAGCAACTTCAAGCCTACACTTTCACTATCAAGCACAAAAAGGGTCAAGCCAACAAAGTGGCTGATGCATTAAGCAGAAGAGTGGGTTTGGTTCAAGAAATCCAACTTCAAAGCATTGGTATTGATGCCTTGAAGACTCTCTATACAGGTGATTCAGATTTTGGTGAAGCTTTTGAGGTTTGCTCTAAACTTGTGGGTAAATATCACACTGATTTTTCAAATTTCCTCATTCAAGATGGTTTATTGTTTAAAGGATCTCAACTTTGTATTCCTAAATGCTCAATGAGGTCTAATATTATCAAGGAAAAACATTGTGGTGGCATGAGTGGTCACTTTGGTATTGATAAAACTCTAGATCTAGTCAAAAGGAGTTATTTTTGGCCTAGAATTGCAAATGATGACAAAAATTTTGTTCAAACTTGTACAATATGTCAGCAAGAAAAAGGTGTGTCAACCAATCAAGGATTGTATCAGCCCTAACCAATACCTTCTAGACCTTGGGAATCAATCTCAATGGATTTTGTAATGGGATTGCCTAGGAGTAAGCAAGGGTATGATAGTGTTTTTGTCATTGTGGACAGGTTCAGCAAGATGGCACATTTTGTACCTTGTAAAAGCACAAATGATGCTTCACATATTGCCCATCTCTTCTTCAAAGAAGTGGTCAGAATCCATGGGTCCAAAAACAATTGTCTCAGATAGAGATGTGAAGTTTCAAGGCCATTTTTGGAGAACTTTGTTCAAGAAATTGGGCACAAATCTGACCTATAGTTATGCATATCACCCACAAACTAATGGCCAATCAGAAGTGGTGAATAGGTCATTAGGTAATCTACTTAGATGCCTAACAAAGCAATACAATCAAAATTGGGAGATGGTACTCCCTCAAGCAGAGTTTGCATTCAATGACTCTCTAAACCGATCAACGGGGAAGACTCCTTTTCAAACAGTGTTTGGCATGCATCCTCGGGGTCCCTTAGACTTGGTAGACCTACCATAAGATTTCAAAATCAGTGCACAAGGAGAGGAACTTGCAAATTTGATATAAAAAGTGCAAGAAGAGGTGAAACAAACCCTTCAAAATACTACTCAAAAGTACAAAGCCCATGCTGATAAAAAGAGAAAGGAAGTACATTTCAGAATTGGAGACAAAGTTTGGCCATATCTCAGGAAGGAAAGATTGCCTAAGGACAGATATTCCAAGTTGCATATGAAAAAAGTGGGGCCATGCACCATTTTGAACAAAATGGGTGACAAAGCCTATGAGATTTCTCTTCCTCCTACTTTGCAAATTTCTCCTATTTTCAATATTTGTGATCTGATCTCTTATAAAGGTGATGCAGGTATTGACATTGTTGCAGGTCCTTCTAAAGGTTCAGGTACTTCTAATGATCAAATCTTTCATGACCAAGAAGACTATGTCAGCAACCTTCCTCAAAGCAAGCCGGTTGAGTTGGAAAAGATCTTGGATTCTAAGATTCTGAAACAAACCAGGAAGAAGACATATTTGTAGTACCTGGTAAAGTGAAAAGGACTCCCCACCATTGATGCCACATGGATGACTGAAGAGCAAATCCAAAATCATGGATCTTCACTTGATAAACTTGACTCGAGTGGGAACTTGAGTTCAAAAACTCATGGGGAGTATGGTGCAGGAGCACCAACTTTAAAAACCTGATTATCCTACCTTGTTATGACTCCTAAGGGGTCTTGGATTGTTTATTTCATGCTAGGAGTCATTGGTCTTGTTTTTGATCTATTTGTGAGGTCTAGTCCCAGGTTTGGCAATTTATGAGCCACTTGGTCAACTATGGTCAAAGGGTCATAAAACTTTAGTTTTGAGTTATTTTCTTGTTTTTGGCAATAAATTGGTCATTCATGACCATTGGTAGGATTTAGAAAGTTAGTTTGCACTTTTAAGTGCTTTTGAGCAAAAATTGTCAAAAAAGTGTCAATGTTGTCATCACAACACCTGACAACTTTTTGTTTGTAAGAAAATATCCTTCCCCATTGGCTAATTAGTTCGAAAATTGGTTGTAACTGATGGGGGAGGCCTTCATAAGCCCTTTCAGGTGGGTGATGAAGGAGTTGGTGTAAATTTTCATTTGGCAATCAATAAAAAAACCTTGTTTTCCTGCAAACAGTCACATTTTTGCTCTTGTATGGATTCTTTTCGGACTACTAGGAGGTTCTAACTTATGGATTCAGATTGAGGGGCCTCTTATGGATTCAGATTGAGGGGCCTCTTACGGATTCAGATTGAGGGGCCCCTTACCTTTCTTTTTATTTTTATTTGAGGTCTCTAAGTGCTCTAGTTCAAAATTTATTGCATTTTTACTAAAAACAGTTTTGAAACCCTCCTAAACCTAGGGTTTTGACTTATTTTTTTGCATTTCTTCTCATGGCCACCGTACGAAAATTATAAAACTTGGTGGAATGAGAGGTTTGTATATGTACTCAATGATTTTGGAAGAAATTTGCAAGTTGGCAGGTGTCTTTGACTTTTGCTTTGATTTTTAGGTTGGCATCCTCATGTGACAACCTAGTTTCAAAATGCAAAATTGGTGATAAAACAAAATAGGGGTTGAACCAATGCACAAAATCCTGGATTTGGTCAATTGGGGTGTGGACAACACTTTTTCAATTGGTGAAACAGTTTGATCAATCACTTTTCATACACTTCCTTCACAAACCCACCTACTTAAGCCTAATTAGGCCTACTTGCATTTGTGAAGGGCAGCAGGTCTCCTTTGTTTTCCAGACCACCTCCTTTTCAATTTAGACCTTTTTCAATAAAGGGTATTTGGATACCCATTTTGTTTTGTTGGTCATTTGCAAGTTTGCAAATTTGTTTTGATAAGTCCCCTTGAGTATACAAGGATTTTGGGGTTTTACAAAGGAACCTTGTTGAATTGATCAGTTTGTTGTGTCACCACACCTTGAGCATGTTTGTATGGTCATTTTCATCCATCTTGACCATTTGTTTTGATCCCTACTCACTGTTTTGTGAAATTTCCAACTTGAAGCCAAGTTTGGTGTCTAGCCGGTTTGAGTAGGCTTGAGCAATTTTTCAACTTTTGATCCTAAGATCTTGTCAATGTTATCCTTAGTGTCGAGAATGTTGTTTATGATTAATTGAAGAGTGTTTTTAAGGTGTAATTCTGGTTGGTAGGGTGTTTTGGGTTTCCTTGGTGGCCTATTGTGACAGTTTTGTCCTGAATTGCACTCACCTAGCCTAACACTTGCATCAGAGTGAGTTGTACCAAGAGATAAGGTTGCAACAAAAAGGTGAGTATAGAATCGATAGAGAATTGGATAGAGGTGAGCCGATGGAGAGACATGTGTGAGAGTTACAAAGTTCATTTGTAACAAGGATATTGCTTTTTTTTTAATATATGATATTGTAATCACTGAGTTGGAGCTCAGTGTAGGGGTTGGTGCTCCTTGGGTTGATACCCTAAAATCAGAGGTTGGTGCTCCTTGGGTTGGTGCCCTAAATGTTGTAACCGAAGTGTTTCATTGTGAGGTTGGATTGGAGCTGTAGACTCCAGCAGCATTTCTCACTGAGGTTTTTCTCATCTTGGGTTTTCCTCGTACATCTGGTGTTATGTGATGTCCCTTTTGTATGTAGTTGCATTTGTGTCATCCTCCCATCTAACCGATATGTTTGCTTTGTGTTAGATGTGTTAACCGGTATACACACACAGGATAGAAAAGGGAAAAGTTTTGAAACCATTGTTTCAAACCCCCCTCTCAGTCGCATTTTGTGTTAAACATGGTCCAAGTCATTCGCCGTGACTTCCTACTTCATATACCTGCTTGCACAGTTTGTTACATACAAAGGTTTGATATGCAGAGGTGAAGTCGAAAATGGACAAGGATAATTCAGAAGTTATGAGCGTTATCCCCATCTGAGCATGTATAGAATTGAAGGTTATAAGAGAGTGAATGATGTATTCACAATGTACATCACACGGATGTTGCAAGGCGGAATCCACAGGAGGTTGTCCAAGGAGGCAACAGAGCTGATAGAGAAATATGGATCATGGTATATACAGTTTCTCACTTTTACGTACCTTAGGATTCATGGGTTTCAATCCAAACCCTATAGACTTCTTAGGTATCCTTCCAACGAAATGATCTTGTTGGAAGTCGTGAGACATATTCTAGAATTTGATTCCATTGAGAAAGAGAAGCATAGGACAGGCATGACATTCCCTATCTCAGTTGGGAAAACGTTGGAGGTTTGTCAGTCTTCCTTAGCTGTCAGCATTGCAAGTGAGGAGCTTGCATTCTATCGATTTGAAACCTTGAAGAAAAGAGAAAGATTAGATCCATGTAAGAAAGTTGGAAGGATCAAGGGAGAGAAGCTCATCCACAAGGTAGACATATAATATTATTGGGTCAACCTGATGGACAAGCAGGCAGTGAAGAGACGAATGTGGTCCAGGATGTTAGTGGATTTCATTAGGAAGTGTGGACTTTTCCTCATTCCTGGTCAGATGTTAGATGACCGAGATCATACACATCCACGGTATGAAAATGAAATGAAGAAGGTGATCTTATTGCCTAATTGGTCAGAGTCAGAAGAGAAATATTTAAAAATACTAATGAGAGAGGTCTTGAGTTTCTCATGTGCATGGGTGGATATTCAGATGAATAAGTTAGTTGATATGGGTGTTTCCTTCACTTATCAAAACATGAAGTCAGAAGAATCCGCTTCCGAGGATGATCAGAGGAAAGAGGATTGAGGAGGTCAAGAAGAAGAAACAAAAGACTATCATTCATTCACTTATCATCCCTTCACCCCCTCTCAGTGTCTCGTCAATCAAGAAAGTTGAAATGACAAAACAAATTAAGGAGACCCAGCAATGTTCCAACACAGTGATATTACCAGAGAATATTCAGGATTTACATGCCACAGCAACATCTACTCCACCAAATGAGAATGATTATCATCCTAGATACCCTACTGTCCTTTTTCAAGTTAGTTTGGGAAATGAGGTATATGATTTGACTAGGAGCAATCCTGATAATGATAATGGGCATTAAGAGGGCTTAATCAAGAGATGTATCTTGATGATGGTATGGAGATGGTTGCTATTCCTGATTGGCTGATGAAGAGTATAGAAAAGAGTAAGAAAATGATACAGGTACAGCCTATTGATAACATTGATGACTACTTATCTAGGACCAATTGTTGGCTTGATGATGATTGTAATGAATAACTTCATCATATGTTGTCATTGATGAAACATATACACACACATATGTTCATATTGTCTACCGGTGTGACTTCAAAGTTGTTTATATTACAACCGGTATACTAGAGGTTTATATCTAACCGGTACATGGTGACAATCGGTATATGCATGGAGACAACCAGTGGTTATACATAACTCAGCATCAACCTAAAAATCCAGCAGAGATTATCATAGGAGTATCAAAGGATAAACGCTTTATATGTTTAACTCCAACCGGTATTGTTGTTCCAACCGGTATTCATTGATTATGTGATGAATTATCACTAGTCATGATGAGTTATCCTTACCGACAATTTTTGGTGGTATTTTTGTGATGCGTTATGATTGTTTGACCAGATACACTGCACCTAGGAAATTGTGATATTATTTCTAGAGGCCGACATGAAATCTAAATGTATATATATTGACATCACAATGAATTATTTTGTATGAGCGAATGAGATATGTTATGTGCGAAGGCAGAAGCATTAAGTTGCAAAGTATGTTGGTAATGAATTGTTGAGTGCACAGAAGAGGATCTATACAAGCAAGTTGTGCTACTACTAGATCACACCACCTATTTTTTTCTAATTACTACAACAGTCAAATCCCCTAACCAGTTAAGCTCTAACAAGCTTCATTGTACAAATCCTCTAACCAGGTGATCCATTAGTTTGGATTCAGAAATTCTCCACAGAGGTTACTCCTTACAGGGTACTACCTTTTATAGAGTATAGCTTTTGACTAATCTTTGGGATCTTTAACAGGATTTGCTCCTGAAGAGCACTTTGTAGACCTTAACCGATCAGTTATCTATTACTGCAGATAGTTAACTTGTGAGTCTCATCTCATCATGGTTTTTACATATTTGGGTTTTCCACGTATAAACACTTGTGTTATGGTGGATTTTTTACTTATTGTGGATGTTGTTATATGATTTTGGATTACATGCATATTGTTTAACAAACTTGTTAAGTATATCTATCAGTCAGTGTTTAAAGTAGTATTGTTTTTGGTGTCACTAATTCACCCCCCCTCTCAGTGCTTTATAAGTCCATCAATTCGTATGAGAGTCTAACTTCTTTAAACCCTAATCCCTTGGAAGGAAACCCTAAACCTATCATGGGGGATATGAGCTACGTTGAGATGGCTAGAGAGCTTGAGGCTAGTAGAAATGAACTTGAAACCCTAAAGGTCAAATTGAAAGCTTCTCAAGTCAAAAGGAAATAGCTAACTAAACAATTGTTAGAAATGTCTGGTAATAGTTCTTCAGATGAGGCCAATATTGATGCTTTAGCTGAGGAAGTTGAAAAACTAAATAGTGAAAAGCTAAATCTGAGGAGAGAGCTAGAAGGTCTTACTATCCTCATGAGTCAGGAATTGGAAGCCAGGAGAACTTCTGAAGATCTGATCAAGGAAAGAGATCATGAGATTACCAAGATCAAGCGAGAGAATGCTACTTTGCATGAGAATTTGAATGAAGAGAAAGAAGAAAAAGAGAACTTACAACTACATCTTGAATTACCATCATCTGTGAGAGAGAACCTGTCAAAACATAATCAAGATCTCACCAAACAACACATTGAAGCAAATGGGAAATTGGAAAAGTTCAACATTGCTAGAAGAACAAATTCAATCACAAAGGACGAATGGTGATACCTCTCGACTTGTTTTTCACACATCTGAAAAAGGAGAATCCTCTAGTACCAAGAGAAACACTCATAAGAACAAATATGCTCCTACGACTAAAAAGCCTATCGGTAAGGTCTTTAAACCTGTCTGTTTTGTTTGCCATAAACCTGATCACACTGCAAATGTTTGTAGAAACAAACCTAATTGAAATGCAAGCTACAATACAAATTCTAGGTATGTATCCAAGAAATTTGAAGGTCATTGCTTCACATGAAAAATGTATGGACATAGATCAGTTGATTGCGGATATGGAGCAAATAATCTTGTACTACATATGCATCCAACACCAAATGGCAATTGGATGAGAAACTATGATAACTAGAGTAACATGAACTGACAAAGACCCTACGACAATCGGTTTAGTCCATTTGAGATGGAAAAGGTAACAAATGTCATTTGCACCACCTGTAACAACTTTGGTCATGTGGCTATGAATTGCAGAAGAACTGGGAGAGGCAATGCAGGACCTTGGAGATCATCTGGAATGGCCTGCTATCATTGTCATAAACAGGGACACAAGGCAAAGTTTTGTGGATCCAGAAACAACAAACCGATCAATCCTTCTAAAGATCAGAAAGGCAAGCACAAGGTCAATATTGAAGAAACCAGAGAAGAAATGAATCGAATATGGATTTAGAAGAGTGATGATTCACCTAGACAATAAAATAATCCTTCACCCACTGTGGAGAATCCTGCACCAGTGAACTAAGCCTTTTTCATATCGCTAAGGGGGGACCCAAACAATACTGGAAAAAATGTGCTTGAGACCACTAAGGAAAGCCATGCTTAAACCTTACACCCTTGAAAGAACCAATCTTAAATTATGACATGAAAAAATATAAGATCAAACTGCTCAATTTATGTCAAAATCCTTAGGCAAATTACTGAACATACCGCAGCATCACGTTCTTTTTTCAGTTGGAAAACCATTGCAGCAGCCTTCTCTCTTTTCTCAGTTGCAAAAGCTAACTCTTCTTGTAGCGTGCTTAGTTTTTAACCAATCACCCTCAAATCTTCCTCGAAGGGTTTAATCCTACTCCAAGCACCTTGTTGCTCCTTCCTCAAAGCATCTAAATCCTCTCCCAAAACCTGTGAATCAAAAAAGATATTTTAATCTAGTGTTTAGTTCTTCTGATTTATAATGTAGGAAATTAAAAAATGCAGTTTGTAAGACCATAATCGAAACAGCCTAATACATAACAAAAAGCAATCTTTTTTCTAAATCAATCAACATACTTTAAAATGGTCTTGTATAAGCTCTTTCTCTCCCATGAAGTCCTGAATTTTAGCCTGCATCGCTTCATGAGCAATAACCTTCTCTCTTGTATTTTCAAGTTGTTTTATTTCTCAAATCATTTGATTCTCCTCTGGCAATGTATTGCTATCATGCTCTATTCTAAACTATAAATTGTGTATCTGTTTGAGGCAAGAAAATGAGAGAAAACTACAACTAGGTCAATAGAGAAGAAAGTATATGACACTTTAGTAGCAGTCAACATAAAATGTTGGCATCTTTCTAAATATACTTTGTATCTAAACTTCTAGCACTGGATTTAACATTGAACAACAAAATCATCGTATTTACAAATGGCAACAAAACAGATGTTCAATAAAAGAAAAACATACCCTTCTATTAAGCTCTTCTTCAGAAGAGCACAAACCCTAACCTCTCTCTCTAGATGCAACATTTGCATTCCTGAATTTACCCAAGGTTGTCTGGAGGGGCCCCAATTCTTTTTTCTTCTCTTCCAATGATTTCCTATAAACCTTTTATGTACATGTCAAAGGCTTCAATTTCTCAATAACCTCAGCCTTCTCACTATGCACGTGCGTTTTGATTGGTTTTAATTTGTTGCTCATTGTATAACGATCTAGAAAAGTTGTTACATCCATTATTTTACATTTTTCTATGAATCTAGTGGAATTATTTCAATAGTTGAATCGCTTTTTACAGAAAATAAGCATCACTAAGACTAAAAATGGCAAAAAGAGAGAACTAAAAACAGACCCTTTAGCTCTTACCGCTTCAGTTATTTGGTAATGAGCTTGACTTTTCTTTTGTAGGTCTCTGTCAGCCTGGTCAAGTTTTGACTTCAGTTGTGGATCATCATAAGATCGAAACTTAACCATATACAATTGATGAACTTCCGCTGGGGCAGGCCACTCTACTTTAACATCTATAGGTATCCCATTGTCTATAGCAGTCGCCTGCTTTTGATCCTGAACATTCAAGGATTCATTTGCACTAGTAGGTGCTTCAGCTGCCTCAAAACCAGAAAATGCTTTCATGTCGTTAGCTTCAAGTTTAATAGTTTTCTCCTCATCAATAGTCACCAATTTTGAGATTGGTTGATCTTTGATGTATTCTGATCCCACAATCTCAACACCCATATTTCTTCGGGTGTTACTGACCAAACCCGGCTTGTAGGACCAGCAAATCCTCCTGCATCAAAAAACTGGTTAAAATTAATTAATTTATTCCTAGCAAACATACTTAACCGTAAATGACACCATTACCCTAAATCATGACAAGAGCATCTTCCTGATGAATCAGGGCATTTCCAAACTTGAGGAAAAGGTTAGAAATTTTGAGTCAAAAACTGTTGACCCATGAATAACAACATTCGTTAGATTGTGAAAATACTATGTTCCTACAGATAGATTATTCATTAAGACAAGTTTCTGGTGATTAGTTCAATTTACATGGATCTTAGCTAGCAGGGGACAATGCTTTCATTTGTTCTGATCCCTAATGGAAATGCAAGCTACAATACAAATTCTAGGTATGTAGCCAAGAGATTGGAAGGCCATTGCTTCACATGCAAAATGTATGGACATAGATCAGTTGAATGCAGATATGAAGCAAATAATCTTGTACCACATATGCATCCAAGACCAAATGGCAACTGGATGAGAAACTATGATAACCGGGGTAACATGAACTGGCAAAGACCATACGGCAACAGGTTTAGTCCATTTGAGATGGAAAAGGTAACAAATGTCATTTGCACCATCTGTAACAACTTTGGTGATGTGGCTATGAAGTGCAGAAGAAGAATTGGGAGAGGCAATGCAGGACCTTGGAGATCATCTGGAATTGCCTGCTATCATTGTCATAAACCGGGACACATTGCAAAGTTTTCTAGATCCAGAAAGAGAAAACCGGTCAATCCTTCTAAAGATCAGAAAGGCAAGAAGAAGGTCAATATTGAAGAAACCAGAGAAGAAACTAATTGAATATGGAAGAAGAAGAGTGATGATTCACCTAGAAAAGAAAATAATCCTTCACCCAATGTGGAGAATCATGCACCAGTGAACTAAGCCTTTTTAATATGGCTAAGGGGAGCATATCGGTAAATCCACTTCCGGACCCCTTGAGATGAATGAGTGGTAAGGGAATTTGAGTGCATGAAATTTTGATCTTTTTGTCAATTGGTTATCAACTGGTTTTACATCTGTCAATGTTATATGTACCATTAAGCGGTGTAATTAGGGTTTGTAACCCTAACGGGTGAGCATTTAATGCAGTAGGTAAAAAGGATAAAAGCGAGTTTCACTTTGTTATTTTTACCCTAGAAATAATGGGTTATACACTAAGGATAGATAAATGGACTAATGCATTCGAGAAAGAATTTTTGAGCGCTTGCAGAGCTAAGAAAGGATTGTTAGCTAATTTTAGTCAAAGTTGTATCATGCTTTGAGTGCTCAAGTTGATTTGAAGGTTGGTGAAGACTGAACTGGTGTGCACTTGAGTAGTCAACCGGTAAACGAGGCAGCAAGCATAAAATAAGGTATTTCTTTGAAACTTTGAAAAATCCTGCTTCAAATCTAGTTTATCTGAAATGGCACCATCTTCTAAACCAGTAGAGAAATTGATGATCACTTCTGAACCTATGGAAGTTGTAAAGGGGGAACGAATTGTGTCTTATAATGTTTTATCACAAGTTCCTAGTGGTGTCATAGTGAAAGGAGATTTGTCTAGGTACATTGATTGCAAGATTGAGAATTTAGGATCATTGTCGATATATTTTCAGTTGAAATCCCTTTGCAATGAAAACGAAAAGATTCAACCAGAATATATTAGGGTTTATGAGAAAGGTTTTCATAATGCAGCATATTTTCTTGAAGATTTTGAAGAGGAACATATCTGAATTATTTTGAGTCGTGCTCATGGGGAAAACATGTATTTAGAAAGGACTCATACTATAACCAAGGAAGTCATTCAAGTTGTAACTGGTTTTTACTTAACCGGTGAAGTACCTAAGCTGAGGCGAATTTCAAAAAAGACAGTAAACACTCTAACTGGATCAACCTCTGATTGAAGCTAATTAGTGGAAAGGTGCAACCTGTTGAGACTGAAACTCGTCAGATTACTCGTAATATCCAACGGATGGAAGAACTTATACATTCCTCTAAGGATGAGCAAGATATTGTTGATCGACTTGAAATGGATGAGGAAGAAATTGTGCAAGTTGATGTTGTCTATCTTGTCAAGAAGAAGGATGACACTATTGTCCAACAAGTCATACTTGTTGATGATATTGAGGATGCAATAGATGTATCTGGAGACATTACTGCATCAGATATGCAGCCACCTACAATTTCAGATTCACAGGTTACTAAAGTTGAGAAACTGGCAACTCAACTAGGAGTGGATATTCCACTTGCCAAGGATCAACCAGTGAAACCCCTACTCCCACCGGTTTCACAAGCCACTCAGGAAATCCGATAAAAAAGTTGATACACAGATTTCTTAACAGGAAATGGAGAAAGAACAAGAGAAAGAAGAGATTGTTAAGGTAACATCTTCTGAACCGGTAACATCATTAGTTTTACAACAGACTGATGAAGATGATGATGACTCATTAGGCATCTCAGGGCCTATAATTGTTGATAATATGAGTGCATCTGAAATGACGAAGATTGCAACAGTCATGCAATCTAGGGAACACAAGAAGAGACTTAAAGAATAGAGAATGGAAACTAAAACCATTCAGAATGTTGTGGATATTCTGATCAGTCTACTACCGGAAACTGGTACGAGGCATTTGACAACACCTATTAGCAAACTTGGTCAATTGGTTGCTAATGCATCTGACCAAATTAAGTCCCTAGAAGAAGCAGCGCAAACCTATGATGAGAAGAGTAACAGGAAGAAGCGTGGAGAGCGGCTTATGAAAGAGATTGATACAGGAAAAATTGCTCTATCTCTTAATAAAGATTTATTAAGAAAAGCTATTGAAACAAGAGAAAAATTTATTGCATCTACTTCTAATGTTTCATTCTGTTATTCTGATATCAATAACAGATGAACTGAAACAAAGCAAGAGCTAGAGAAGATATGCAATGCATATGTACCACTTCAAGATTCTATTTTTGCTTTTAGCAAATCTGTGGATGATTTGCAAAACAAGTTAGATACCTATGATCTTGAAAAAGCAAAAAGACTCTGATCCCTAAAGGAATTGAAGAGTCTACTCACATCCCAAGTGGACATACTGCAAAGAGCCTACAAGAATGCAGAAGCTATTTTGGCTACTCCAGAGACATGTACACTTGATTCAACGGAAGAGTTCCATACTCAAATTATGTCTACACTTGAGTTCACTTAGAACTTGCTCAAGACATGAGAACATGCTTTATCTCAATTGAAGAGAAACTTTAATGTCATTTTAATGAGGCTAGCAATACATGAATCTTGATTCAATTTTTCAAGTTTTTGTATATGTAAAACATTTTGATTCAAAATTATATATATATGTAAAACATTTTGATTCAAAATTATATATATATATATATATATATATATATATATTGCTTTTCAATTTGGCATTGTTGTCAAAGGGAGAGTAGAAATATGTATGTGTGTTGTGAAAATTTTGTATGATTTATGTAGTAAGGGGGAGTATATGTATATGTGTATAAAAAAATTTGTAAGCACACTTAGCGGTATTACTGTAAAATTTTCTAAGTGTTGCCATCAATGCCAAAGGGGGAGATTGTTGGCTTGATGATGATTGTAATGAATAACTTCATCATATGTTGTCATTGATGAAACACATACATACACATATGTTCATATTGTCTACCGATGTGACTTCAAAGTTGTTTATATCTATCCGGTACATGGTGACAACTGGTATATGCATGGAGACAACTAGTGGTTATACATAACTCGGCATCAACTGAAGATCTAGCGAAGATTATAACAGGAGCATCAAAGGATAAACGGTTTATATGTTTAACTCCAACCGGTATTGTTGTTCTATCAGTATTTATCACTAGTCGTGATGAGTTATCACTAGTCGTGATGAGTTATCCTTACCGACAATTTTTTGCGATACTTTTGTGATGCGTTATGATTGTTTGACCAGATACACTAGACCTAGGAAATTGTGATATTATTTCTAGAGGCCGAAATGAAATCTAAATGTCTATATATTGACATCGCAATGAATTATTTTGTATGAGTGAAGGAGATATGTTATGTGTGAAGGTAGAAGCATTAAGTTGCAGAGTATGTTTGTAATGAAGTGTTGAGTGCACAGAAGAGGATCTATACAAGCAAGTTGTGCTACTACTAGATCACACCCCCTGTTGTTTTCTAATTACTGCAACAGTCAATTCCCCTAACCAGGTAAGCTCTAACAAACTTCATTGTACAAATCCTCTAACTAGGTGATCCATTAGTTTGGATTTAGAAATCCTCCACCGAGGTTACTCCTTACAGGGTACTACCTTTTACAGGGTATAGCTTTTAACTAAACTTTGGGATCTTTAACAGGATTCACTCCTAGCAGAGCACTTTGTAGACCTTAACCAGTCAATTATCTATTATTGCAAATAGTTAACTTGTCAGTCCCATCTCACCGTGGTTTTTACCTATTTGGGTTTTCCACGTATAAACACTTGTGTTATGGTGGATATTTTACTTATTGTGGATGTTGTTATATCATTTTGGATTACATGCATATTGTTTAACAAACTTGTTAAGTATATCTACCGGTCAGTGTTTAAAGAAGTATTGTTTCTTTTCCCGACACAATCTACATGAGATCTGATCCAGTCTGTCATGGGTTGATCGCCTGTACTCCAGGGATGCATCCGTTCACGTTTCCCATTACCCAAAGTAACCTGCTAAAGATAGCAACCACGTACAAGATTTCCTGCCTTGAAATCTGTCGACTCATAAAACGCTTCAATTGTTTCCTTTTCGAGGTCTTCTTGTGATCGGATTTCCTTTGCATTGATCCAGGCACCAACTACTTCCTGATCTTCCTCGAACATTCTTTCTTCCTCAAGCCGCACCAGTGAGTTCCAATCCTGTGTTTTGTGGTTGTTTCATTTATGACGACTAACAGTTTCACCAACCGTGTCGATGATGGCTTTACCGACCTTTGCATATTTGCCACCTCGGCTCCACATGGCATCACCGTGGTCAATCACTCAACTCACCGACACACAATCGGTTCATATTTGAACATTCAGCAAACGCATATCGATAAACACCTTTACCGGTGAAGCCTTCTTCTTCTGCTAACTAGTAGTGCACACTATATTGGTAACACATCTTCACCTCCAGTGATTTGTGATAACTTTAACATTTTGCCTCTTCATCATAAACAGACAGCCAATCTCCAGATCGGTTTATTCCTCTACCAGTTGTCACTCAACATACAAGCACACACACAGCCTACATCCCGGTTTCTACCTTACCGATAAGCCTTCCTTTTGTTTGCTTACTCTCATGTGTATTACCATCATATAGGTCACTTCTTCTTTCTTGCTAGTAACCTTGCCAAACCAGTTGACATCAATGACAACTTAATGCCAAGATGCCAATAGGTGGCATCATTTTTTATGTAAACCTAAGTAGGGCAATTCTAGGGTTTTGTTAGCATGATCTTTGGCCCTTGATTTAGTTTTAATCTTGGCCATCCATTTTGTATGAGACTCTATATATACCTCATTCTCTCATTTGTAAGAGAGATTTTTTTGTAGAATTGTTGGTATATGATATAGCTATTTGAATCTAAATCATTGTTCAATTGTTTGTGATTTTGCTCTTCAAATGTTGTCTTTGCAATAATGGTTCTCAATTCCTCCAAGTTAGATTAGAATTTGTTTTCATGTTTGTTAGATTGAGTGAAAGATTTGTTGAATATATTTGTGTGGAATCCTTAATCCATACCACTAGCCTCTTGCCATTGGTAAGTGTGTCTTGTGTGGTCAACTGGAAATTTGAGTAAGTTTAACTTCAATTATTATGCATCCCTTGACAAGCGTCAACTTGGATGGTGTCAACTTTTGATGGTAATAGTTTCAAAATCCATAAGTATACCTTAGATGATTTCACTAAGCTTGTGTCAATCCCTGTTTGTGAGACCTTGCCTAGTTTGATTCCACTAAATTTGTTCATCATTTCCTACATTCTTAGGCTTAGGATAGATTTCCTAAACCCTATTCCTTTTGCCCATTTTTTTTTAGTAAGAATCATGTCCGAAGCTACAATTGCTAAATCCTAAGTTGTCAGCACACCTATTCCGCATATTTCATTATCAAAGAAGACAATCTGAACATTTATGTAAGTCCCCAAGTGAATACGAATACAATGATTCACATCGACCATTGAGTTACCCACTTGTCAAGACTTGACATGTAGAAACCTTGGAATCATTTTAGTTGATCTTACCCTTAGCGTCTGAGGTGATTTTGTTCAAGAGAGGGTAAATTACCTTGGTATTTTATTTTGAAATGTTATGTGCATAAAATGCACATCAACGAGATCCAAAAATTCACTTTAGAGAGCTAGCATAGTCAAGGCAAGAGGGCATCGTGGAGCACTATTTGGTAGAATTTTAGAGGATATCGGTGATGGTTCTAGATGTGATAGAGAGGAGACTCTCGATTCTTTTTGTATAGGGTCTTTATGAAACACTCAAGGGTTTGGTGAGGGCATTTGACTGGAGTTCCTTACAAGAGACCATCCAAAGAGTTGTCAACTTGAAGGAATCAATGGCTAAAAACAAATTTTACTCCAAGAATGTACCACTGACTCAACATAGGAAGCCTCCTTAGAATATTTTCCCTCCTCTAAAACCAAACAAGGTTGAGGAATCCAAGAATGAGCTTTGAAGGAAAAATGGATGCTTCATGTCTAAAGATTCATGGAGCCAAGTCATTGGTGTTTGGGGAAGGGTCAAATACATTATATAGTAGCGTCTGACAAGAATTCGGAGATAGTATAAGCTTGAGGTGGTTATGGAGGAGGCAAATCAAGAAGACCAAGGAGGAGAGCATACAATAGTCATGATTGAAGCACTATTAGGGGCACCTAGATATCATGCTTTCCATGCTAAAGGAGTTTTGCAAGGACAAAGGGTGGTAGTTTTTTAGGAAGACCAAGGAGGAGAGCATACAATAGTCATGATTGAAGCACTATTAGGGGCACCTAGATATCATGCTTTCCATGTTAAAGGAGTTTTGCAAGGACAAAGGGTGGTAGTTTTTATTGATAGTAGGGCTACCCACAACTTCATTGATGAGGGGTTAGTGGATAATATGAGATTGAGGATAGAATAATTTGAAGGGCTCAATGATAAAATGGCAAACGGGTGTACTATTCCATGCAGCTAAATGATTCAACAATTGGAGTTAATTCTAGGACACAAGATATCAAATGATTTCTCTATGATTGGCATTGGTAAGATAGAGTTGGCATGGAAGTGCAATGGTTGTATTCACTTGGCAACCCATGGAGTTGAAGTTTGAATCTAATGAGAAGGAGAAAGTTCTTCGTGGCCTATCCAATTGCGGCCATATAGTGGTTTCAGCCAAAAAGGATGGAGATATTTTTTTGGAAAGAGCAAGTAGCTTGGATAGCAAGGTGCTTGATCACAGATAAAAATCCTACCATGTTGACATTTAGTCCATCTTGGATTAACATAGCAATGATTTAGAGATATTCTTGTTGGTCTACCACCGAATAGGGGGGCTATCATGAAGAGATTTTTTTGGAAAGAGCAAGTGGCTTGGATAGCAAGGTGCTTGATCACAGATAAAAGTCCTAACATGTTGACATTCAGTCCATACATAGATGGACGATTTAGTGAAATTCTTGTTGGTCTACCAACAAATAGGGGGGCTTTCAACATGTGATTGAACTTGAGGAAGGAACAAAACCCACTACTCCTCCACACCCAAGGAGATATAAGGAAGACTTTAAGAAGGCAATTAAGGTGCTATTGGACATAGGGCACATGTGGCTTGATTCCAACCCATTTGTTTTGTCCATGGTGTTGGTGAAGAAAAAATATGGGACTATAACGATGTGCGTTGACCATAGAGCCCTAAAAAAAGACAATCAAGAATCGTTGTTTTGACCATGGTGTTGGTGAAGAAAAAATATGGGACTATGAGGATGTGTGTTGACCATAGAGCCCTCAACAATCAAGAATCGCTACCCCATACCTAGGATCAATGAGTTGATAGATGAGCTTCATGACGTAATGTACTTCTCCAAGATTGTCTTATGATCAAAGTATCATTAGATACCAATTTGAGATGAGGATGTGGATAAAACAACATTTAGATGTCACTATGGGCACTATGAATTCTTGGTCATCTAATGATACCAATTTGAGATGAGGATGTGCATAAAACAACATTTAGATGTCACTGTGGGCACTATGAATTCTTGGTCATCTCATTTAGGTTGACCAATGCACACACCATTTTTTAGTCGTGCATGTATTAGGTATTTATTTCCTAGTAGAGGAAATTTGTGCTACTTTTCTTTGACATCTTGGTCTTCAATGGGACATATGAGGATCACTTGAGGCACATAGATCAGGTGCTTGGCATTCTTGAGTAACATTCATTTTACGTCAAGGCATCCAAAAGTGAGTTTGGTTTGATTGAAATAATATATTTGGGATATAAGATTAGTGCCCAAGAGGTTAGTGTGGATGAAGAAAAGATCAAGGCCATTCAAGGTTGGCCTAGGCCAAGGAATTTACCACATTTGAGAGGATTTGTGAGACTTTTTACCTATTATCAGAGGTTTGCGAAGGGGTTCTCAAAGCTTGCTTTTATGCCACTTGACAGATTTGATGAAGGGGCTTTCTATTGGAGTCCCTTAACACAAAGAGCTTTTGACAATCTCAAGGAGGTAATGAGTAGATATCCTATTTTGGTTATGCCATATTTCTCGGTTTTTTTTGTTTTAAAATGTGATGTTTTAGGGGAGAGGATTGGAATAGTTTTGATACTAAATATACCCCATAGCATTTGAGAGTAAGAAACAAGGAACACATCTATTATGATAAGAATATGTTGGCCATTGTACATGCACTAGTGAATATCATGCAATGCCTTATTTATGGGAAGTTTGTGGTAGAAAACAATTTATAACAACTTGAAGTTATTCCTCAATCGAATGATTTTGACATAAATGCAATACCTTAGAAGTCTCATTTCTACTCTATGACTAATATTTCTTCTTATTGGAGAGTTTCTACTCTATAACTAATATTTCTTCTTATTGGAAGGTTTCTTCTTATTGGAGGACATCATGCATGCACTAGTCAATATCATGCAATATTTGACTATTTATGGGAAGTTTGTGGTAGAAAACAAACTTAAATTATTCCTCAATAATCGAATGATTTTGACATAAATGCACTATCTAAGAAGTCTCATTTCTATTCTCTGACTAATATTTCTTCTTATTGGAGGGTCTCTATAATAGCTCAGTCTGTCAAAAACACACTTTTTCTATTGGCATTTGAAAGGCAAATTACAAGAGATGATATGTACAAGGTAGTGGATCCACTCATTTGATATGTACAAGGTAGTGGATCCACTCATTTAATCTAAGGATCAAGTGGAACACATAGTGGATGCACACATAGTGGATGCACTCATTTGATATGTACAAGGTAGTGGATCCACTCATTTGATCCTTAGATCAAGTGGACCTTGTGTTGGAATCGAAGGTGAAAGATAAGATTTTAAGGGCATGCCATGCTACTTCACTTACAAGTCACTCAGGGTATTTCAAGACATACAAGAAAGCAAAGCAAATTTCCAAAAATTTATAATTTGTCAAAAGATATGGTGGGCTACATTATTATTTTCATCAAACACTAAATTTAGAATGGTAATGAAAAATTGGCAAGGCAGTTTATCCAGCTTTAACCAACTACGAGTCAACTGATTAAATTAACCTTGAGCCAGCAAAGACGAAAGATGTCTAAAGACAGTTAAAATTTTGTAATTTGTCAAAGGACCAAACTCAGTAGGCTACGATAATGTTTTCAAAAAAAATGAGGAAAAAACGACACAAATTTGTTATGGAAATGAAAAACCGGCAAGGTAGTTTTTCTGGCTCTAACCAACTGTGAATCTATTGACCAAATTTAGTTGCACCAATATATACCACAGATGTCTGAAACCTATGCAAGCATCTCCTTTGACAAAAGAATCCATTTTGGAAAAAGCTTGGATACCTCTTTTAACATATCATTCCCTATCTCTAAGTGCATGATAATCGGCATTTCTATCATATCGTATGTTAGCGTGCAACTTTATAAATAAAAATGTTTATTTATGCTTGAGGTAAGCCAAATCCATAATCAAAGCTATCCATACATCAAACAACTTGAGTAGACAGCCAATGATCTTCAGAGAAAGTAATTTTTTCCTCCAGGGATGGAGAGGAATATTATCCAAATCAAAGAACTGCTAACGTTCAGCATATATTTTGTCTATGTGATCTCCAAAAGAATGAGAACTCAAAATTGTTTTATTTAAATCTAGGCTCCTCACGGTACAATCTACAGATCTATCTCCTTTCATATTCTGGTGATTTAAATCTACGAGCTGTAATTTCAATTCTCTCAAGTACTCAAGCCTCAAATCATAAAACATAATAATAACCAATTGCAAAGAGCAGAAACACAATTAGAACAGCTACGCCTGCCCAAACCCAGATAGGAAAAGTTTGCTTCTTTTTCAAAGCAGACTTGGGAAAAGAAGCCTTTACTTTTGACTTGCTTGTGAAGTCTCTCTTTCTTGACCTGATTTTGTTATTGGATTCAACTTCTTTCTGCTGTTCTGTATCTTCAGAGATTTTTGGTTCCGGCTCATCAGCATCATTTGCAGCCTCAGCCTCAATATTTGCTGCTACTTCAGATTCTGAAGGCTGTGTGGCTGATGCTCTCCTCCTAGTTCTTTTTTCCCGTTCCTATAAATAGTAATACCAAATTACATATGAGCAAAAGCTGTTGTGTGCTTAACAAAACCATAAGGGATCAAACAATATGCTATATGATTAAGCATAGAGACAAGAACATATGCTGAGTATTTCCAGCAGGTGCAAAGCAAGTTACAAGTTATGAGTTTACAGACTACTGGTCATATATCCCAAGGAATTTAAGAACATAGGTGTGTCATAACATTATATGATGGGTGCTGCCAGCCACAAATTTCACCAGAGAGTAGAAAATCAAAGTGCAATTATCACAGCAATTCCTGTGTGACAAGTAGCCGAAAACAATCAAGATAAAAGTAAAATGTATCAGGGTTGGAAAACAAAGAGAATTTTAAGTGCTTATTAGATCAAATCAAATATTTAAAATTTAAATAGCAGATTGTAATATCTCTCTAACCCGTAAACGCAGACTTCGGTAATGACAACCCATTTTTGGAAATTTCGAGATTCCAGAAGTAAAATCAGAGTGCAGTCCAATGTTATATAAGCAACAAGAATAAAAGCAAACTTCTGATACATGAGGGTAGAAAATTAGCCCACATGCATCTGAAGACCGATATTGACCTCTGCCATATTGCCAGCGCAAACATTTAAGGGATTTTAAGTTAGAAAAAGAATTGGGACTTGGTCAAATATTTTAAGGAGGTAAAAATCAAGACTAACATGCATACCAAGCATTACCTTCAGCAAACATACACACGTTTTCTCATTCTTATTTTTAGCAAATACGTGTTTCATTATCACAATGTCAAACCCACAAGATGAAAACTATCTTGGCAATAACGATGCCCAAAGAAACAGACACTTCATTTCTATGAACTACTAGCATTTTATGCATGTAAAATTAGCAACATTAAGATTAATGTGAATAAACACAACATTTAGAAATAATATGGGCAAAAAATTCATTTCCAATGATGTATTAAAATTTAAAACCCAATGCAAAGTTATCACACACACCTTCATTTTTTTCTCAGCTTCCTTCTGAGCCTTTACTGCAGCCTTAGCCAGTGCCTTTTCAGCCTGCCTCTTCTTCCTTTCCTGAGCTAATTTTGCTTTAGCAATTTCTTCTTCCCTCTTCTTTTCCTTCATAATGACTGCATCCTCTTCATCATAAGTTGTAGGTTTGTCATTCGGAATCACATCTGATGCTACAGCAGTTTCAGATTCATGTGTATTGCTTGGCTTTGAAGACACTTTACCCTTGCCAGACCCAATTATTTGAATATTTTCTTTAGAATCTCCATTTGAGTTAGGAAGGCCACGATCTGCCAAAGTTTTTGATGCCTTTGAATTCACAGTTTCTTTCTTTTGATTCTCCCTACCAAAATTTGATCCCAGACCTTCCCCTCCATCTGGAACTGTAAACTTTTCATCAGGGTTTGGAGTCCTGCCATCTTTGCTTAGCTGTCGATTGTAAAGAAAGGGAGAAGTTTTCTTTATATAATCTTCCCTAAATGTTGAGCTGCTCTTCCAGAGAGACGTAAACTTCTCAACCTGTAGATGCATCATTCAATTTGCACTAAATGAAAAATAGTGTAGTTTTCAATCTCAATCATGGATCTGTCAAAATAAAATTTCTACCTCATTCTGAGAAAATTCCTCTAATCCCGCAGTGTCCTTCTTAGAAGCCAAATCTTTAGCAATGGTTAGCACAGCACGATATTGAAAATATGATGCATTCTGAAAGTCCAGAAAATATTAAAAGCTATTAAGAAATGGCTTATCTTGGTTTAATAAGGCATTATATAAATTTTAACACCTATAACAAAGCTTGCCGTAACCAATAGATCAATTGAATTTTAAATGTTAAAGCTGCAAACACACACAGTTAGTATACTTATGGAAATAAGACAAATAAGAATAGATTTAGAGTGAGAATACATCTGATCGCCTAATATTCTATAAATCCAACTTTGAAGATACCAGCGTTCTTCCAAGTTTCCAAGATAGGGGATGGAGGCAGCACAGGAACACAATTTCAAGGAAGGCAAAAACCTTTCACAGATTTTGGGGGTGGCGCGGGCACAGCTATTAAAATTACTTAAAACAAACTTTAAAAAGCTGAAATTTTGAAAAGTGATACAATGAGGTAATTTACAATAACAACAATCTCACTTCTAGATTTTTTGGGGGCTTTTAGCAAAAAATTAATTTAAAAGTTACCTGGACCCCCAGGATTAACCCCCAAACAATACTGGAAAAAATGTCCTTGAGACCACTAAGGAAAGCCATGCTTAAACCTTACACCCTTGAAAGCACCAATCTTAAATTATGACATGAAAAAATATAAGATCGAACTGCTCAATTTATGTCAAAATCCTTAGGCAAATTACTGAACATACCGCAGCATCACGTTCATTTTTCAGTTGGAAAACCGTTGCAGCAGCCTTCTCTCTTTTCTCAGTTGCAACAGCTAACTCTTCTTGTAACGTGCTTAGTTTTTCATCAATCACCCTCAAATCTTCCTCGAAGGGTTTAATCCTACTCCAGGCACCTTGTTGCTCCTTCCTCAATGCATCTAAATCCTCTCCCAAAACCTGTGAATCAGAAAAGATATTTTAATCTAGTGTTTTGTTCTTCTGATTTATAATGTAGGAAATTAAAAAATACAGTTTGTAAGACCATAATCGAAACAGCCTAATACATAACAAAAAGCAATCTTGTTCTAAATCAAGCATTTCATGTGCAAAAGAATAAACAGAGACCACATACTTTAAAACGGTCTTGTATAAGCTCTTTCTCTCCCATGGAGTCCTGAAGTTTAGCCTGCATCGCTTCATGAGCGATAACCTTCTCTCTCGTATTTTCAAGTTGTTTTATTTCTCTAATCATCTGCTTCTCCTCTGGCAATGTATTGTTATCATGCTCTATTCTAAACTGTAAATTGTGTATCTGTTTGAGGCAAGAAAATGAGAGAAAACTACAACTAGGTCAATAGAGAAGAAAGTATATGACACTTTAGTAGCAGTCAACATAAAATGTTGGCATCTTTCTAAATATACTTTGTATCTGAACTTCTAGCACTGGATTTAACATTGAACAACAAAATCATCGTATTTACAAATGGCAACAAAACAGATGTTCAATAAAAGAAAAACATACCCTTCTGTTAAGCTCTTCTTCGGAAGAGCACAAACCCTGACCTCTCTCTCTAGATGCAACATTTGCATTCCTGAATTTACCCAAGGCTGTCTGGAGGGGCTCCAATTCTTTTTTCTTCTCTTCCAGTGATTTCCTATAAACCTTTTCTGTACTTGTCAAAGGCTTCAATTTCTCAATAACCTCAGCCCTCTCACTCTGCACGTGCATTTTGATTGGTTTTAATTTGTTGCTCATTGTATAACGATCTAGAAAAGTTGTTACATCCATTATTTTACATTTTTCTATGACTCTAGTGGGATTATTTCAATAGTTGAATCGCTTTTTACAGAAAATAAACATCACTAAGACTAAAAATGGCACAAAGAGAATGAACTAAAAACAGACCCTTTTAGCTCTTAAGGCTTCAGTTATTTGGTAACGAGCTTGACTTTTCTTTTGCAGGTCTTTGTCAGCCTGGTCAAGTTTTGACTTCAGCTGTGGATCATCATAAGATCGAAACTTCACCATATAAAACTGATGAACTTCGGCTGGGGCAGGCCACTCATCTTTAACATCTACAGGTATCCCATTGTCTATAACGGTCTCCTGCTTTTGATCCTGAACGTTCAGGGATTCATTTGCGCCAGTAGGTGCTTCAGCTGCCTCAAAACCAGAAAATGCTTTCATGTCGTTAGCTTCAAGTTTAATAGTTTTCTCCTCATCAACATTCACCAATTTTGAGATTGTCTGATCTTTGACGTATTCAGATCCCACAATCTCAACACCCATATTTCTTCGGGTGTTACTGACCAAAACCGGCTTGCAGGACCAGCAAATCCTCCTGCATCAAAAACCTGGTAAAAATTAATTAATTTATTCCTAGCAAACATACTTAACCGTAAATGACACCATTCCCCTAAATCATGACAAGAGCATCTTCCTGATGAATCAGGGCATTTCCAAACTTGAGGAAAAGGTTAGAAAATTTAAATCAAAAACTGCTGGCCCATGAATAACAACATTCGTTAGACTATGAAAATACTATGTTCCTACAGATAGATTATTCATTAAGACAAGTTTCTGGTGATTAGTTCAATTTACATGGATCTTAGTTAGCAGGGGACAATGCTTTCATTTGTTATGATCCCTAAAGGCTAAATATACCATTCAGCCCTAACTTCACTTACTTCTACTTCATTATGCACTGTCAGATTTAAGATGTAAATATTATCAAGCAAACAAATGCAACAAAATTTTGAAAGGCGGTAAGATTGGATGAGATTATATCAAAGAAACATACAATATAATAACTGCAGACCCATGAAAAAATTTCCATGAATTTATTTCTCAGAAAATATCATATTCAAGAGCTGATCAAACATCATAGAGTTCACGAAGCCTGCAAAATCGAAGCCCCAAAATCAATTTTCCCCTCAATTTATAAACCAAAATGAGGTTCATAAAAAATATAGAACTGTATTTCAGATTTCTCAGAGGAGAGTCACATATCAAAGAATTGCCATATAAACAATAATAGAACGATCAAGACAAATTATACTAATTGAAACAGCAATCTACATATTCTTAGCAAGTTAGCTTATTGCAAACCCCAAAACTAGCTCTCAGAAAAAAAACATTTCCATCAATTTTGGACATCAAGTCTTAAAACTTTGGCACATTTATGTATTAGGGGAAGAGATTTTGCGAACTCCTAACAAAAATGCTTAAACCTGAGTGAGACTATTCACCAAGATCATGCAAGAGCGTCTCCCTAGGATATATCGGATCATTTTTAAATACATGGGAACCGAAAAGGTATGCAATCTTCCAATGGAGAAAACAGTCTTGAATAACCTTATATAATGTATTCCTACACCATGAAAATACCATCTTGTGGAGATAAATACCTAAGGAGAGCATATGGTAACTTGAGATCTCTTGTTAGATCTTAAGCAGCCAGGGACAATATGGATCATTTGTCTTGTTGCATGAATTTTACCTTCCAGCCAAATAATACTGACAGCACTCCATTATGTGCACTAAACCTTAAAATTCATATATCATTAACGCCGTCAAATACAATGGAGCTTTAAAAGATAGAAGAAATGACTAATAGAAAAATGACAAAATCAATCAGACTATTATAAATATGATCGTGAATTTTCAACTATAATCATCAGAAGCTTGCCACGCAACACAAATTTCCAGAGTCCTAGATTTTTGCCCCAAATCCCATAAGATTTAAATTCCAAAATCATTTTCCTTGTAAATTAAACCCTTAATCGACACCGTTCTAAACTTAACATCAGAAAGATAGAAAAACATGTCGCACATAAGAAAGCAACATGTCACAAAATCATTACATAGGTGCAAAAATATCCACGAATCTTCACCTAAGTAAGCATCAAAATCATCATCAGCTGACCCAGCTACTTTAATAATAACCTTCAAGCAACAAAACCAAATGTCCCTATATATAAACCCCAAAATTAAATTCTGCCGAATTTAAGGACCAAATTGAAATCTCCCCTGAATTTATACTTCAAAATCAAGTCCCACGAAAAAAATTTGATTATTTTAATGTCGAAGCGATAAAACCCCAATACAAATAACAACCTACAGAATGGAGACATAATTATTTTATTGAAATAGAGATCTACAATTATTTAGCTTCATCCAATCCACAGAAAAAAAATCTCCACAAAATTCTAAAAAAAATGAAACTTTCCGAGAGATTTAAAACATCAAATCTAATTGATTACGGCGACAAAATGCACGACAGATGAAACCCCAAATTTCCTCAAAATAAAGCTCACCAAATTAACCAAAATTTCCCAAACGTCATCAGGATTCACAACACGGATCCGTAACCACGGAGGTCAAAAAACGATCCCATCAAGAAATTATGAACATAACAAAAACTTTCACCACTTTCTATTAAAAAAAATGCAATCTTCATCAGCTTTAGGCATCAAACCTTACAAAATTAAAACCCAGAAAAAATCACAATTGAAATCCCGATCTCGCCCCATCCCCCTCGCCATAAATCCCAGTTTATTCAAGTTATACATCAGAATCAATAAACACAAAAAAAAAAAGGAAACAAAGGATCCGTGGTGCGCCGTCCAGACAACAATTTCATTGACAAATTAAGCATTGAAACTAAAAACTTCATTTTTACATGAAATGAAAAAAAAAATCTCGTTTGAATCAGTTCAATACCTGCGTTCAACAGAGCCGATACAATAATCCCCTTGCAAGAATCCGATCCGCCCAATTTATGGATCGGGGTAACAACGTAATCCGTCGGATCACAAATACAAATCAAAACAAACAAGATAAAAAAAAAGGAATAAGTTATAACCCTGAATACGCTTACGCAGACGGGAGCGAAGATGATAAGTTGTGTGTCTATGACATGTTGTGTGTATATGTTTGCAGATTTTTTTTAAGCCATCACGTGCTGGTTCGTTATTTGTCGCATGTTGCGGACATAAATCGGCACAGATTCAATATGACGCGTATCATCAAAAAGTTTTTCCTCTTTAACTCAGTTCAACTCAGTTCAACTTAGGTAATGTTGAAAAATAGAATAATTCTTTTCTTGCTCTTTTTAAGGGCCGTGTTTTGACCCCTTTTTTTTAAACTGTTTGCTGAGTACTTGTAAAAGACAGATCTTGGGATTTTTGCAGTGGGAGGGCGGATCATCGTAATTAATTTCCTCCAATGGGTAGGCTGCCCTTCGCCATTAAGAGTCTTAATTTTGGTAGATTGGTCGCCAACCTACCTTATCTAAAGTTTGCAAAAGCGGTGGAATTAAGGGTTTTTTTCATTAAAAAATCACTTAGCATTTGAAGTTATATTTTAACAAAGTCTTAATTGTTGTATTGATAAAGGAATTTTAATGACGTTCATGAAATCCAACGGTCTAAGGGATCAAGATGAAACAAGTTAACTTGTTTTCAAGTTCTTTTCTATGTTGGCTTTCTTGCTATGAATCTTGAGTAAGAAACTTGTTGTTTTGTGAAGTATTGTCTCTCCAAAAAGCTCATTCAAGTTGTCTACCTTTAAATCATTATCAAAATTATTGTGGATATCATCATACGTTGCACACTCTTTGATGAAATGTCATTTTGTTTCCACTACCCTCTTACTGCAAAAGATGCACGTCGTTTCTTCTCAGTCTTCTTTGGGAACCTTCCATCTACTAGTTTCACATCTCAAATGATGAGATCCCTTCCTTAACTATGCAATTAGAATTTTGGCCTTTCAGTTGATCACGGATCTCAAATAAACTTTTTCATCGTGCTCCCAGGTGGGGTTAAATTCTATAATATAGTAATCTTTTTTCCTACCTAGCTTTTTGTCAAATAGCATTCCTAATTTTTTCTAACACCCACTTTTTTATCTCTTCTTTAGTACTAGGACAATCATGAAGATTTATGTTCCACTTGTTCCACCAATTGCTATTTTGTTTTTTCCAATTCTTTTTTCCTACAAGTTATCTCCTCCTCTTCCACAATCATTTTGGACTAGCGGTACTTATCCATATTTTCAACCTTCTTTAGGTAACATAACAACCGCATGATCATTGAGACCTCAATTGGAAACATATCAGCTTCAACTAAAAGAATATCATAAGGTATCATTGATTTGACTTTAAGGTTGTTGGTGAATAGATGTTTTTTAATTCTTTGTATTTGTCGGCATTTGTGATTTGACATGTTATTCCCCCAAACTTCACAATCGTAAAGGATAACTAGAACCACTAACAAACCAAAAAGGGTTTTCTTTGTCCTCCAATCCCACAATTCTGTTTTTCGACATCTGTTCTAAAAAAGGTATAAAGCTCTCCATTCCCCTTGTATCCTCTTTGATCTACATGTCTCCCAACTAAGCCTATTGTGAAATCAATTCCTAGATACTTGTATTCTGCCAATACCTCCAAGGGGTTTCCCTCAAAGATAACATTGACTTGTTGCTTCTTCTTTTTCAAAGAGAAGATCGTGACTTTGGTCTTGCCGGTATTCACTTGCATCCCAACCTCTTAACAAAAGAGTTAGAGAACCTTCAAATGCTCTCTCAAACCTTGTGCATAATTAGCAATAAGAATAAGATCATTTGCATATAAAAGCAACTTCACCACATATCCCACCAACTAGATACCTTCTCCATTAATATTGTTTAACCACTCTTCAACTTTATCAATATATAAATCGAACAAAGTGGGAGATAGAGGACAACCCTGTTTGACCTCGATGTCACTACCAAAGCACTTAGACACCCCTTCTTTAGTTCTAATTTTAGCTCTAACTTGCTCATATAGTTTGTAAACAACAACTCTAAACTCCTTTGGTACCCCAAGTCCTTTCATTTTGTGCCAAAGCTTATCCTTGGGAATAGTGTCAAAAGCTTTTTTGAAATCAACAAAGCAGCAAAAGGCTTCTCCTCCTTTGTTGTCCCAAAAATTTTCAATGAAATGGCTTAGAGTGATGCAATGATCAATGGTGGAATGTTTAGGTCGGAAACTAGCCTTCCCTCTAGCCCTTTTTCCCTCCTTTTCTGCCCATTTATTGATTCTATGCTCTAGCATGCTTCCAAACAGCTTTCCAAAGAGGGGGTTGACCATAATAGTACGATGCTTAGAGGGGTTATTGATGTCTCCACCTTTATGCAGAGTTATAACAACGCTAGTTGTCCATTCAACTGGAAAGATGTTTTGGGTAACCTTGTTAAATATTTTCTTGATATATGGGGCTAGGAGATCCACTCCCCATTTTAAAAATTCTTCTTGTAAACCATCAATATCTTGTGCTCTACCACTTGTCAAATTCTTTATACCTTGTTTGATGTCTACCATTGAAAAAAGCTCAATTGAAGTGTCAATTTTGGGTGGCTTACATTTCTCATTTGTCTGTTCATAAGGAAGCTTAGCATATTCAACCCATTGAACATATGTGATATTATTTTCTATTTACTTTCTTTTTTGTTACATATCTCTCTCCAAAATCCTTTGGGGTTGTGTTTCCCCAAAGCAATTAACTCCTTCCTTCTTGAAATTACATATCTTTCTTTTTTTTATTTTATCAATTGCTTGTACATAATATTGTTTTATTTGTTTGAGTCCTTCTCTTTAAGATATTTTTTAGCAGCCTTGCACTCTTTGTCATACCAAGGATTAGTAGGGAAGGTATTTGAAACTTTCTTCACATGTTTAGAACACTTACACCCCTCCAAAGCCTTGTGAATTAAAGGGATCAACATACTGCTGCCAACATACTCTCTTTCTCTCTTGTTTCCCTTGCTCTCTATATTGTTTTTTGTCAACTGCAGATGTTTTTCTAGAGCAGCCTTGAAAAGTTCACAATTCTCTTGATTCAAGAGGATTTTACATTGTGCATAGGCCTTCCTATGGTTATGTTGGTTCTGCTCTTCTTGTATGCTTTAAGTATTTATGCCAAATTTTTAAAAAAAGAGGCATATGATCATAATTCATCTCCATCGGATGACTCTCAATATTGAAGTTCAACAACTTAGAAATAGAGCTATGAGAGCATATTACGTAGTCTACTACACTTTGCCCATTGTGAGTCTTGCAAGTGATATTATTGGATCTCGGCCAATTCTTCATGCCATTACATATAACCATTCCATATAGGCTACAGAGGCCTAACACTTCTGCCCCATAGTGTGATGCATTCCCATTCCCATCATGTGAATTCCTTTTCCAAAGATGATCCTCATTTTCCCCTAGCCATAAGGGGTTACTATCCTCCCCTACATCATTGTTCAACTGAATAGATTGATAATTCGTTGTCCCAATGTTGAAGTTGTAGACACTGAAAATTGTCTTAAGTCTTCTTTGACACTTTTCACTAACCTTTTTTGTCTAAACTAATTAAATAATTTTAATTATTTAATTAGTACTAATATTCTTCTGCTAATTTCCTATAATTAAATAATCTTTATTGTTTAATTAATATTCATCATTATCTCTTTCTAATCAATTAATCTTGATCTTAATCAACTAATCCTAACTATTCCTCTTTGATTAAATAATTCGCTTAATTATTTAATCCCTTTACTCTAAGCTAATTATTCTTTCATGATTAAATAATTATTTTTAATTATTTAATCCCCTTTCTCTATTTCATTCTAATTAAATAAATTTATAATTTATCAAATTACTATGTGTGGGTGAAATAAATAAATGTTATTTATTTATTTATGACCCCACTTAGTTCTTCCAATTTCTAATTTTTTAATTTCCAATTATCTCTTCCACTTTCTAATTTCTATCTCCCTTATCTCTTCAGCTTGCTAATTCTCCACTAGTCTTTTTTTCTATTTCATTTTGGCATATTTTGGTGAAAATAGATGTTTCCAATAATTATTTTCACTTATCTCTTTTCATTTCTATTTCCTCCTCAACATTGGAAATGCAATTTCCTTTTTATCCTCATTTAACAAGTCATCTCATTTAATCTTGTCCATTGATTACTTTCAATCTCAAATCAATCTTAGTCATCCAATCAATCCTCAATTTGCCTATAAATTGGACTCTTTTCTCATTCAATGTTAACCACACTTCAATCAACTTTATGCTACGAATTTCACTTTGCAATCTTGTTTTTCACTTGCATTTGCTTTGTAGGTGAGATCCACAAACATCCATCTGAAGGAGAAAGAAGGACAATGGAGAATCACAGAGGAGGCACTTTGCGATGGTTTGCAATTCATTTTAAGTTTTTTTTCTTCATATCTTTATTGATTGAATTGGGAGTTTTTATCATAGCTTATTAGGTTTGTGGCTGCCTAATTCATGCTTTGATGCATTTGCCTAATTTCCTACATCACATTTTTTGGTGAACCCGACGTGAACACATAAATCTGGTAATTTTGTGTGTTATGTTTGCATGCAAGTTTTATGTGTGGATTTATTCTTGCATGTAGGTTTTAAGTGTCGATTTGTTGTTGCATGCAGGTTTCAAGTGTTAATTTATTGTTGCATGCAGATTTCAGGTGTTGATTTGTTGGTGCATGCAGGTTCTATTTGTGAATTTATGGTTGCATGCAGGTTTTATGGAGTTTAAACAATGATCTATGCAATATTTCTTAACATGCAATGAATCACAACTTTCACATAGTCTAATTAGGGGATCAATGGACGATAATTCCTTGCTTTGATTTGTTAAGTGGCTGAAAATGACCTTCATCTAGATTAATTTAGGATGGTAAATTAATCTTGCATACATGCAACTTTCATTTAGATTAATTTAGGATGGAAAATTAATCTTGCATACATGCAACTTTCATTTAGACTAATTTAGGATGGTAAATTAATCACGCATTCATGCAACCTTTCATCTGGATTAATTTCAGTTTGTAAATTAATTTTGCATTCATGCAAATCTCATCTAGATTAATCTAGGGTGGTAAATTTGACGAGCTTCACATAGATTAATCTAAGAGGTCAAATAATTATAACTTTAATGGATTAATTTAATCATGGTTATTTGAGACACTTTTGTTGTGTTCTTAGACATGTTTCACTATGAAAATAACACATTTGTCTTGGCTTAATATTACGATATTGTTTTGGTGATTTATACGTCTTGAGTCTCTAACATTGTTGGCAGCTTTGTGGCCAACACAAGTGAAAGTTTAAGTCCAAACTACTAACGCATTTGGTGCAGGACGTGGTCAAAGATAAAAACTTGAAACATATTATCTTCTTTTTCATAGTTAGATAATATTTATATTTTGGGCTTAAAAAAGAACATATTGTCTTTTGTGTTTGCTTTGTTTGGGCACATTTGTGTGTGTGAGTGGTCCCACAACTGACACAAACTATCCTCTCCCCTTGGCCCCCATGGTCCTGGGTGCACGAGAAAAGTGTCAGCGATGCTCATTTTTTTCATTTTATAGGTAGAGGGCCTATCCCCCCAAGAGCCGATAAGGTTGGTGAGAGGAGAACGACCTAGAACAGTAATGGGCTAAGGCCAAGTCACCTCTCAACAACTATATAAAATACGTGGGGACAAAAGTCATTGTAGCGGGTGCTAATTGCCTACCTACGCCGACCTCCCCAGTACCTATGTTCTACAGGAAGGAGGCCTCCCGAGGGAGAGAATGTATATGGACACCTGAAAGAGATTCTCGTACTAGAAAAGTCATCGTTGTAGTTTGCCAAAAACATTCTATTTGTTGACTTAGGTGTTGTGTTATGTGCATGTTGAAGATACCCCTCATGTGCCCTTCAATTTGAGATAGTAAATTTCTTGGGAAGTGATGATCTAAGAAATTTGAAGCTTGGTATGCCCGATAAGTGAGTGTTGTGGACGGGAGCCAATGCTACCAAGCTTCTAACTATCCAATTGAATGTGGTATTCTAGGCTATGGGATTCAACAAATATTGTCCTTGCAACCTTAGGATTGTAATTGAATGATTTTATTTCATGCAAAAGTCAAACAAACATTTTGTCTTTCATGCTTGTTAAAATTGAATCATAAACAAAGGACATAAACAACACATCAAACAAAACATTGGCAAACAAAACAACCTTTAGAAGCAATCATAATCAACCTTGGTTTGTCAAAACAAGCAAGTGTTCAAACGAAGTTCAAACAAAGTCAAATTTGGTCCAAAACATTTTCAAAGTATCTATCCAACATTTGAAAAGATTTCATAAACATGGCTTGTCAAAACATTGGAAATCCTTGTTTCAAAATTCATGTAACTTAGGATTAGGTTTTGCATAGTCCAAACTTAGGTCTTAGGACATTCACATTGCCTTCATAATAGTCCTTTTGCATTATCATAGTTCCCTTTGCATCTAGGTTTAAAAATCATTTTCTTAGGTCTTGGTCTTTCATTTCCATTGTATTATCATTATCATACCAAAACTATGTCTTTTCTTAGGTTGCATTTTGCATATTTCAAGTCATTGGTCCTCACATACCCTTATCATTGCATTGTCATAAACCCTAGTCTTGTCTTAACTTGATTTTGTCATATCATGCCATATCCTTAGATCTTGAGATCATATTCATATCATATCTTGGGTTCATACCCTAGGTCTTTGTCATTGTCATTGCCAATTTGCACTTAGTCTCAAAATTAGGGTTGCCAAACTTGAAAAAAAAAAAAAATAGATTAAACCCTAAGTTGTTGTTAGAGAGTCTATACCTTATCCAAAATTTATCCTTTTATCAACATCATTTGTCAAACCTAGCTTAGTATCCAAGCGTATAGGCGAGACATTGTCACTTTGTCATTTGGTCCTTGTCCTTTTAAGGTCTTGACTTTATTTCAATTTCCCAAGGTTGCATCTTTAGGATTGTATTTCAAAGTTTGTCCAAATCTTGAAAACCAACAAAAACATAGGTTTCACTCTTGCCCTAGATTGCATTATCATTTTCTAAGGTTTCACTTAGTTGCATATCATTGTCATTTCAAATTTCAAAAGACCAAAAACATAGATTGCATTCTTATATCCAAAAGTTGCATTTAGTTGCATGGCATTACCAAACCCCAAAAATTCAAAAGTCCAAAGCAAGGTCATATTTGCATTTCTCAAAATTACATTTAGTTGGACATCATTATCATTTCAAAAATTCTAAAAAGGTCCAAAAACACAAGTTGCATTATTTTCCTCCTAGGTTGCATTTGTCATTTCATTACTTCCATCTTATTGCATCCTTAAAATTCAAAAATCCCCAAAACATTGCATAGTGGCATGGCTATTGAAACAAGGTTCCAAGCTCTTATGATGCAACGAAGTTTGGCACATCAATCAGTGATTGGTCCAATGAATAACACAATGCAATCAATTTTTAATCCAAGGCAATCACAATTATATCCAACCCAATAACAAGGCAATGTCGATCAAACTTTTTAGGACAAAACAAGCATCCAAATATGAAAACTAGAGGAGAAAGTAGCTCGAGAAATAGAGATCATAGAACAAAGAGCGAAAAACAATCAAAAGATTAGATCCCAAGTGACAAAAACACTTCAAAAATTTCAAGTTCCAAGTCCAAATTTTGAGCCAATTGATGTAAAGGCTCTCATTGAACGATCAAACATACCAACTCTCATCGCACAAATAGAGATGATGAAACAATTTCAAGCAACGAACACAAATTATAACCAAATCCCAAGTCAAACTTCATTCGATCAAACCTCGTTCAATTAAATCTTGAATCAAAAACCAATCATCCAACAACAACCAATCATTCAACAACAACCAATGATCCAACATATGTAGCTAATGGTCCAATATATCCAACAAACACAATCAATGGTGCAATTTCAACAATATGCTCAACCAAAATCACAATGCCAACAACAGGTTCAACCGATTGTGGAGTACCAACAACAAAATCAGTCAACAAATCAATATCAACAAGTACAACCAAATGTTCAAAAACCAAATTTGCAACTTATACCAAGCCAAATTTCAATCATGTCAAACCAATCCAACCAGAACCCAATTCAAAATCAAAATTATGTAACACTAAAACAAAACCAACTCCCTTTCAAACAGATCCAAAATTTAAACCCAACCATGTCAAAATCTCGCAAGGATTCAAATGTGTCTCCAAAGAAAGATAACTCTTTTAGCCATCTCCTAAAGAGAATCCTAAGTGATTCTTCCAAAACAAAAAATCATGCACCCATGTCTAGCAATGGCTTACTAGTCCCTCATAAGAAAATTGACTCTCCAGTGACCTCTATTCCAACACCTTTTTAAGCTTTGCAACACCCTTCCATATCATCCTTATCAAATGATACACCCAAGGATGAAATCCCCCAAGAGCTATCCACAATTGATTGCCAAGCTAATCCAATTCATGATGCAAGTCCATGTCATACTTCAGAAATGCTAGACCCAATGCCACCAGATGCTTCTACTTTAGAGAGTCACATACAAAGTACATCCCCCTCATGTTAAAGCATTGATTCCTTTCCAGAATCCCCTGTGTATATCCAAAGTCCAACCCCATATCAAGCGGATAATTTAGAGCACGAACAAATGAGACCTAAAACAAATCAAGATCAAGATCTTGAAACCATATCATTCCATCCAATTATTGACCAAGATCCCATCTTCCCAGACTCTTATGATGATCCCACCATCCATTTCCATCCTATCCCAAATGATCCTCTTCCATTTCATGAACAAAATGTCCTTTCAAGTCCCATTGGCATTCCTTTTTCTAAGAAAGATCAAGATATCCCTTCCATTCTTCCTAATAATCCCATTGAAAGTAAAGAGCATGGAACCTTTAAAGAGGAATCCAATGATGTTCCTCCTTGTCAAGATCAAATTATCCTTTTAAATCCTCCATAGGATTCCTTTGTTCTTCCATCTCTATGTCCTAATCCTCCATATAAACTCCACGATCTTATTTCTTTTGATGATCCCATTATTCCTCCCATACCATTTCATGGAGAGCCTATCATTGATCCTAATCCCCCACATTATCCTTACCCCCCTCATGATTCTAAATTTTGGTGCAAGATGTTCATGAACCCCCTACATGCACTATGGGTTCCTCCACTTTGGTCCAGTCCAATTCACTTCATGATCTCATTATTTCTCTCATATCATATCCACCACATAATGGACGCGCATCTTCTTCCCAAAGCAAAGAGTATCCTACAAGTCAATATATTCATAAAGACAAAGGGGTAGACCTTCACAAGCAAGAACCCCTCAATATCAAACAAAATCTTGTTGGTCATGCCTACATAGCCCACTCTCAAGATGTTGGTACCCCTGCTAAATTCCACATCCCTCCAAAATGCAAACATATACCTATCCCTCCATCCCTTCCATCCATCTTAGGTCCTTACATCCCTTATGTAGGGTCAGCAAAGGCACACATCCTTGAGAACCTTCCATCCATCCAAAAGACCTCCATTTCATTCCTTCCCCCCTCCAAGCAATTTGGATGCCAAGCATAAAAGTCATAAGTCCAACAATCCACTTACAGTCAAGGATCAACATGTCCCATCTGATGAATACTAAGAGGGGGGGGGTGAATTAGTATGCCAAAAAACACTGCACTGAAACACTTAAACAATCTAAAGATAAACCGGTAAAACAGTTTAACAAACAGACCAGTTATCACACATGCAAACCAAAATGCAAATAAAGCATTCACCCACAAAAGCAATACAACCATAACACAAGATATTTGACGTGGAAACCCAAATGGGAAAAACTATAGTGAGATGGAACTCACAAGTCACTATCTGCAGAATAGAAACCAAACCGGTTAAGGTCAGACCGGTTAAGGTCTTACAATGTTCTTCACCAGAACAGATCCTGTTAGGAATCTTAATCTCTGTTAGGAGATAAGTTCGATCAAGGACTACCTTGCTAGAGGATTTTAGATTCATAGAGGTGAACCACCTTGTTAGAGGATTTTAGAAAAGGCTTTTGGGCCTACCCGGTTAAGGGCTACAGACTTGTCAAAGATGTGAGTAATCAACAAGTGTTTGATCTATCTAATAGCACAGATTGCTCGGTTAGATCCTTGATAGCTCGATCTTAATGCACTCCTGCATTACTTCAGTCATCTAAACATTCATAATCTCTCCAACTCCTCAACCTCCTTAAACCCTAGCCGCAACATAGACTATCACAACAACAATAACAACAACCTAAAACCCTAGACATGATGTCCTTTTAAAGGAATCTGATTTCATGTCGGTCTAATAGGATTACATTACAATTTCCTAGGTTCAATGAACCTAGACATACTAGGTATTACATCACAAAAAGCATCGCTACAGTGTTGGCACCGTCAAACGATCGATGGATTGGTAACTCATCACAAAATGTCGGTTGGTAACTCATCACGGAGTATTACCGGTTCATACAAAATACCGGTTGCCGGTTTGACAAAAATGAAGACTGGTAAGAATGTGTTATGCCACTTTGCTCCCTCTGACCGCTTGAGATCTACGAACCGCTTGGGGTTGACATGCCGCTTCAGACCGGGAAAAACATTCTGCAAAATCACCAATAGTCTAAAGACTAGAATACACCATACCAGTTGGAACAGATACCGGTTGAGCTCTAGCTCATACATATAAAGGGGATCTCAATGCAAGTGTGTGTCCATCAATGACAATCACAACATAAACATCAAAAATGCCAACACCATCTAATCGACATGTCAAAACAAAGCAAAATAAGATCCAAAAAGAAAAAGAAATGTCCAAAAGGCCATAAAGGCCCACTGAGCAAAATAAAGGAAAGTCAAAAGATATTTTGGTTCCTAAATCCCTTGTGCAAGCAATGTGTTCCAAGGAACCACAAAAACATGAAAAATAAAAAGCAACATGTGGATTCCCAAGCGGCTTCTTGAAGAACAATGGTCTAAAGAAGCATCAAAATTGGCATCCAAAATTGTTATTCCTCCATCTAGACCTTTCAAATATATTCCTCCATCACCTCCTTCATCCATTTTGGGTCCTTATGTCCCAAAATCCACAACCTTTCCTCCATCCAAATCTCAAAATTCGAGATCTACTTTTCCTCCATCAGTCCACCACCCCTCAAGGTGTGTGCCAATTTTGATCATGCCAACATTCCCATCCACTCAAGCACAATTCTTCCAATACCCTATCCATTATCCAATGCATATTTTCCATCCTTCCGTCCCTTTGATCCAATCTTTTGCATAATGCCTTACCTTAGTCCCATCTCATTTCCATGTCATGATCCTACCAACATCTTTGAGCATACTTTTAATAGTCATGGTCTATTTTCAAGGTTACTCTCCAAACAACAAGATGCTTGAGTCCTTCTTCCATCCACTATCATGTGTCCATTTTCTGCTAAAAATGCAAAATACAAAAAAAAAGAAAGAAAAATATCAAAAAAAAAAGAGAAAAAGAAAGAGAAAGGAAAAGAAAAAGGTAAAGAAAAATAATTCATCCTTTGGTGAAAACCTGGCAAACAGGTGCCTTGGGAAAGTACCATGATGAAAATCTAGCAAACAGGCGTCATGCGTAATTCTTTATGAACTTCTTGCATACAATACTTGGGGGCAAGATTCATTTATGCTATCATATCCTATCATCCTTCAATATCCTATCATATCCTATTACCTTTCATTACCCTATCATACCCTCCACTATCCTATCATACCCCCATCATACAATCCATTATCCTATCATCCCTTATGTCCATATTCCCTTTTCTACCTTTGATCTTGACAAGGCTGAGGATCTTCGTGAACGTCATGCATCTTGTTCGCAACTTTCAGTCTATCATAGCTTTTGGTCCTTATCCATTGGCTTATTACAACCTTTTGTCCGTATTCCTTGGCTTATTGTAGCCTTCTGCCACTATCCCTTAGCCTCTCACAACCTTCGGTCCATATCCCTTATCCATTTTTTTTTATCTTGCTTACCCTATCAATATCCTATCACTGTCCATACACTATTTTCCGTCCCTTGATCTTGATTCGACTTAAGGAGATAAAATACAAAACTTGGTTTTAAAAACCTCTTGACATCTCTCTCATGCCATGCCATTGCTTTACATTGTCATATCCAATCCCTTATCCCATCACTTGGTAGCCCTTGGAAATTGAATCCGCTTTAATCTCCATAATAAATAGCCTTTGTGTTTCCTCTATCCACCAACATTTCAACAAGCTTATCTATCCATTCTTCATATTCCTTGCCTTGCTAGACACTAGGGGCAAAATCATAAAAATCAAATAAAGTCCTTAAAAAACAACTAAAAATAAATAAAGTCTTGAAAAAATCCCTAAAAATCAAATAAAGTCCTGAAAAAATCCCTAAAAAACAAAATACAATCCCCAAAAAAGCATTAAAAACATTGTCTAATGTCCCAAAATAATCCAAAAACGTTCATAAAATGCCCCGAAATAATCCAAAAATATCCATAAAATGTCTTGAAAAAAGCACAAAAAAATTCACAAAAACCCTAATCACTGGAAAACATCAAAATCCAAAAACAATCATTTTCATCTCATCAATAATTTGGACCTTTTGTACATAGACAAACATCTATATGGACATCAGGCAAAAAACATGATAAACACTGCGCTTAACAAAATCAAGTGTCAACAGATAAAATTTTCAACCAACCAAGCACTCAAACTGGTCAACTTGTCTTATCAATAAATCAACACTAATATCATCAATCCTATGTCAAACATTATCATGGGTCTTATACAGGGTGTGGTATACTCGAAACTAGATTGTGTCATGTCTTAGACAAGGTACTGCATTCCCTGAAACTAGGCAGCATGATTGTCCTTTCACCAAAACATTATCACTTTTGACAACAAGATCAGAATGGTTGTTTGACTTGTTTGGAATTGTGAGTCTTATCTTTTATTACTTTATCTTTGACCATGTTCCTATGTTGCTCAATGATGTCACTGAGTGATTTAGAGTGGTCGGGATGGCTCATGGTCATTTTTTGTTTTTGTCTTTTTGTTTGCAAGGTGTTTCAGAACATTTTGGGGCAAGTATGTCTCAGATGTATGTGTTGGAACGTTCACATTGTGACTGTCGCACATACCTCGACCTTTGACACACATAATGTCTTAGGATGGTTGAACCATTCCTTGTCTGCAACGTGTTTATTTTACGTAAAGGGATTGCCTTACCACCCTAGCCTTCATTGCCATGGTGCACCACATCCATTTTTCCATATCAAATAAAGGTTCTCACCTACTATTAGCATCCGTGAAAGCAAGATTTCATCACACTAATCATTCTTCACTTCTCATTTGCATTTCTTTTGGATAACCTTTCTTCTATCCCATGAATCATTCTATCTATTCATCAAATCAATCATTATCATGCTATCTATTATATTTGATTAATCGATAATTTCTTCATTTGATATCAATCAACCCTTTTCTACAATCAATTAACATTCTTCACTTCTGACTAACCATTCTTCTCTTCTTTTGAGAGATCATTCATTTCTTTCATACATAAACAATCTCTCGAGGGGGCATCCTACCTCCATCCCTTGGTCAACTGGGGCATGATTTCTCAAAAACTTTTCTTTGAAACAACACTCAGAATCACATTGTCTCAAAGAGGGACAAAATGTAGACACTGAAAATTGTCCTAAGTCTTCTTCAACACTTTTCACTAACTTTTTTCGTCTAAACTGATTAAATAATTATAATTATTTAATTAGTACTAATATTCTTCTTCTAATTTCCTATAATTAAATAATTCTTAATTATTTAATTATTGTTCTTATAAACCATTAATTAAATAATCTTTATTGTTTAATTAATATTCATCATTATGTCTTTCTAATCAATTAATCTTGATCTTAATTGATTAATCCTAACTCTTCCTCTTTGATTAAATAATTCACTTCATTATTTAATCCCTTTATTCTAAGCTAATTATTCTTCCATGATTAAATAATTATTTTTAATTATTTGATCCCCTTTCTCCATTTCATTCTAATTAAATAAGTTTATAATTTATTTAATTACTATGTGTGGGTGAGATAAATAAATTTTATTTATTTATTTATGACCCCACTTAGTTCTTTCACTTTCTAATTTTTTTATTTCTAATTATCTCTTCCACTTTCTAATTTATATCTCCCTTATCTCTTCAACTTGCTAATTCCCCACTAGTCTTTTCCTCTATTTCATTTTGGAGTATTTTGGTGAAAATAGACATTTCCAATTTAATTATTTTCACTTATCTCTTTTCATTTCTATTTCTTCCTCAACATTGGAAATGCAATTTCCTTTTTATCCTCACTTAACAAGTCATCTCATTTAATCTTGTCCATTGATTACTTTCAATCTCAAATCAATCTTAGTCATCCAATCAATCCTCAATTTGCCTATAAATTGGACTCATTTCTCATTCAATTTTAACCACGCTTTGAGTAACCTTATGTTGCAAATTTCACTTTGCAATCTTGTTTTTCACTTATATTTGCTTTGTAGGTGAGATCCACAAACATCCATTTGAAGGAAAAAGAAGGACAATGGAGAATCATGGAGGAGGCACTTTGTGATGGTTTGCATTTCATTTTAAGTGCTTTGTCTTCGTATCTTTATTGATTGAATTAGGAGTTTTTATCATAGCTAATTAGGTTTGTGGTTGCCTAATTATGTACATTTGATGCTTATTCTGAATTTCCTGGTTACAGAAGTCACCAATTAAAATAATTTCTCCTATAATGCTAAAAGTTGAGATATATTTTCTTAGTGTAGCATAAGAGTCTTCATTATCCAAAATTTCTCTTCTTGTAGAATTTTGAGCTTTTTGGGGCAAAATAACAAGCAACCACCCAAATTGTATCCTCATTGTTTGTTATTTTTAGAATATAAACTGTTATTTGGGTCCTTTTTCTCTAGTTTCACCATACCACTCCACATTTCTTTTATTAGCATTGTTATCCCTCCATTCCCTTTACCTATTTCAGTCTCTTCATTCCACATTTTAATGTATCCCTCCATATGAGAAAGTATACTAGATTAAAATTAAGTATATTTTTCATATCACTGTTGGAGATATGTGTAGTCACATAAATCTATCCATTTTAATTAAATGAATATTTCCTATTTATTTGATTAAAAATCCACTAGCCATCAGTTAATTAAATTAATATTTAATTAATTCATCTCCAAACATTCTTCTATTAATTAAATAAATTATTCAATTTATTTTAATTAATTCATTAAATCAAATTCTATTCAATTAAATAAATAAAATCAATTTATTTAATTATATCCCCCTATTCCTCTTTTAAATAAATTAAATAAAACATTTATTTAAATCATTATCCCCACCCCACTTGCATTTTCCTACAAATGCAACTTGCACACACTTATTGAAATAAATGAATTTTTATTTTTAATAAAATCCTATTTTCCCTCACCCACCAAATCCACTTGCAAAATCTAATCCCCTTCTAGATTCTTCTAACCCCTTCCTAATTAGCCTAATCCATCCCCTAATTATTGTCACATTCCTAAGCAAAATGGAGTCACTTCTCAAAACCTAAAAGTCTTTGATAACCATTAAAGGCTTTCAACCTTCAACCACTAAATCCTCAAAGTCTTTGATAGCCATTAAAGGCTTCCAACTTCCAACCACTCAATCCACAAAGTCTCCAATAACCATTAATGGTTAACCCAAACCCTCCTACATGGTTAAAACATTTGTTTTGACTCAACCTCTACCCAACCCAAGGGTCTCATCAAGCCTTTAATGCTTTGACCATGATTATCTCTTAAACATTTGCACAAAGGTTTATCCTTGGATTAACTCTTAAATCTAGTGGGTAATCTTAATTTAGGCTTGACCCTTACCTTCTAGATAACCATGAGGTCTTCTCAGGCCTTTAATGCCTCCAACCTCTTCTCTCAACCCAATCCTGTGTTGACACTTGTCACTATTTTATTGGTGCCAATTGTGCACATGGATCCCCAACTTTCAAGCTCAACCCTTGATTAAACCTTTCAATCCTGGCCATCCATTGCTCCATTTTTCCTATAAATAGAGCCCATTCCTTCATAATCCAGATCCTGAAAACTTGCATGCATCTAAGCTATAGACATTTTAGAGAGCATTCTTAGCATAATCAATCTAACATCTTATCATTTTGGTTAAAATATATCATTTTAGCATCAATAGATTAGTATTAGCTTTTCATTTCACATTTAGAGCTATACTACAATCTCAATCCTCCATAAGCATCCATAGTGCAAAAAGCTGCTGAGAGCTACACTATTTTGGAACTTGGAGAGGAGAGGAACAAGGGAGAAGGAGCTAAGGCCATGCTAAGAGGCAGTTGGAGATGCCTCATAATCTTTGTTTCGTTTATTAGATACATTAGCATGCTTTTAGTGTCTCTCTTGGTATGCCTTCATAGATTAGTTTTTGATTGGCTAACACTAACTGTTTTTGTGTCTTTTGTGTTATTTTATCATTGACTAACCTTGTGCCATTTAGGAGGGCGTCATTTGGTGAACCCGACGTGAATCGAACCACCAAAAACATACTATTTTTTTTGTAACTAACATATTTGCTTGTTGAAAGTGCCACACAGGTCGCGCTTCGACGCTATTGAACACGTTCTAGCGCTACCGACAATTTTTCTTTTAGCACTATTGTTTTTACAATAGCGCTATTGTAAAAGTTTCGGCGCTTTTGGAATTGTTTTAGCGCTTCTGTGATTATTCTGGCGCTATTGGAACACTTTTAGCGCTTTTGCCTTTCTGCCTCTTCTATTCTTTCAGCGCTACCGTCTAAATTAGTGCTTCTGTTTAGCTATTGTGTAAAATAGCGTTTCTGTCAAAACACAGACTAGCGCTATTGCGACAGAGTGTTGTCCAAGTCGCCTTGAAACCGAAAAATTGAATATCTTAGGCTTGTGGAAGCCCCCCCCTTGGACATAAATTTTACTAACAAATTGTGGTTTTTGCAGGTTAAAACTAACCCCTAAAAATCATAAAATTTTCATTTTGGTGCTTTTAAAACTTGAACAAAAAAAAAAAAAAAAAAAAAAAATTTCCATTGTTTTCTAGTTAAGATTCATCTTTATTTTGGTGCTTAAAATCAACACGCAAAGTTTCCTTTCTTGCATCAAACTAAAAAAATTTACAAACCACACTTCAAATTTTGGTGCAAATAAAATACACAATCCACTTGTTTTGATTTTTGCAAGCGATTTTACTTCATGCAAACGTGTTTTTCATTAAGTTGACCAGGATTTCCGATTTCTAGATTACAAAACACATTGTTTTTGAAGTTAAAAAGAACACCATGACTGTTGGAGCAACATCTCCAAATAGTTAAATCATATTGCAATGATGGATTAAAAAGAACAAGTGAATTTGGTGTTTGGCACGCTTGTGCACAAAGGTCAGTCGAGTGGTCCTACCTCTAACACACACTATCCTCTCCCTTGGCTCTCATGGTCCTAGGTGCAAGAGAAAAGTGTTAGTAACACTCACATTTTATCTTTTTAAGAGAGGCCTGCCAAGGGATCGATACTCTTGGGAACGACCTCGAGCGGTAAATCCTTCGAGCCGCTATAGAAATCAGGTGAGAGCGAAAGCTGTAGCCTTGGGTATAGCTGTTCCTACAGTGTAACTGGCCGAAAGGACAAATGGGCCCCACCACCAGTTACAAGGCTCTTAAGTGAGTCACTACAGAATGAACTTATGTCCAAAAACATCGAACATGACTAAACACCTTTAAGTAGTAGCCCACCTGTTCTATTGATTGAGGATATTTGAGATATAATTTAGTGCAAGAGCATAGATGGTTTTGCTCCCAAGATACTCACCATACATATTTCCTTGAGTAGAAACATAGCTTTTTGAAAAGTCACTTGTGGCTTGATAAAAGTGGCGACTCCCCCATCATAGGGATCATCTATTTGTTATGCTCGTGCAAGACTTAGTATATCACATCCTTACCTGCCACGGCGGGATTCATAAGGTATGTAGTACCAAAGTCGAAGACATATCAAGATGTGGGCTAAATTTATCACAACTGGCCATTTGACCTTAGGGATAAAAAGTGTTTGAAGTGTGTTCGTTTTACAGACCTAGTGCAAATTGAGCCGACTTCAGGCTTTGGAAATACATCTTAAAATACATCTAAAAGAAGGGTCAGAAACAAGTCCAAGGATTGGGTTGATCTAGACCCATACTCATTTGTGCCTTTGAGGCTACAATCTTGTGTTTATGTGCTTGCTTTGTTTTCTTGTCAAAGAAAAATAAGAAAATCAATCCCAAAAACAAAGTATTCATCCAACCAAACATCTATCAAAACAACCAAAAACATCAAAAACAAAGTACAAACAACAAAGAGTCAAAATGTTATGACCATTCTTCACATCTTGCGAAAGAAGAAGTGTCATCAGAATATCAACTTGAACAGAAGACCATTAAGCTCAAAGGCTTTGATCAAAAGGAGGAAATTCTTCTATATCAATCGACAAATCTTTGTCTCCCATAGAGCTTTCTACATCGCATGCGTCTATACCTTCAAGGTAAAACAAACGAATTTGATTCAGAATCATTGAACTGCAGAGCTTTTATGCAATATAGAGTTCTGAGTTATCACAAAAATCAAGGAGGAAAGATTAATCCCAATTTCTTCCCAAACATCTGCATCACCTACAACACAGCTCGAGAATACCTCCAACACCTGAAAGGGAAGAGGTAGAGTTTGTCCCATTTGTGACACAAAGTTTTTATTGAAGTTGAAAACATTTTCATCCATCATCTCACTCATACATCATCGCTTCATCATCAATCCGTCCCAACTCTCAAAACATTAAGAGGTTCTTGTCCCAAGTTCTCTTTTAGATATTGCTTGAAATCAAACACATCACATTACTTTTTAGATTGTTTCTACATCTAGGATAAGCTCATCCTAAGAAACACATCTACGCAGGTTAAAACTAGTTCCTGAGTGAATCCTCTCATTACTAAGTAGTTAAATCTGTAACACATCTCAGATTTATCTACACCTTATCACATCAAATCTTATCAAAACAAGCAAGCAATTCAAAAAAGGAATTTCGGTTACATCTACTTTAAAAGTGCTAAAGAGATCTACATACCACATAATTCACCAACCATCAATTTCTCATTTCAAAACAAACTCATCATCATTTTCATGCAATTTCAACAAAGACTCATAAACAAAATGGCCCAAACCCGATCACATTCACGGCAACAAGAAATAGAAATAGAAGAAGAAGAAGAGGAAAATCTCAATGAATTCCAAGAAGCACTTGGAGGAAATGCAAATGACGAAAACCCAAGTACTCCTACTCCTGCAACAATAGAAAGGGCTCAGCATAACCCTCTCTTTAACAGATTGTTTGACGAAATACTCAAGAGTAATGCGGATGCTCACTTCTTAAAACTCGCTCAAGAAGGAGCCAAACTCCCCTCAGACTTTGATCTTGCCCAATTAAGACAAGCATCAGAAAGACAAAGTCGCCATGAGGAGGAAAGGGGTAGAGATCCCATCAGATATAACACCCCTCGAGGTAACCCACCACCTCCTCCTCCAAATGAAATGGAGATGTTGCAGCAACAAGTCGAGAATCTCGCCCAACAGCTTCATAGTGGTGTCAAGACTAACCAATTCTCACTCAATGACATCTGTCCCTATCCTTTTGATAGGAATCTTTACATGCCACCATTTCCACGAGGATTCGAAACACCCAAATTCGAAAAATATAGAGGAAAGGGGGATCCCCGTGATCATGTCCGAGAATTTCATTCCGCTTGTCTTGAAGTGGCATATGAAGACAGATACCTAATGCGCCTTTTTCCCCAAAGCTTGGGAGGAACAACCACATCATGGTTTTCCAGACTACCAGGTGGCATTAGAACATTTGAGGAACTCATCCAGAAGTTCCTATCTTATTACTCTTATAACATTGAACGCGACATCACCATGGCTGATCTATGCAATACCAAACAAAAACCAAGTGAATTATTCTCAGTATTCCTGCAACGATGGTGCCAAATGTCTAGCAGACATTCTCTTCAGTTACCTGAACGAGAACTAGTGGAAATATTCATTTCCAACTTAAACGAAGAAATGGAATTTCACCTGGATGTCAAAGACACAGACTCTTTTAATGATATGATCACCAAGGGTTTGAAATGTGAAAGGGCACTCATCAAGAAGGGACTCATCAAAATCTTTAATGAACCAAAAGATGGTCCTCGCCCACGCTTCAACAACGATAAACCAAACTTTTGGAATAAGAATAAGAATATCGTCAACGATGGGGTTGTGGATGCTCGAACTATCCAAAATGCACAACCTGTGGTTCGGTTTGCAGGACAAAATTCTCCACCTCAGAATCACACAAATGTTCCTTCCAATCAAGGTCGCATCACGTCTAATGATGAACCAAGACCTCGTCAGCAAAAACAAAAACGCACATACACTCCCTTAGGGGAACCCATTGAAACAGTGTTGCGACAACTCCTCTCTCAAAATTTGGTCACTCTACCTAAGCTATCAAACTATGATCCTCAAGTCAAACCGGCATGGTGGAGAGATACTGAACACTGTGAGTTCCATCAAGGAAGAGGACACAAGACAAGTAATTGTCACTGATTGAAAGACCTCATTCAGGATCTTATTGATCGAGGAGAAATTGAAATTGAAGGACATGACCCACAAACAACCAATAATGATCATCTGATGTTCAAGAATCCACTTCCATCACAAGATCAAAGGGGTCCTTCCACTTCCCGGCAAGGCACTGATACCACTGATTATACGCAGGCTGCATATAACTACACTGTAAATCACCTGTATGATGTCCGTGAACAAATTGCAACCATAACCTTCAAAAATCCCACCTCAAATTGCAATGTTGTTACACGTCGTGGCAAGGTCACCATCAAGGCAGCTCCACAGGGCACCACCTCCATCCCAAAGCAGTACAATCTTGTGGAACAATTAGACAAAACCCCTGCACTTATATCCATTTTAGAGCTTTTGCGCCTATCACCATCTCATAAAACTATCTTGGATCAAGCACTCCAAGAGGCTTCAGTCCCCGCAAATCTAAATACGGACCAATTTCAAGCCATGGTTGGAAGTCTAAAGTCCTCACCTTGTCTCACTTTTTTCGAAAGTGACAACTCTTCCTTCCAGCAACCTCATAATGCTTCGCTACACATTGAAGGCTTTATCAACCAACACAGGATCAAGCGAGTCTTGATCGATAATGGAGCAGGCCTGAATATTTGCACACTACAGTTGGTCGCAGCATTGGGATATGCAATAGAATCAGTGGATCCTCGCAAGAAGATCACCATTAAGGCCTATGATGATGCGGAGCGTTCATCCAAAGGAGCTGTGGTACTACCAATCCGAGTAGGCCCCATGGTAAAGCACATCATTTGTCAGGTTTTGGACCTTCCTCTGCCATACAATCTATTGTTAGGTAGACCTTGGATACATGCCATGCAAGCCGTTCCATCTACCTACCATCAATGTATCAAGTTCCCACATAACGGTGTAGAGATCACAATCCTGGGCGATGCAAATCCCTTTGCATTTTGCCATAATATCAGCCATCAACCAGAGATTACTGTTCCTAATAATAGAGAAGCCATTTCCTCCACGTCATATATAAGCCCAATCTCTCTTGCCAGTTCGAACACCACTATACCTACGCAAGAAAAGCTTAAAATGAAAGTAGCAGAGGAAGGTCCTGGAGAATACAACTTGAGTCAACTCTTTTGTGTGGGACAAATGCCCATTTCTCCTAGAACACATGGTAAACCATAGCAGTTACTCCAGCAACCATGGATCACGTCGGCATGTGCTTTGACGCCTTTCATCCTTGGGAAGAGTCAAGAGGAAGAGACACAAGATGAGGACCTAGCGGAATGGATCTATAAAGATCCCATCACCACTGATATACCACGAGTTACACTTCCTACGGATCAGTATGGTAAAGGCCTCCTCATTATGCAAAGAATGGGGTATGATGGTCAAAGTGCTTTGGGATATTGCAAACAAGGACGGCATGAACCTCTACTGTCGGAATTCAAGCCCAAAGGTAATATAGGCCTAGGCTTTGAGAAAGAAATATTTTTTAAACTCAAATTTAAAGGACAACCCAGCAAACCATTTTGTCAACCTACTGCAAAGAGGACACCTTTTATTATCAAAGCAGCATCAAGCACTATCCCCACTGCCCCATCGAGGCTCACAACCCCAACGCAACCATCTACAATACCAAACATCCCACCAATCAAACCAGTAATCCCATCCACAACACCCATCACATCCATAACACCATCAGCAACAACAACTGTATCAGAACCCGCAGTAGCATCTATGGCACCAGTAGTTCTAGCAGAAGCCACTGAGTCAACATTACCAATACTCCCCGTACCAGATCCCTTGATCCCCATCAACCGCCCTACAGCACCGATCATTACAAAGGTACGTCAACCAATCACACCTGCAGTATTTAACTCAAAGGACATCCCGGTATGGTATAGTAACCGGATGCTGGAAAGTGATTCAGAGACCGACTCACATGAGTGGGAATTTGATTCAGTACAGCTTAACACTTCAGATGAGGAAGACACATCGCCACCTCCACCACGCAAAGACATCCCTATTTATGGAGAAGCACAGATAAAGACCACTTGGGTTCCTGAACTGGAAATGTCTTCCACAGACCCTACGTCTCATCCTACGCCTGATTCTGACAGGGAGAGTACCATCAACGACCTTCACCATAACGTCTTAACCCTCACTGATACATCTAATGTGCTTAACCTAATCGATGAAGTAATGCCCGTTATCCATCCTGAACTCATCGAATGGAACCACCCAAATCCCCCATGTCTTGACTTCTTCCAAAACAATGAGGCTATCATTGACTTTTTGGAATTAAGGGATAACCTACCAAGCGGGGATCACAAAGCTGGATTCACCATTGAACTTAATAGTGCAGCATACTTCGGGGTGGATGCCAAACCTTTCAGCTGCAAAAATATAACAATAAAACATGGATCTTCCAGTGAAAACCACACTGTGGCACTGTTTGATATGACAAAAGTAAAAAGAAAGAGCGTATCCAACGGTGAAAACCTCTCTGAGGCACTTGAGGATGAAGGGTTTGACATTCTCCCTGATAGTACACAATAGGAACGATCAACAATTCTCATCGAGGAAACCAAAGAGTACAATGTGGGGACTCTTGAAAATCCTCATATCATACATCTGGCATCTCTTCTCACTCCAGAGGAACAGCCTCAATTTATAGAGTTCTTCTAGAAGCATCAGATCAACTTTGCATGGTCATATGCCGACATGCTGGGGCTTGATCCTGATTTAGTTATGCATCACCTCACCGTAGCAGAAGGAGCCAAACCTGTCAAGCAGAAGCTTGTAAGATGCATCCCCAGATTGCAGTGCTAGTCAAAATAGAACTCAAGAAACTCCTAGATGTTGGTTTCATTAGACCAATTGATTATGCAGAATGGATCTCCAATATTGTGCCAGTTGGCAAACCAAAAGGGGGCATCCGCATTTGTACTGACTTCAGAGATCTAAATAAGGCCTGTCTTAAGGATGATTTCCCCCTACCAAATATCGACATCATAGTGGATCTAACAGCAGGACATGCCATGCTTTCACTCATGGATGGCTTCTCCGGCTACAATCAAATAAAGATCGCACCAGAGGACCAACATAAGACAGCCTTCACATGTCCATGGGGCAGATATTGCTGGAATGTAATGCCTTTCGGTCTAAAAAATGCAGGAGCGACCTATCAAAGAGCAATGACCACCATCTTCCATGACATGATGCATACCATGATGGAAGATTATGTTGATGACTTACTAGCAAAATCATTCACTAGAGATGGGCATCTCCACATCTTAGATAAAATATTTGATAGACTGGAACAATACCATGTTCGACTCAACCCAAAGAAATGTGTCTTTGGAGTAACCTTCGGGAAACTTCTAGGATACATTGTCTCAAGCAAAGGCATTGAGGTCGATCCAGCAAAGGTTTAGGCAATCATGGACATGCTACCTCCAAAGAATATCAGTTAGCTAAGGACATTACAAGGGCGACTTCAATCCATCCGAAGATTCATTGCACAATTGGCTGATAAGTGTCACCCATTTACACATCTGCTACACAAGAACATCCGCTTTCAGTGGGATGCCCGATGCCAACAAGCATTTCAGACGCTTAAAAACTATCTCATGAATCCACCATTGTTGATGCCACCAGATCCAAGTAGACCGTTGTTACTCTACATCTCAGCAACAAGTACAACATTAGGTGTATTATTGGCACAACATAATGCAACAGGCAAAGAGTGTTCTGTTTACTACATCTCTCTCACACTGGTGGGCTATGAACTCAATTACACCCCTATTGAGCGAGCTTGCCTAGCAGTAATCTTAGCAGCCACAAAATTGAGACACTATCTATTAACACACAAAGTACAACTCATTGCAAAGATTGATCCACTCAAGTATTTACTCAGCAAAGCAGCATTGATAGGCCGCTTGGCCAAATGGGTGATGATTCTAAGTGAATTTGACATTGAGTATGTGGACCGAAAGGCTATCAAAGGGCAAGTTATTGCAGATCAGTTGGCCGATGCACCCCTCACAGGTGATCATCCTCTTATTTCCAATTTTCCAGATGAAGAGATATTCATGATCACAACAACACAACCATGGAAACTATATTTTGATGGTTCATACACTAGGCATGGCTCGAGGGCAGGCATTCTGTTTATCACACCTCAAGGTGATATCATCCCGAAGTCTTACAGGCTCACATTTCCATGCACAAACAATATAGCAGAGTATGAGGCCTTGATCACAGGACTCAGGTTAGCCATCCAATGGAAATTACAAGAACTGCAAGTATATGGCGATTCCCAACTAGTCATTCGACAAGCAACAGATGAATATCAGACCAAGGATGATAAACTCATGCCATATAAGCAAATGGTGGACAATCTAAAGGCATCATTTACTACTATCACTTTTGAGCAGATACCAAGAGATCAGAATCGAGCTGTAGCTGCTATGGCTACCATCGCATCTCTCCTAGATCTTCCACAGAATTCAACACGCTACGAGTTCTTGGTAGAACAGCTTTGGGTCCCCGCTTATGATATCCCTGAATCCGAGATGATATGTCGCCTTGTAGGTCCTGAATCCCCATGGTACGGTGAGTTCTACATCTATCTTCGCGATCATACCCTTCCTCCCAACCAATCGAATAACCAACGAAAAACCTTCATTCGCCAAACTGCTCGATATACCATTATTGCTAAAACCCTATACCGATGCAGTCTTGATGGTACTCTCCTTCGATGTCTGGAACAAGATGAGATAACAAAGGCTTTGGAAGAGGTACATGAAGAAATTTGCGGGACTCATTCAAGTGGTCCATCACTCGCCAAGAAACTCTTGCGAGCTGGATATTATTGGCCATCTATGGAAAAGGATTCCTACTACTTTGTCAGAAAATGCAAGAAATGTCAAGTTCATGGTGACCTGATACATGCACCAGCCCAGGAACTGCAACCAATCACAACACCATGGCCTTTCTGTCAATGGGGCCTTGACCTTGTGGGTAAGATTCATCCATCTTCATCCAATGGCCACAAATTCATTATTACCGCCACCGAATATTTCACAAAGTGGATCGAAGCTGTTCCACTTACCCAAGTCACCAGCAAGCAGATCGCCTCATTCATCCTCAACTACATCATCTGCCGGTATGGTGTGCCCATGTCCATCATCACAGATAACGGTCTTCCTTTCAAAAATCAGGATGTCCGCGAACTTTGTGAGAAATTTCATATCCAACACCACTTTTCCACTCCCTATTACCCACAAGGCAATGGTCAGGTCGAAGCATCCAATAAAAACATCTTGAGGATCCTAAAGAAGACAGTCAATGATGCTGGCCGTGATTGGCATGTTCAACTAACAGTCAATGATGCCGGTCGTGATTGACATGTTCAACTAAATCCAGCGCTATGGGCATATCGAACTAGCATTCGAACCCTTACAGGTGCAACTCCTTATTCGTTGGTCTATGGTGCAGAAGCTATCTTGCCTATTGAGGTTGAGATACCATCATTACGGGTTTCCTTGCACAATCTCATCGATGACGAAGCTTACAGAGTCTCACGTCTTCAGGACTTAGAGTTACTTGATGAGAAACGACAAACTGCATACAATCACCTCAAAGCCTATCAGCAGCGCATGAGCAGAAGCTACAATCACCGAGTTAAACCTCGTACATTTGAGGTAGGTGATCTTGTTCTACGAGAGAATCCTCGCAACTAACCAAACCGAGAACATCAGGGCAAGTTTGAATCAAACTGGCTGGGCCCATATGTTGTCACTGCTGTGTTCGGGTTCGGGGCATATCAGTTGGCTACATCAGAAGGAGAACCGCTTGCAGATCCAATTAATAACATGTGTAGACGTATAAAAATGACCATATTCCTAAATGAATATTTTATGTTCATTTCTCTATTTAATTAAATCCAATTTAATTAAATTATCCACATTCCTCTATTTAATTAAATAAGTTACTCAATTTATTTAAATTAAATTCACTATACCATTTAATGAATAAATCATTTTATTCAATTAAATCCCCCTATCCACTTTTAATTAAATTCAAATTTAATTAAATAGTTATCCCAAATTGAATAAATCTAATTTATTTAATTTCTCCAAATTGTAACCAAATTGAATGAAAATCATTTAACTCAATTAAATCCTATTATCCCCCCCATCCACTTGCAAAATCCCAAACCCCTTCCTAATCCCTTCTAGAATCTTCTAATCGCTTCTAATTAACCTAACCCTCCTCTAAATTTTGTCACATCCCTAAGCAAAGGGAAGTCACTTCTCAAAAACCTTAAAGTCTTTGATAACCATTGAAGGTTTTCAACCCTCAACCACTAAAACCCTTAAAGTCTTTGAAAACCATTAAAGGCTTCCAACCTTCAACCACTTAATCCCTAAAGTCTCCAATAACCATTAATGGTTAATTCAAACCCTCCCACATGGTTAAAACATTTGTTTTGACTCAACCTCTATCCAACCCAGGGGTCTCATCAGGCCATTAATGCTTTGACCATGATTATCTCTTAATCATTTGCACAAAGGTTTATCCTTGGATTAACTCCTAATCCAGTGGGTAATCCTAATTTAGACTTGACCCTTAGCCTTTAGATAACCATGAGGTCTTCTCAGGCCTTTAATGCCTCCAACCTCTTTTCTCAACCCAATCCTATGTTGACACTTGTCACCATTTCATTGGTACAAATTGTGCACATGGATCCCCAACTTTCAAACCTGGCCCTTGATTAAACCTTTCAATCCTGACCATCCATTGCCCTGTTTGTGCTATAAATAGAGCTCTCATTCCTCCATTCTTAACAATCATCTTTCAAATTTGAAGCATTATACTTATGCTCAAATACTTTCAAGCTTTTCATCATCTTTATGCTCTTCATTTAGCCTCTTTTAGATCAAATATGCATGCTTAGATTATTTTCTTTATTATTTTAGTTCAATCATAGACTAAATATAGTATGCTAGGATAGTATTCATACTAATCTTGTCATCTTATCATTTAGTTTATTGCATTTTAGCATCATACATAGCTTACAACACATCTCATACTAAAATCAATCAAAAGCATCTCTCGTTCTCATATTTGCCATCTCTAAACCATTTTGCTCAGTGATCTGAGAGCAAAAACATTGGTTTGAGGGACATTGTGAGATAGAGAACCATGGGACCCTCCTTGGGAAGCTGAGTAATACGTTATTACTCCATAGCTTGCATCAAGAAGTCCTGTGTGTGTGTGTGGACTAGTATTTAACTATATTTTCACATATTAAGTTTTATTCGCCCACTTTTTCCGCATACATTTCTGGCGCCCACTGTGGGGCCCGAACCCAAATAACAAATCATTTTTTCAAATTGATCACTTTCGCAGGTCTGCGGGAAACAGGAATCAGCACGTCGAAAACATATAGTAGCGCATCCGCCTAACAGTCTAGCGCTTCTAGCCTACTGTTTAGCACGTGGGCTCTCTGTTTTAGCGCGTGAACTCCTTTTCTTAGCGCATGAGTTTGTTTAACAAATTTTTCCTGTAGGTCTCGACGTGGGCAAAACACAGAGTAGCGCATCTACTTAACAGATTAGCGCATCAAACCCTCCGTTTAGCGCCTCTACTACATCATCTAGCGCTTAAGACCCAAATAGTAGCGCATCAGATGTAAAATTTCCCTCCGCGGAAAAGAAAAACATAGAGTAGTGCTTCCGACGCCGAGAGCAGCGCATCCCAGTAACAGAATAGCGCAGAGAAACTTAAGTATAGCGCATCTGGATCATATTGTAGCGCGTACAGTTTGTTCTGTAGCGCATCACAGACAAAACAAAAAAACAATTGTTGTAACATAACTAAAATTTTAGACTTGTAGAAGTCCCCCAAAACACCTGACAATTTTATCGTTTTGTTTGCTTGCAAGATTATAACGGTTTGTTGCAGGTAAAGCGAGGAAATTTATTTTTACAGAAAAACGATTTCTTTTTGTTGACCTCCAAAAACGAAAAATTTGCTTTGTTGACCGTTTCCATTTTTCTAGATCAGAAAATCTTTCTTTAAGATTAAAAAGAACATCATGTTTTTGTGGAGCAACATCTCTACATAGGTTAGCAAATCACTGAATTGGAGGTTTAAAAAGAACAATTGATTGCTCTGTCTCGAAAGTGGTAGGAATATGCTCTCCCCTTAACTGGGTGATAAAAAATCCAGACCACTCTTACTGCTTTCAGTTATTTCAAAGTATATACATCCTTTAGTAGGCCTGCCTTCCCGAGGAGTTGCAATCAACTCTTAAAGCCGTTTATGGCCGGTGTGAAGGGAACGACCTAAGTGGGGAACGACTTTGACGCCAAGAATTCCAACCCAGTATAATCAAATGTGGAAAGTGACGAAAGTCCTTTTCAACGGTTGCGCGCAGTGATTAGCCTTCCCCCAGTATCCTCGAGATACGTAAAGCCTTTGTTCTAAAGGTTGGGAAGCCTCTTGAGGGAGTTTATCACTGACGGCCGAACGGGAAGCCTGATTACAAACCATAGAATTAGAAACTTTGAGCCGAGTCAGTAACCAAACATTGTAACATCATAGTGCAAGGGTGGGGAAGAATCCGCCCCCAAGATTACTCACCATATATCTCCCAAGATAACTACTCAATTGTGAAGCAATTCACTTTGGGTTAACTTCTGGCAAAAGGCAAAAAAACGGGTGCCCCCTAGGGGGTGACACAGCTGTTTGAGCTGACGGAGTATCGAGACTAGTGGGCTATGATGTTATTAATGACCCTTGAATAAAGAGTCTTTCTGAAGTGTCTTACTTGTATCCAAACTTGTTCAAACATTGGGGATTTGAACACATCCTCGCAAGAATATACACTTTCTGTTAGATTAAGCAAAATGATTGTACTTTGTGTGCCGTGCTTACATTTGTTATTTCAGAAAATCGTCCATCACACTTGAAAATTTCTCAACAAAATTCAAAATCCACAAAACAAACTCCTAAACAGAAAAATCAGGGCAGACTAGCGCATAAAAGCAACATCTTAGCGTGTGGAACACTTCTATTAGCGCATCCAAACATCAAATTAGCGCGTACAGTTAAAATAGTAGCGTTTCAATCCTGAGGTAAATCAGTATACAATCCTTTAGCGCATCCACAACACAGTCTAGCGCGTCTCAGCGACCTCCTAGCGCGTAGCATACAAACATTAGCGCATCCAACCAAACAGTTAGCGCGTAGAAAACCCACTGCAGCGCGTCATTTTTCAAAAATTTCAAACAGCAATTTTCAACAGTCCTATTTTAACGCGTGGCCACCAAATCCTAGCACGTAGGATACAAACATTAGCGCATCCAACCAAACAGTTAGCGCGTAACTTTTTCAAAAAATTCAACAGCAACTTTCAATAGACCTAACTTTAGTGTGTGAAAGAAACAGCTTAGCGCGTAGAAATCATATTATAGCGCATATTCTCCAACAGTTAGCGCATTTGAAGCCCAGTCTAGCGCGTAGATTTTTCACCAGTCAACAAAATTTTTCCAAAATCCAAATTTTAGCGCGTATCTTGGGGCAGATTAGCGCGTGTGCTCATTCCTCTAGCGCATCAAAGCAATTAAGTAGCGCATCTAATCTCTGTTCTAGCGCGTGATCAAAAGCCGAAAAAACAGAGAGTTGAAACTGAGAATTTTTGAAAATTTCAAAAACATTTTAAAAGACTTTTTTTATCAAAAATTCATCTTTTTTTTTCAAACCAGAGTGACAAAAACAAACCATTGAAAACTTTTTTTAAGATAAATTTGTGTCAAACAAAGTTGTCAGAATTTGAAACGAATCGCACAATAGAGGACGTCTCTCCTATCATAATCCGAAAAATTTTCATCATCAGTCTCAATCAAATCCTTTAACATCTTACGGATTTTTATCTCACAAACACTTGTCTAAAAATTCTCAAATCGTCAAATCTAGTTTCCAGATCGGGAAGCTTTTATCCATATCATTTGACACACTTTATCGTGAAGGGGCAGCCTTCACTCTGATAAAGTAAGATTTGAAATTTCCAAAACAAGAATCAATTGAATCCAAACCAATCAAAGGAAATCATTGATCACTCTTGCATGACTAATCCCTTTATTCTGAGAAGAAAGAACCTCTATCATAACATCACGTTGAAGAAACAACAACCTAGTTTTTCCAAATTCATCAAGCAAAATAAGTTTTTATATATCAATCGTCAACTCTTCAAATCTCATCAGGTATTTCTTCATCACGTCAAACGTTATATCCAAAACAAATCTAGCGAATTTGACAAAGAACCCCTGAAAACAAAAGCATACTGTCAAAAGTCTGCTTTTAATCAAAAGATAAACCGAGGTGGGAAAATCAATCCAGCATTCTTGCTCGACGAGTGCATCACATATAACACATCTCGACCAGAACCACCAACGCTCGAACGACACATCGAAGAGGCTTTTGTTCCTTTCATCACAGAAAGCTTCTACTAAAATGCCTGTCACTCGCTCTCAACGAGATAAACAAAGCGAGGCACTCGCAGAATCAAGTATGAATCACAGATTATCAAATCCTTTTGAAGTTCCACCCGTAGAAGAACCTGAAATTACTGACGCACTTCTTCAGGAATGTCAAGAAAATCCTTCCTTCCAAAAACTTGTCGAAAAGCTCATGGAAAATGACAAGGAAAAATATCTGTTGATGCTCACAAGCAAGGGTGTTAAACTTCCTGAAGATTTCGACCCAAATCTTTTTCAAACCGGATTTCGGCAATATACATCTCAAGAAGAAAACCGAGAAGAAGAAACTCACATACCTGAACTTGAAACTCCAGAACAACACATACCATTTACTACACCTTTTCAGTTAAGAACAACTACAAGGGAAGAACTCTTCCCTCGGCAAGATAATGCACCCTTGGTTGCTCTTACTCAACAAATGCAAATACTGCAAAGACAAATACAAGATATGCAACAAGGGACAACAGTGCGGTATTCTATAAACGAAATCTGTCCTTATCCATTTGACAGAAGATTAAACATGGTACCTTTTCCTCCAAACTCAGACGTCCCCAAATTTGATAAATATGATGGGAAAAGTGATCCTCGGGATCATGTTCGAGAATTTTGCACCATGAGTCTTGAATTTGCTCATGATGACACTTATCTAATGAGGTTGTTCCCAAGAAGCCTGGGAGGACAAACAATGGAATGGTTATCCAAGATTACACCGCCTGTCAGATCATTTGACGAATTGGTTAAAAAATTCATCACCCACTATTCTTACAACATCCAACATGCCATAACCATGCTAGATGTTTGCAACACCAAACAAAAGAACAATGAAACATTCATGTTATTCCTTCAGCGTTGGCGACGCATGGTATCCAGATATCCTCGCGATATTCCTGAAAAGGAGAAAATGGAAATCTTCATTGATAACTTGAATGGCGAGATGAGTTAAATACTCAAACTTCATTGCATACCATCCTTTGCCAAATTGATTGAAAATGGCATTCAAGTAGAAGAAGCTTGTGTCAAAAAGGGAACACTCAAATTCTACAAGGAAGGAACAAATTCATCAAACTACAATAACCAAAACAACACCAACTTTGACAAATCTAGATTTTGAACTTGAAACAAAAACGAAGGCAACAACGAACCACATGATCCTAAATCGAAACAACCAGTGCTTGCATTATCTGGAAATCCTCAGAACACGAAAAATGCTAAAAATGCTACTCCCAGTGCTAATACGTATGCGCAAAACACTGATCAAGGGCAAATCAACACAAACAACACCAACGATAATCGAGACAAAAACATGAATCCAGGACCTAACAACAATCCATGCAACAACACGAACAATTTCCAAAAGCGTATCTTCACACCACTGGGACAATCACTAGAATCCGCATTCAGAGAACTTTTGGCAAACAAGGTTCTTTCTTTACCACCACTCAATAATTATGAACCCCCGGTCAAACCACCTTGGTGGAATGATTCACACTATTGTGATTTCCATCGCAACAAGGGTCATAAAATAAACGAATGCATGAGATTGAAACATATAATACAAGACATGATTGATCGAGGTGACTTAATAGTCGATGGTCTCAAAACAAATAATGATCATGAAGCCTTCAAAAATCCTCTCCCAAATTACAACAAAGATGGAGCATCAACTTCAAATGATACACGCGGAGCTCGTATTAATCACATTTACGATAACACTATCAATCATATATCAGCTGAAGATCATCAAGTAAATGTCATCACCATCCGAGATCAGCATGATCATGAATCTGTCAATGTGACAACCCGCACTCAGAAATATGTCTTGAAGGGACATACTGCACCTGCAACTACCACACCAAAAATCCAATATGACTTGGTTAACCAACTACGCAAGACTCCAGCTCAGATATCTATCCTGGAATTATTGAAACTATCACCCAAGCACAAAGACATATTGGAGCAAGCATTATTGGAAACAAATGTACCTCAAAATCTGGATACAGACAGATTTCAAGCCATGGTTGCCCATATGACAGGATCTCATAACCTCACCTTCACAGAGCACGACAATACCTCATTGAGTCATCCGCATAATACCCCTCTCCATATTGAAGTCATTGTTTGCAAACACCGATCAAGAGAGTCCTAATAGATGGAGGAGCCGGCCTTAATATCTGTACTTTAAAGCTTATCCGTGCATTAGGCTTCTCAGAAGAATCTATTGATCCTTGCAAAAAGATTACCATAGAAGCATATGATGATGAAGAAAGGTCCTCTAAAGGCACAATAATATTACCTATTCAAGTAGGCCCAGTACAAAAAGATACTATTTGTCAAGTCTTAGATATTGATCTAACCTACAATATTTTGTTAGGACGACCCTGGATACATGAAATGCAAGCAGTCCCTTCCACATATCACCAGTGTGTCAAGTTTCCTTATGATGGACAAGAAATCTCCATATCTGCTGATCATAATCCATTTCAACATTGCAATGCAATGGGGGCAGCACAGGACAGTTTGGTTCCTCATAATAGAGAAAAGCAGCAATCTTCAACATCAGATCCATATACAGCAAAATCCAACTCCTTATGGGGAGACTTCAAGCAGAAAATGCAAATCAAAGACCACGGCATGGGAGAATACTCTTTAGAGCCTTTATGTTTGGCAAAATTGCCAACCTCACCTAGATCGCATGGTTTGCCTACTACATCAACACAACTAGCTACTAAGCCCATCACTAAATTTGATGGTACCTTCATCCAATTGGGTACTCTAGCACATGAATCAGAAGACAAAGATATTCTTAGCTGGTTATACAAAGATGAAGAAGAAAATCATAGAGCAGCTGCTCTGGACATTGTTCTACCAACACACATGTATGGAAAAGGCTACTTAATCATGAAGCAAATGGGATATGACGGTAAAGGACCCATTGGCAAACGCAAAGAAGGAGTCACTGAACCTATAAATCTTCCTTCACAACCTAGCAGAAACAAAGCAGAATTGGGTTCTAAACTCACGTTCCTATTGAAGCGACCGCCTCACCTACCTATCAAACCTCAATGGAAGGAAAAGAAGAAGTACAAAGAAGAATCCTGGCAGGAAGCACTTTTTGAATCGGCAGAAACAATCCGGAAGGCACGGGAACGTCAAGATCAGAAGTTACATCAAGAAAAACTTCTAAGTCACAAGAAGGCCCTATCCACAGCAGTAGCTCATATTCAAACACCAATATCTCAAGAACAAATTAGGACATCTTCAAATACCGTTATTCCTCCCTGAAGAAGCACAGTCTATGAACAAATCCAGCAAGTAGAAGATGGATCTGATACAGAATCAAACACAAAATATCAAAATAGTATCCATCATCAAAGATTTGTTTTCACCGTACAACACCCCTGTTTACAGCACAGATAGAATCTGGGATGATGCCTATGAGACAGATTCCAATGAATATGAATGGGGTACCTGCTCCAATGCTACTATTGATATCCTGGATGATACTGATTCTATATCCCTTTCTCAGGAAGAACATAACGCAGAAGATAAACCTCTTGAATTTGGACCACAACATATCTATGACGCTCCGGAAAGTGAACAAAAACATTATGAACAAGTCTATGTGGAAGATGATAGCATCGAGGACCTCAACGAAATCCTAAATTTCTTTAAACCAAAAACCCAGCACGATGAAAACTCTATCCTAACACTTACGGTAGTCGAACTTGATCCACCCAACGATTCCTTACCACTTGTCTTTCCTGACCTCATCGATTGGGACGAACCTGAAACAAATGATATACCTATTTTCCCAGATGATGCATCTATTGTCCATTACCTATGTACCATAAATCCGGAAACAGACTCTACCAGTGAACGAAATAATGATATCTATCAATCAGGGAGTGCCAAGTCTCTTAGTCGCAAAAATGCATCAAATAACGAATCTAATGCTAAAAACCAATCAATGGCAGCTCTAGATCATAAAAAAATAAAAATAAAGGATGCATCGGAGGGTGAAAACCTTTTTAAGGCACCTAACGATGGGAGACTTGACACCCTTCCTGAGCACTTTCATGAGCGATCGCCCATATTGATTGAGCCTACTCAATCAATCAACATTGGTACACAGAAGCAGCCAAAAATATACATCTTGCAGAATTTCTGACAGAGGAAGAAAGATCGACATTCATCATCTTCTTTAAAGAACAGCAAATCAACTTTGCTTGGTCATATGCTGATATGCCCGGAGTAGATCCACACTTAGTCATGCATCACTTGTCCATCTCTATAGGAGTTAAGCCAGTCAAACAAAAGCTACACAAGATGAATCCACAGGTGGCACTCATGGTCAAAACTGAACTAAAAAAATTATTAGACGTCGGATTCATCCGACCCATTGACTATGCAGACTGGATATCCAATATCGTTTCAGTATCAAAACCGGATGGTAGTATCAGAATATGCACTGACTTCAGAGACGTCAACAAAGCTTGTCCCAAAGATGACTTTCCTCTGCCCAGTATCGACATAATTGTAGATCTCACAGCAGGCCATGCAATGCTCTCATTAATGGATGGTTTCTTAGGCTATAACCAAATCAAAATAGCTCCTGAAGATCAAGATAAAACAACATTCACCTGTCCTTGGGGGACGTACTGTTGGAATGTTATGCCCTTCGGCTTAAAAAATGCAGGGGCCACTTACCAAAGAGCAATGACCACAATATTCCATGACCTGATGCACACATTTATGGAAGACTATGTGGATGACTTACTAGCTAAGTCCTTCACCAGAGCAGAACATCTTAGCATCCTATCAAAAATCTTTGATCGATTGGAGAAATTCCAAGTCAGGTTTAACCCTAAGAAGTGTGTCTTCGGGGTTACCTCAGGCAAGTTACTAGGGTACATAGTCTCAGCTAAGGGTATTGAAGTTGATCCAGCAAAGGTACAAGCCATTATGGAAATGCCACCACCACGGAATATCAGTCAACTCAGATCTCTACAGGAATGACTTCAATCAATCCGGCGATTCATCGCTCAGCTAGCAGATAAAAGTCTACCATTTAACCATTTGCTACACAAAAATGTACCGTTCAAATGGGAAGCTAAGTATGCAGAATCTTTTTATCAAATCAAACAGTACCTGATGAATCCACCAGTTCTAGTACCACCAGTCGCTAGAAAGCCACTTATTCTATATATCTCAACAACAGATATTTCACTGGGGGCATTATTGGCACAAGAAGATCAACAAGGAAAGGAACGTGCCATATACTACATCAGTAGAACATTGAATGGCTATGAGCTCAACTATACATTTATTGAAAAAGCTTGCCTAACAGTAGTCTTTGCATATCAAAAGTTCCGACATTACATGCTAGCACACACCATCAAGCTAGTTGCGAAAATTGATCCTCTCAAATATCTACTCAGCAAAGCCGCTCTTACAGGCCGATTGGCTAAATGGGTCATGATTCTCAGTGAATTCGACATCCAATACATAGAAAGATGAGCCATTAAAGGACAAGCAATTGCAGATCAGTTGGCTGAAGCACCGCTACCAGGCAAACAAACCATGGAGGTTGAATTTCCAGACAGGGATGTACTCGCTCTTTCTACTAAACAATGGACCCTATACTTTGACGGATCCTATACTCAACATGGTTCAGGTGTCGACATTCTGTTCATCACTCCTGAAGGACATACTATGCCAAAATCATACAGACTTATGTTTCCATGCACAAATAATGTGGCTGAATATGAAGCACTGGTCATAGGCATCAAAATGGCCGTAGAATGGAAAATCACAGAGTTAAAAGTCTATGGAGACTCACAACTGGTCATTAATCAAATTAATAACAACTATCAGACAAAGGACGACAAGCTACTACCTTATAAACGAATGGTGGATGACTTCAAACAGTATTTTGTGCACATCACCTTCGAGCAAATACCAAGGTTGAACAACAAAGCAGCCGATGCAATGGCTACAATCGCTTCGCTACTACAAATTCCTGAGCAATAGAGTCGTTATGAGTTCCTGGTAGAGCAACTGTTCTCCCCCGCCTATGACCACTCTGAATCCCATGTTATCTATGCCTTGACTGGTTCCGATTCTCCGCTATATGGACCGATATACGATTACCTCAAGCATAATATCTTACCCATTGACCAATCCCGTAACCAAAAACGTAACTTTATCCGACAAGCTGCCCATTACACCCTTACCGCTGATACTCTATATCATCGAGGTCTCGATGGTACTCTTCTTCGTTGTCTTGATCGTAATAATTCTGATTTGGCTTTACATGAGCTTCATGAAGGTATTTGTGGCACACATTCAAGTGGCACTACTCTTGCTAAAAAGCTTCTACGAATGGGATACTACTGGCCTACAATGGAGAAAGATTCATATCACTTTGCCAAGAAATGTCCTAAATGCCAAATCCATAGCAATCTGATACATGCACCAGCACAGGAACTGCAGCCATTTACAACATCCTGGCCCTTTTGTCAGTGGGGACTGGATCTAGTTGGCAAAATTCATCCTTCATCTTCAAATGGACATAAGTTCATTATAACTGCAACAGAGTACTTTACCAAATGGATAGAAGTCGTTCCCATGACCACGGTGACCAGGAAACAAATTGCCTCTTTTATTCTAAATTATCTGATCTGCAGATATGGTATTCCAAGTTCAATCATCACAGATAATGGACGACCTTTCAAAAATCAAGATGTTCAAGAACTATGTGAAAAATTCAAAATCCAACATCGGTTTTTTACACCATACTACCCACAGGGAAATGGTCAAGCAGAAGCATCTAACAAGACAATCCTAAAGATCCTCAAGAAAACAGTGAATGATGTAGGCAAAGATTGACACGTACAACTCAATCCAGCACTTTGGGCATACAGGACCAGCATTCGCACACCTACAAGAGCAACACCATATTCATTGGTATATGGATCAGAGGCTATTTTACCCTTGGAGGTAGAAATTCCATCTCTTAGAGTCTCTTTGAAAGGTTTGATCCCCGATGAAGAGTATCGAGTTAACCGACTGCAAGAACTGGAACTATTAGATGAAAGACGCCAACATGCTTATACTCATCTCAAAGCATATTAGCAACGCATGTGCAGGAGCTACAATCACAAGGTCATTCCTCGCAACTTCAAGGTTGGTGATCTAGTCCTTAAAGAAAATCCAAGAAATCAACAAGATAGATAAAAGAAAGGGAAATTTGAACCTAACTAGTTGGGTCCCTATGTCATCATATCAGTCTATGGATCAGGTGCCTATCAGCTAACAAATTCTGAAAGAGATGTGCTCGATGATCCAATTAACAGCATTCATCTGAAGAAGTATTATACTTAAGGTAGCCTAGTGCACGGAAAAAGCCAAAAACAAACAAAAAAATCAAAAAATCTAGAAAAAGCAAAAATACAAAGTACAATAAACACAAATGGTGAAAACCTGGTAAACAGGCGCCCCTGTAAAAGACCGGCTTCTCTATCTATATCCATGCCATTTTATCCATCAAAACACTATCGGCCATCGCCCGACACTTAGCATATCTCCATTCAGGACATACTTAGCGTAGTCACTATCCTGGGTTATCCATCTGTATCTATTCTCTTATCACATTCCACCATGGCTTGGAATCACTATATGTATTCACAATCAAGAGGCACACTCAGCTAGGGGCATATAAATTGTATCAATCTTGCAAACATTCAAGACATCAGGACTAGATGCAAAACTCAATAGCATGACATCCAACAAGCACAACTACGCTTCATCACAACAACCAAAACACAAACAATACACAAGAATCTCAAGGATGGATGATTTTCTGAAGTACTAAATGTTGCATTATAGCATCAATGTTTTGATTATTTTGCATTTTGAACTTTTTAAATTATTGGAATCTTCTCCTTATCTCATAAAAAGCTTCAAAGCTGGAGATCATGAGGAACTTCTAATATTTTCTTAGTCTTCTGTTTGGGAGGCGATCACTGGTACTGTGTGAATACATGCCTCGCGACATGATCCATCGAATATCACTGAAGGCTTGATTCCACTTCATGCATACAAATGATCAAATCTTGTCTGTTTACGCAATACGCACTTAGGTCGTCCTGGTTCAATTATACCTTGACGCTTGTGCTATCTTGCAAAATCAAATATCATGTAAATTTTTCTCAGGTCATTATGGTTCAATTATACCATTATGCTTGTATAAATTTTCAACATATCCAAAAATCAATAAATGCTCCATGATGATATTTACAAAGAAAGCAAATAAATGGTTATATCGGATGGCAAATACAGAATGAGAGATGCTCCAAGACAATTAGTTGCATATCATTTTACAATTAGTGGCATATCATTTTACAATTAGTTACATATCATTCTTATATCATTCATTACATATCATTTTACAATTAGTTACATATCATTCTTATATCATTCATTACATATCATTTTTGCATCATTATTACATCATTTTTTACATCATATCATATTACAATTAGTCGCATATTAAATCATACATCTCATTTTCAAGATACATCTCACAGCATATAAAAGCATACATCCTGTATCATACATTACATCATCTATGTAAACATTACATCATCATATGAAAAAGAACTAGCACACATAAACATGCATCCATCTACACATCACATAATCAAAAATGGTGCCATCCATATATATATCTCAAAAATGATCCAGAATGTACAAAATATGTCAAAACTGTGTCCAGTACAAAGAGTACAATGCTCAAAAATACAATAGAGACCATGTCTCTCAAGTATGACTATCCCCTGACGGAGATGGTCTCGCTCTAGATGCACCCACCCCTGGATCTCCAGGAGGGTCCTGTCTCACCGGCCCCGTAACACCTCGGCTCTCTGATCGTGTCCCAGCAGTTCGAGATCGACTCGATCTCGACTGTGTGAAGCTCTCCACTCATCGCTCTCGGGGTACTGCAGCCTCATAATGCCGCCTGTAATACTCAACCTCCTGTACTCTCCGTGTCAGCTCTCTCAGGGTGTCTCTCAATGGACCACCCGCCGCTGCTCTCTGTACACTCGCCAATGCCTCCTCCGCTCGACCCCGCTGCTCTATCTCAATATCTCTCTCAGCGGTCAACTGCGAGATCTATCGCTGATAGGTCAAAATCTGTGCCTGTAGATGCTGAACAGTAATCTGCAGGGTCCGGATCTATGCATCCTCCACATGACCTGGCACTCGAACCCGCAGTGGTCCCTGTGCTGGAGGAACCCCTCCCACTCGCCCTGTCCTCGGTACTGGAGGTGGGAGTATATCTACCCTCCTCCTTTGAGCTGGTCTCACTATCTCCTCCTCACCCCCCACTGCCACCAAAACCTCCATCACTCTCCCCTCTCTCCCGGCTCCGATAGCCAATCCTCCTCTCCCCCTCTCAATCCTCCCCTGCCGTACCGCTCTCTCCACACCTCTACCTCCCCGCCTCCCTCTAGCTCCTCTAGCTCCTCCATCCTCTCCATCATCTCCATCCCCCCCGTCTCCCTCCTCCCCATCCGAATCTAACGCTGGCCTCATCTCCTCTGGATTTGAGATCCTCACCACTGCCCGCACAGCAAACAAACGGGCGAACTCCTTTGTCATCCCAGCGTCCTGAATCTTTGGGGCATAGTCCCAGACCTGCCCAGCTAACCTTGTAAACTCCTCTATCACCACCGCACTGTCAATAGTCGGCCCCCAATTAGCCACATCCTGCTGCCTACATGCATAAAGGCACGCTCCCCGAGGAATCCCCTGCTGGCGTCCGAACTGCCGCAAAACTCGGGTCACCAAAAACTGCTCAATGACGAATGGGGTCCTCCCAATCAGATACCTCGTCATGAATACAAAAGGCATCTCTATCCCATCCTCTTCCCATACCTCGCAATCTGTATACGGTCTCCAGGTGACCGTATCAATATCATCAAAAACCCTCCTCCAATGCTCTAGTTTGCCCAGCTTACGCTGGACAACTAGACCTCTATATCCGTAGGCGTATGCTGCACCTACAGGCCTGTCTCTATCCGCCAATGGCCTCGCTGCTGGAATATGCTCCCAGCACCATACCTATAATAGGGTTACGCCAGCTGATAAACTGCCGTAACCAAGGTACACTACCTCATGAAGGCTCCTGTAAAGATGGGCCAGCATCGCTGACCCCCATCTCCGGCCCTGTGTGACCATCTTCTCCAGAACCAGCCCCCATCCCACTGAAAATCCCTTTGACCTACGATCAGGACAAAGGAATCCTCCAATAAATCCTGCCAATACAGATGGCAGCGGTGCATAATCCAAATCCAGAAACTCCTGCCAAGGAATCTCATATCCACAAACAGTCTCATCATGAAATATGCGGCGCAGTGCCTCTGTGCCGCCCTCCTCTAACTGCTCGTAGGGTAGCAGTGCCCCTACCACAGGAATGCGCAAAATCCGGTAATAATCCTCCGGTGTCACTGTCATCTCTCCAGTGGCAAAATGAAAAGTGTTCGTGTCGCTATGCCACCTCTCTGCCAACGTTGTCAAAAGTCCCCGGTTCACAGTGAACCGAGGCATATCTAGAAGAGAGGACAATCCACATCTCTCTATAATGTCCAAGTCTGCCTGTGACAATCTCGGTATCAGTGTCCATGGTCTCGGGAATCTCTCCCTCGACTGCACAATACCCAATCACTCCTGTCAACAAACAAAAACATATCCAATATCAGTTTCCACATCAACACAAAGATATCAAAATCAAACTTACATGAATAACATGAAACAATTTGCTCATCTACAATCAAAGTTCAAAATCATATCATTTCATATCAACTTGTAACACAACTCAAGTTCTTCAAAAACCATATCAAAACTTGTAAAACAACTCAAGTACCAAAATCACATAAACTTGTAAAACAACTCAAGTTTCCCACCTATATCAAAACTTGTAAAAAAACTCAAGTTTCCAACCCATATCGGCTTGTAAAACAACTCAGGCTTTCATATACATTGAACTTAAAATAGACCATGTAAAAACATCATATTCTGATCACAACAACAGATTGATATCTATACATAACTTGGAAAATTGCACATCAAAACAAGTTATACAAATACTCATATTGGATAAATTCATCAAAACACGACAAGCAAACAAAACAAATTTTCAACTCGGGCAAAACTGCAAATTTTTTTGGATGCTCTAAAACAGACCTTCAATGCGCTAAAACACCCCCACGCGCTAGGCTGCCTCTCCTACGCGCTATTCTATCCAACCTATGCGCTAGTCCTAGTCTACGCGCTGAACTTTTCACCCTAAGCGCTACCCTTTTAACCCTATGCGCTAGACTATGCCTACGCACTAATCTACCCTCCCTAAGCGCTACCCTTTTAACCCTATGCGCTAGTCCTAGTCTACGCGCTAAATCCCCTTCCCTATGCGAACCCCGGAGGCTCCTATGCGCTAGGTTAGTCCTACGCGCTAACCTATGGATGCGACGCACTACCTTCCACTTTACATGCGCTGTTTTACGTGTACGCGCTAACCTAAAAATCCTATGCGCTAACCAACCTTTTCAGATGCGACCCCTAAATTTTAAGTTGATGCACTACTCTACACTGCGTATGCGCTATAACAGACCCTAAATGCGCTAAAACGAAATATCCGAACTTTGAAAATCAAAAAACGCTTAAAAATGACAAAATGAAAAATCCAAAAGGGGTCAAAAATGTTGACTTACTGGTGGTCCACGCGCTACAGGTCTCCGGTACCTCTGAACGCGCTCAAAACAGTGTCTGTGATAGGGAATCGACATTTTCTCTCCAGAGCAAATTCTCTTTCTTCACAATCAACAAAGCACAAATGAACCTAATTTGACCCCTTTTCCCCTTTTATAAGAGGAAAATGAAATTAGGGTTAGCCAACTGGCCCTGTAATATGGTCGCGGTCTCCCCTATACCAAAACAGCTATAACTTATCGGGAGATGAATCAATCTACACACTTTTTTTATACACGACATCCTACACATCATACGAACTTTATCACATTAAATCAAAAAATTTCAAAATTGATTCATCTCCCGAGGGGGCATCACACATCAAATCTAGGGCACAACTTGCAAATAAAAGAGCGACACAAATTGCATTTGATCATAAATCATGATAAGACATCATTTTCTTTGAAATAACATGTGCACACACGTCACTTCAAAGAGGGGCAAAATGTAGACGTATAAAAATGACCATATTCCTAAATGAATATTTTATGTTCATTTCTCTATTTAATTAAATCCAATTTAATTAAATTATCCACATTCCTCTATTTAATTAAATAAGTTACTCAATTTATTTAAATTAAATTCACTATACCATTTAATGAATAAATCATTTTATTCAATTAAATCCCCCTATCCACTTTTAATTAAATTCAAATTTAATTAAATAGTTATCCCAAATTGAATAAATCTAATTTATTTAATTTCTCCAAATTGTAACCAAATTGAATGAAAATCATTTAACTCAATTAAATCCTATTATCCCCCCCATCCACTTGCAAAATCCCAAACCCCTTCCTAATCCCTTCTAGAATCTTCTAATCGCTTCTAATTAACCTAACCCTCTAAATTTTGTCACATCCCTAAGCAAAGGGAAGTCACTTCTCAAAAACCTTAAAGTCTTTGATAACCATTGAAGGTTTTCAACCCTCAACCACTAAAACCCTTAAAGTCTTTGAAAACCATTAAAGGCTTCCAACCTTCAACCACTTAATCCCTAAAGTCTCCAATAACCATTAATGGTTAATTCAAACCCTCCCACATGGTTAAAACATTTGTTTTGACTCAACCTCTATCCAACCCAGGGGTCTCATCAGGCCATTAATGCTTTGACCATGATTATCTCTTAATCATTTGCACAAAGGTTTATCCTTGGATTAATTCCTAATCCAGTGGATAATCCTAATTTAGACTTGACCCTTAGCCTTTAGACAACCATGAGGTCTTCTCAGGCCTTTAATGCCTCCAACCTCTTTTCTCAACCCAATCATATGTTGACATTTGTCACCATTTCATTGGTACAAATTGTGCACATGGATCCCCAACTTTCAAACCTGGCCCTTGATTAAACCTTTCAATCCTAACCATCCATTGCCTTGTTTGTGCTATAAATAGAACTCTTATTCCTCCATTCTTAACAATCATCTTTCAAATTTGAAGCATTATACTTATGCTCAAATACTTTCAAGCTTTTCATCATCTTTATGCTCTTCATTTAGCCTCTTTTAGATCAAATATGCATGCTTAGATTATTTTCTTTATCATTTTAGTTCAATCATAGACTAAACATAGTATGCTAGGATAGTATTCATACTAATCTTGTCATCTTATCATTTAGTTTATTGCATTTTAGCATCATACATAGCTTACAACACATCTCATACTAAAATCAATCAAAAGCATCTCTCGTTCTCATATTTGCCATCCCTAAACCATTTTGCTCAGTGATCTGAGAGCAAAAACATTGGTTTGAGGGACATTGTGAGATAGAGAACCATGGGACCCTCCTTGGGAAGCTGAGTAATACGTTATTACTCCATAGCTTGCATCAAGAAGTCCTGTGTGTGTGTGTGGACTAGTATTTAACTAAATTTTCACATATTAAGTTTTATTCGCCCACTTTTCCCGCATATAGCATGCACCTCAAACGGTTTTATACCTAAGTTGTACAGAGCATCAGGCTCCCCTACATACCAGAAAATACCAAAAACATTCAGAAAAATGTCCTGAAGAAATACAAAAACATTCAAAAAAAGTAAAGAAAAGTCATCCATCCAAACGGTGAACAACCACTCCGGTGGCACCTTGGGTAAGTGCGATGGTGAAAACCTGGCAAACAGGCGCCACTCGTAAGAGCTATGGCTCCATTGTCTTTCAGACTTGTTGCGATCACATCTACTTCATACATACATCCATCCATCCAAAAAACATGGCTTGTTATTCCTCTGCAATTATGATAGTACTCCATACATCTTGCATCCCGCTTTTTCATAGTCATGTCTAAAACTGGGGGCAATGCCTTTAACCTATTGATGGAAGTGGATTCTACATTGTCTTATGATTCATTAAGTTCTTCATTCAAACAATCATCAAAAATCCAAAAACATTCAAAAATATCTCGCAAAAATACCAAAAATATTCAAAACAATTCAAAATCCAAAAACATCGACAAAACCATTGAAAAATCACACAAAAACATGGCAACACCTTGTACATACCCATCCATGCAGATACCAAAATAAACATTGACAAAATACTCACACGATGACCATTTACCAATCGAACCACACAAACAACATCAACAATCCAAACTGTCTTTAAAACAAGGATGCATCCTTCCTTACCAAAACAAAGACAAAGATGACGTTTTCTTTGACAAGAAAATTCTGTTAGGCTGTCAAATACTTGGTTGATTTGTGAGTACAATTGTTTGTTTATCTGTATCGGCATCTTTTAGCATTGTTTTGTATCATTTGCACATTATTTCCAATGAAGTTCTGGGGCATGTACTAATGGTGTCTACGTGGGAAGTTCACCAAGCTACGTGATCTTATGCCAAATGCAGTCATGGATCACTACGGCTTGCTGACTACAGCGTACACCTCGACCATATGGGCATGAACCATTACCAAGGATCCATATTCTTTATTCTTTATGTATATACTGTTTGTTTGCAGATACAATGCTCCTTCTTTGGTTCCTCCTCATCCAAATTGGATAACGGTTTTTATTTCTTAGTACGGTATGCACTTGTCTCAGGATATGATCAGCCTAAGATCAAGGAGGACGATCCAAGTCATGCATGAACGGAGATAATCCTTGTCTGTTCCGCAAGCAATACTCTGGTCAACTTGATCCATTATATCAAGTTGCTTATATTAACTTGCTATATAAAATCCATGAAAGGAATACTCAGGTCATCTTGAATCATTATGTCAAGATGCTTGTATTCTCTTCCAACATTTTAAAGCTCAATGATGAAAATAGAGCACTGTGGATCGTCATTTCATCTCATCTGTTTATATATTGCATTCCGTTGCATATCACCCATCCGTTCGCTCATTCATATGTAGGTTTTACATACAAAAGGTGACCATTAAAAACTGGTCTTGGATACAATCACGACCGAGTACTCTGATACATCATCAATGCATCATGCAAAGTCTTACAAACCTTGCATTCCTCATAATCATATCATCCTCACATTTAGTTGCATCTTGCATTAAACATTTAGTTGCATTTTGCATTAAAAAAAATTCATGTCATTTTTTTTACTTTGCATATAGTTCATTTTCTTAACATTTAGTTTTCATTAATCATTTTGTAGCATTGCATCAATCATAAACAATTAGATTCATTCATGGGATTAAATTGTCTTTGATTGTTTTAAAAAGGCATTCATATAAGTGTCGATCATCCATCATCATTTTTATTATCCTTTATCATTTGTTATTGTATACATTCATCCATTCATTCAGTCAAAAGGTGCATTCGTTCATCCATTCCCTAAGTATCTTATTATGCTTATTTTTTTTTTTTAGGATCCATTCGCATGGCATTCATTATATTCCTTTTAATTGCATTACGGTGCAGTTATTAGAATCCCATTATCATTTATATTTAAATCATATTTAAAGCATTTAGAATCATAAAATCCATTTGTTTATAAAACATTGGTTCTTAACATATTATATCCATTATGCATATGCATTCATTTAACACATTATCATATAAACATTTGTACTTTGCATTTTGTTTATCCATATTGCATTCATTTGACAAACATCTAGATGCATATTCATACATAACATCATTCATTCAACCATTGCATTAACATCATCACATAAATCATCTCATCATTATATTGCAATAGGAAACATCAAAATCCTGTTCATAAAATCATCATAAGCATACATCATCATCATGGCATTACATACATAAAGCATTGCATCAAACAAATCAAAACCATACATATATAAACCTGCATTCATATGTCAGTATCCAACATCATACCTCATCATAAAAACATGCATATAGGAAACATCTCATCAAATGCATACATATACACACATCCATCTAAGCAATAAAATCATCATCATGCATAAACATCCATACATAATCAAATGCATATCATCAAAATATGGGATCTCCTCATATATATCATCTCATATATCAGAGTACAATGAAGTCTACAAAATCGGCTACCAAAAGCCATCCAAGATATAGTCCATAAATAAACAATGATACAATATATATGCAAAAATGCTCTCTCAAATGCCGCTCTGGCCAGATGTTGTACCACCACCACCACCTCTACCTGCTCCACCACTGGTGCCTGCACCACCTGATCCATCTCTCCGTGGAGGCCTCATCAAACCCCCACTCCCTCCTGCATCTCCTGATCTCTCCCGCCTCAAAGGACCCATCACTCCCCTACTGCTCTGCATCCTCTGTGATCGCTCTAATCTCATATGCCGCATTTGGGTATAACTGAGAGCTCGCTGATTGAGTGACACCACTTGCTCATATAAACCTCGCCAGTACTCTATCTCAGCCTCTGCTCGCCCAAACTGCCTCATAACCTCCCCTGAAGGCCCCTGTGCTCCTACTCCAGCCCGGACCCTCTCCTGCAGCTCGGCTATTCTCTCCACCGCAGTATCTCTCTCCCGTAGCACCATCGTCAGCTCTGACTCACGTGCAAATAGCTGCACATCCCTAGCTGCTACCTCCTCCTCTAATCTCTCTATCCGAGTCTGCAAATAAACTATCATATGATCTCGTAGATCTCCAGTAGCTCCCTCTCCCGTGTCCATCGCTACCTCACCTGTATCACCCTCTCCAATAGGTCCCTCATCTGTATCACCCTCTCCCAAAGGTCCCTCCCCTGCACCACCCTCTCCAGTAATCCCCACTCCTCTATCCATCGGGATCTCTCTCTCCATCCCCCTCCCACTCAGCTGCACTCCTCCCTGCATCAAAGGTCCCTGTGATATCTGAAGAGGTAGTCCACCTCTCCCTCTCCGCTGCCTCGACATCCCCAATCCACCTCCTCCTCCCCCACCTCCTCCTCTGCCACCTCCATCTCCTCCTCCTCCCCCTCCTCCTCCTCCACCTCGACCTCCTGCTCTCCGTCCTCGTCCCCGTCCCCTCTCATCCTCAAAAGCTGGGATAGGCTCTGCCGGGTCTGATATCCATCGGAACGGGTGCGCTGCCCGATACTGCATGTACTCCTTTGTAACCCCTGCATTATTGACCCTCGGTCGTAGGTCCCATGGCCACGCCTGCAGTGTCTGAAACTCTACTAGTGCCTGATCATAAGGTAGCACTGGACCCCATGCATACCTCTCCCGAATCACCCGTGCATACTCTCCTGATCCGCTAGGCAGTCCCTACTGCCGTCCAAACTGCCTCATCACTCGTCCAGGCACCTGTCTCTCCACATGATAGGAGGTCCTCCCAATGAGGAATCGGGTCATGAACACATATGGCAGTGCCTCTGCGTCATCCTCCCATGGCTCACACTCCAAGTATGGCCGCCATATCACTGCATCTAAGTCATCCAATGCCTGTCGCCACCACTCTAACTTCCCCAGGTGGGGCTGACTCATCATGCCATTGTACATAAACATGTATGGCTGGTCCACGGCTTGGAATCTGAGACTCACTGGTCGAGTCACTGGTAGGTGCTCCCATGCCCATACATGTAGCAGTGTCATGCCCACTGCTAGAGAACCCCTCCCTCGGTACACTACCTCGTGGAGCTCCTGATACATGTGCGCCAGCACGCACGACCCCCATGCAAATCGGGTCCCCTCGGTCATCATCATCTCTATCACCTGTCCCCATCCCACTGCCAATCCATGTGACCGCCTGTCTGGACACAGAAGTCCTCCCACAATCCCTGACAACATTGCTGGAAGGGGCTCATATAGTGCCGCTATATCCTCCCATGCGATCGAGCCATCGTCAATATATACATCCTCATCAAAAATCCTCTGACATGAAAGCATCCCCCAGGATCTGTCATATGTGACTAGCTCCCCTCGAATCAGAATCCGAAGGATGCGCCACACGTCCTCCAAGGTCACAGTCATCTCTCCCTATGCCAAATGAAAGGTGCACGTCTCACTGTGCCACCGCTCTGCCAATGCTGTAATCAAACTGTGATTCATACGAATCACGGGCATGTGCATCACCTCGTACAAACCAGTCGCAACAATGCAGTCTATCTCAGTTTGAGTCAATCGGTCCCGCAACCCCTGTGTCGCAGGATGACGCTCGCGTAACTGCAACACACGCAGATCCTCCTACACATAGACATTCGTCAATCACCATCAGTTGTTTTTTTTTCAAACTTTCTTAAGTTTAAACCTAGACTATCAACAGATACTCTGATCAAGTATCTTCGGGTCTCAACAGGTAAGCAATCATGGCCACCTAGACTTCAACAGACATTTATTCTAACAAATGACCTAAGTCTCATCAGGCTGCTATGGTTCAAAACAACTCCCACGTCACCTCACCATCCATCAATCATTGGCATCGGGAGATTTTCTTCATTCAAACTGAGGCATCTCTTTATCCTAAGGCAAAAGCGCTATTTTACCCACAAAAGCGCTAGTTTTACACAAAAGCGCTACAACTCCAAACGCGCTAAACCAGCTATACAACAATGCTCTTTAACATCAATAGCGCTCAATTCACCCCCCAATAGCGCTACTTAGTCAATAGCGCTAATACCTGCATACAGTAGCGCTAATTCAAAACAAAAGTGCTTAAACAAGAGCACAATAGCGCCATTGCGACACAATAGCGCTAGTTTATGGAGCAAAAGCGCCAAAACTAGAGTTCCAGCGCTCTTGCTCCGACTTGACTTGGACTCAGCTAAAAACCTATCAAAAATGTATGAAAATTGAGTTTTCGAATTTGCGTACCATTGGTCCGTAGTCCTCTGGGCGCTGGAACCGTCGGACTCGCTCGAATCTGTGCTCGGTAATTGGAATCGGCATTGTAGCTACTCCTTGCTCCTCCAAATGTCACTATCAGAGCTCTCGTTTTCAACTGGTCGCGGTCACAAATGATCCTATTTTCACCCCTTTCACCCCTTTTATACCCCTCGCCGTCCCCGTAACTTCACCCCGCTCATCACCGTGGTCCCCGTGAACTTCCCGAGCCCCCCATTTCTCCATGTTTCCCCCGATTTCTTCTATTTTTCATCAGTATACCTAACTTCTTCTCTTCTACCACCCTGCCAATTTTCATCCTTTTTCGAGAGATTGCCCGATTTTTTAAAAATTTTCGGCCCATCTCTCGAGGGGGCATACCACCCATTAAATTTACATTTTATGAGGCATTTCTTCACACCAGTTTTTCTTTCTTTGAAACAATGCGATAAACCGCACCATCTCAAAGAGGGGCAAATGTAGTCACATAAATCTATCCATTTTAATTAAATGAATATTTCTTATTTATTTGATTAAAAATGCACTAGCCATCAGTTAATTAAATTAATATTTAATTAATTCATCTCCAAACATTCTTCTATTAATTAAATAAATTATTCAATTTATTTTAATTAATTCATTAAATCAAATTCTATTCAATTAAATAAATAAAATCAATTTATTTAATTATATCCCCCTATTCCTCTTTTAAATAAATTAAATAAAACATTTATTTAAATCATTATCCCCACCCCACTTGCATTTTCCTACAAATGCAACTTGCACACATTTATTGAAATAAATGAATTTTTATTTTTAATAAAATCCTATTTTCCCTCACCCACCAAATCCACTTGCAAAATCTAATCCCCTTCTAGATTCTTCTAACCCCTTCCTAATTAGCCTAATCCATCCCCTAATTATTGTCACATTCCTAAGCAAAATGGAGTCACTTCTCAAAACCTAAAAGTCTTTGATAACCATTAAAGGCTTTCAACCTTCAACCACTAAATCCTCAAAGTCTTTGATAGCCATTAAAGGCTTCCAACTTCCAACCACTTAATCCACAAAGTCTCCAATAACCATTAATGGTTAACCCAAACCCTCCTACATGGTTAAAACATTTGTTTTGACTCAACCTCTACCCAACCCAAGGGTCTCATCAAGCCTTTAATGTTTTGACCATGATTATCTCTTAAACATTTGCACAAAGGTTTATCCTTGGATTAACTCTTAAATCTAGTGGGTAATCTTAATTTAGGCTTGACCCTTACCTTCTAGATAACCATGAGGTCTTCTTAGGCCTTTAATGCCTCCAACCTCTTCTCTCAACCCAATCCTGTGTTGACACTTGTCACTATTTTATTGGTGCCAATTGTGCACATGGATCCCCAACTTTCAAGCTCAACCCTTGATTAAACCTTTCAATCCTGGCCATCCATTGCTCCATTTTTCCTATAAATAGAGCCCATTCCTTCATAATCCAGATCCTGAAAACTTGCATGCATCTAAGCTATAGACATTTTAGAGAGCATTCTTAGCATAATCAATCTAACATCTTATCATTTTGGTTAAAATATATCATTTTAGCATCAATAGATTAGTATTAGCTTTTCATTTCACATTTAGAGCTATACTACAATCTCAATCCTCCATAAGCATCCATAGTGCAAAAAGCTGCTGAGAGCTACACTATTTTGGAACTTGGAGAGGAGAGGAACAAGGGAGAAGGAGCTAAGGCCATGCTAAGAGGCAGTTGGAGATGCCTCATAATCTTTGTTTCATTTATTAGATACATTAGCATGCTTTTAGTGTCTCTCTTGGTATGCCTTCATAGATTAGTTTTTGATTGGCTAACACTAACTGTTTTTGTGTCTTTTGTGTTATTTTATCATTGACTAACCTTGTGCCATTTAGGAGGGCATCAATATGTAACTCATAAATTAGACTGGTGATCCTCCTTTCCATCCTCTTTGAGGAATTATTTATGAGTTGGTTTTGGGTTTAGATGAAATCTTCATTTTCAAGTGTTTGTCAGGTTTGCCCGACCATCATAATATGGGAAATTTAGAAAGAGAGGAATAAAATTCTTTCAAGAAAAGTTTGAGACATGGTCAAGAATGGAGGCTCGATTATAAATTGCTATCTCTAAATTAGTCAGCACTGCAACTTCACGAATCAATCCAAATAATACTCCATTTAGTCAATGGGATAGTTTCATACAAGAAAAGTGGTCTTTAATCAAGTTTCGACTTGTTAATGGTTCTTCTTGGGTTGATCCAGGTTCTTTTAAACAAAGTCTTAATTGTTGTATTGAAAAACAATTAATATGAGATAGTATATTAGATTAAAATTAAGTATATTTAATATTTTGTATGATGTTTATGTGTCTAAAAGTAAAAGTAAATGAGTCTTGTTTTGATTAAGTAAAAACAGGTTTTTGAAAGGAACTCAATCCTTAATACAAATCAGGAGAAAGATAAAGCATTAAAGCAGAAGAAAACCATGCCTGATCACCTAAACAAAAAACAACTCCCAACCAAAACAAAAAGGGAACTCAAAACACAAAAAGCCACACAAAGACAACTAACGGATAGCAAAAGGACATCACAAAGACAAAGACAAAGAGAGAGACAGAGACAACTAAATATTTTTCATAATATCTTCTGCATAAACTGCCATCTTCTTCATGTTGTCTGCAGAGTTCTTCAATTCATCCAGCTCATGTCCCTTGATATCACCTTGTTTCCTGGTGTTGGCCCTAGTTCTCTTCTCATGACCCTTTTTCTCCATTGGGTCCTCGTCACCCTCCTTGTCTTTAATGTGATCAAATCTGTTGATCAAAATATTCATATTATCCACAGAGGCCTTAAGAATCTAGAAATTCTATTCAGTAATCCTCTTCACGGTTAATTCCATCTTGTCGACTCTATTGACCAGGTTGTTCATGGTAGTTTCTAGCCCGTTCGCCTCTCTATTCCCTTCCATTTCCTTAACCTTCTTTTATGTTTCAATAATTTTACCGACCATGGCCTCAATAGCTTCAGCATTGTTGATTGCAACCACTAATTCTTTAACATTTTTAGAAAGAGGCTTGTCGCCTATCGTAGAATTTTTTATAACATTAATATCATTCTTCAGGTTGCTGATATCTTTCACAATTTTGCTCATAGTTTCACAAAATCCCTTAATGCTATCATTATCCCCATGACAGTCGCTAGGATTTCCCATTTTATTCTCTTGGCTCTCGTTTTGCAATCCTTGAGTACTAATGTCCTCACCACAATCCACATCCAGAATCTCATCCTCCTCCTTACCCTTCGTATTGTCATTTTTATCCTCCTCTACATCCTCATCAGAAGCAATCAGTATCTGCCTCTTTACCTTGTTAATCCCCCTACGACTATTCTTGTTCCTCCCGGTTTGTTTTCCCAATCCCTTTCCTTTCTTGCTTTTGATGAATTTCTCATCAAAGGACTCATCCTCAGAGTCCGAGAGGTTGGAATCAACAACAGTCCTCTTTCTTTTCCCCTTAGTCTTCCACTTTTTGTTGAGATCCTCAGACTCACCTTCAGTTTCAGTGTCAAGGTTGAAACCACTATACTCACTTTTTGTGTCATCATCCCTGGTATTTTTACCTCTAATGGGTTTCTCAATGGATTTCCCTTTCAACAATTTGTAAACTAAAACCATAAGACCCTGATGAAGAGCATGATCATCTTGAGGGTCTTTTTGCATTTCTTTAATGGTATGATCCATAGAACAAGCTAAATAATAAGGCAGGCTTACCTTTTCACCATGGCGGAAGTGGTTAAGCAACACGAAATGGTGCCCGTAAGCCCTCGTGAATCTTCCATCCAGAGTAATGTAGTTGATGGTAGAAAACAACACAAACCTCCACGGCCTACAAATACACTTTAGGGAGTGGTAGGAGCTATCCACCTTCACCAATTTCCTTTTTTCACCATCCGTAATATGAAATCTATCCGCTGCCTTATCAGAAACACTTCGATCTCTAAAAAACTTAATACCATATTTAACCATCCTCGTAGCTTCAACAATGATATCTTCATCCACCATCATCATCTGGGTGCCAACCAGAACCTTGCCATTCTTCCAATTCTTTATGAAATGCTTGGTAATTGTAGGGTCTTTGCTGCAAAGCCTCTCCATGAAAACACTTAAGCCTCCCTCTTGAAGAATCTCCCATACCTCATTGTTTTTCTTCCAGTCTGAGCAAGAAGTTGGTTCAAACCTCTTTTTGATCCCTCCCATATTTCCCTCAAAATCACTGGAATTCATAATCTCGGCTCTGATATTTCCTCTCTGGTATCTATTATTGCTCTTAAAAACAACCCAGAATCTGTGCCCTGTTAATATGATATGACTATTAAATAAATAATCAACACCGTCGTTGTGATCAGTCATCGAAAAAAGGGGAAAAGGCATTAAGAATTATGATTAATGATTCCATGTTGCTTCATCTAGATACGGTCCAGTTCAAACAAGGATTTCGCCTCACACGGAAGATTACTCTCACCATAAATGGTAATGATTTTCTCAGAACTGCAAGCCAGGTTGGCAGCCCAGTCAGCACACCTGTTGGCTTCCCTGTAAACATGTATAAAAACACGCATATCAAAGGTTTCACTAATTTACTTTGCATCTTTGATGGCATTGTGTATAGACCAAGAGGGCGGGAAAACATTATTCAAACAATTTATAATGTTCAAAGAGTCACCTTCACACCAAACTCTGGTACAAGTGGCTTCCTTAGCTAGAACCAACCCATGATAAGCAGCAATGGCCTCAACAACATGGTTAGTTTGACTGCCAATATGAATACATTTAATGGTTTTGCATTTTCCCCATTCGTCCCTTAAAACCACACCACACCCCGCATTGCCAGGGTTACCCTTGGAAGCGCCATCGAAGTTAATTTTCATCCATCCATGATGAGGGCTTTCCCATTTAACATCTTCTCTAGGGTTAGCCAAAAAGATGTCACTTCCCTTTAATCTCCAATTCTTGAAAATGATATGATCATCCTGATCTATGGGGTTGGCTATTCCACCCGTGATGTAGATATTCTCCACCATATGTCATTTGATTTTCTCAAAAATTATTTGAGCTTTTGATGCCTTATCTCTAAACACTCTTTCATTTCTCTCTTTCCATATTCCCTAGCAAATATGAGGTAAAGCCAATCTCCATAACAAAATTATAGACTTGTTCCTGGAAGGGTGATGCCAGGAATTAAAAACATCTTGGACAGATTCCAGAAAGACCCAACTGATATTGAAGTTATCCAGACATCTAGCCCAGATGTCAGCAAAGAAGGGATAGTGGAAAAACAAGTGATTAATGGTTTCCTCATTCTGCATACAAAGATGACAAACACTAGGCATACATAATCCTCTAATTTTTAGATTATCAATAGTCAAAATTTTATTTTGAAGGACAGTCCAGAAAAAAAATATTAATTTTGGGGATAAGGCCTTTCACCCAAGCCTTAGCCCATCAAGGGCTCTCTAGATTAGAGAACTATTGATTATAGAGAGAGGCGACAAAAAAATTACCATCTGCAGCAAGTTTCCAGATTAGCTAGTCATCATCATCCACCACCACCATAGAATTCATGATTTTGTTCAAATTATCAAGGGAAGGATCAACTAAGGATAATTCCTTCCACTGTCCAACATTCTAGTAGTCACCCACCATAGTACCATATTTTTCCTTACACTGATCCTGAAACTTGCCCCAATCAGGACTATCGCTTAATGGGGAGTCAAACAGCCATGTGTCTTCCCAGAATTTAATGAGATTACCCTTCCCCACCTTCCATTTCACACCTTTAGCAATTAGATCTCTAGTTCTTGTAACAATTTTCCAGATGTTATAACCAATCGGGATATCTTCAGCATTGATGAAACTTTGAAGGGTAGGGAACTGTCTTTTATACTTATTGGCTCATATCAATTTCCATTCTCCCTTAGTGTTATAACCTCTCCATATTTGCTTAGCCATGAGAAACTCATTCATGTCTCTAATTCTTCTAAGGCCTAGTCCTCCCTTTCTTATAGGTTTACAAACCTTATCCCACGCAATTAGATTCATTCTCTTCTTTTCCTCAACCCCTGTCCATAGAAAAGTTCTTTGAATTTTTTAAATAGCCTCCGCAAACTTGGCAACGATTCTAAAAAGATTGATGGCATAAAGAGGAATACTCTGAAGAGTAGATTTCAAAAGCTGGAACTTACCATCTTGGTTGAGCAGAGAACCTTTCCATCCAGCTAACTTCCTATGAAATTTATCCACAAGAGCACCCCAGAAAGTATCAGGAGGAACTTGACATAAAGGAAGCCCAAGATAGGAAGCAGGAAGATTCCCCAATTGGCATCCCAAAATGTTACTAAGCTTTATCTGTCTTCATTCTGGAGTGTTTATGAAATAGACAAAACTTTTAGACCAATTTATCAATTGACCAGTAGCTATCCCATATCTGTCCAAAGCTTTCTTTAAGCTCCTAGAATCTTTCACTAAAGAGTTCCCCATAATAATAGAGTCATCCACAAATTGCTGATGGGAGAAAACTTGATCCGCCTATGAAGGTTTCAACCCACAAAACTCTCCCTTCTCAACAAGTTTACCAATAGATATTCCCAAACACTCTACCATGATAATGAAAGAATAGGGGATAGAGGATCCCCCTGTCTGAGACCCCTTGAGGATTCCACAAATTGCTGATGGGAGAAAAATTGATCCGCCGATGAAGGTTTCAACCCAGAAAACTCTCCCTTCTCAACAAGTTTACCAATAGATCTTCCCAAACACTCTACCATGATAATGAAAGAATAGGGGATAGAGGATCCCCCTATCTGAGACCCCTTGAGGATTTGAAAAAGGGGGAAGGAGACCCATTGATCAAAATAGAAAAAGAAGTAGAGGAAACCAATTGCATAATAAGACAGATACTTCTAGAGCAAAAACCAAAAGCAGAGAGAACATTCATCATAAAGCCCCAATCAACTCTATCATAGGCTTTAGATAAGTCAAGCTTCAAAAGGAAGCCTTATTTTTTAGCACTAGAGAGAGAGTGAATGTTTTCATGGACCGTGATTATCGAATCCAAAATTTGTCTCCCAAGGACAAAGCCACTTTACTAGGGAGAAATGATAGAGGGGAGAAAAGTCAAGATTCTAGAGGTCAAAACCTTTGAGATGATCTTGTACAAAGAGTTGCATAGGTTGATAGGTCTAAAAAGATCCATATTATCAACACCCATCTTTTTGGGAATAAGAGCAATGAAAGCACCATTCGATTCTTTCAAAATTCTCCCGCACCAAAGAATTATTTCACAGCACTAGATACATCACTTCCAACAATATGCCAATACATTTGAAAAAAGAACATAGGGAAACCATCCGGGCCCGAGGCCTTGTTCCCTTCAAAAGAGTTGACAGCTTTCAGGATCTCATCATTAGATGGTATAGTAGTAAGATAGGAATTCTGATCAACATCCAAGATAGAGGGGATGCAGTCCATAAGGTCCTTTTGAGCTTGAAGGTCCAGGTTCTGATCCTTAGTCAAGAGGTCGGAGAAGAACTCTAGGGTTGTCTTCCTCATTAAATCTTCATCTTCAATAGTTCTACCATTGACTTTAAGCTGAGATATCCTATTGATGGCCTTGTGTTTCAAAGTGGACATCTGAAAGTATTTGGTGTTTCTATCCCCTTCCTTCAACCAAATATTTCTCGACCTTTGTTTCCAGAATGTTTCTTCTTTAGCTATAATGTCATGATATTTCATGAGAATGTCATCTTCAACCTCTCTAGAGACCTTGATGTAGCCATTATTCTAAATCTCATCCTGGATATATTTTAGATCTAAGAGGATGGTAGCTTTGGAAACAAAAATGTTCCCAAAGGATTCCTTATTCCATCTTTTAACATTATCTTTCACAAACTTCAACTTTTTGACCACCTTATACATAGCATTTACTTCAATTCTAACATGGCACCATTCCTTGATTTTGCTTTCCAGGTCTGAGTGTTTTGTCCACATTCTCTCAAATCTATAAGGGAAATGTCTTCTTCCCTTCTTGGCATCAGCTATAAAGGATATAGGATAATGATTCGACCCGACCCTAATATGAGCAGATAAAGAACAAAAATGAGAATTAAACCAATCCAGGGATATTAAAGCTCTGTCGAGTCTGACCTGAATTAAGTCTTCACCACTCCTTATGTTGGTCCAAGTATATTTAACCCCTTGCAAATCCAGATCATGGAGAGCATGATTAATGATGAACTCCATCAAATCCAATCTGCTTTCCAGATTGGTTTGGCTCCCTCCCTTTTTCTCATTTTCCCTCAAAGGGGTATTGAAATCCCCCATAATAATCCAGCTATCTTCAGCAAAATACTTCTAAGTGAGGATAAGCTTTTCCAGAAATCACTTCTACCAGTTTTGGTGTTAGGGGCATACACATTAGTCAAGACCCATGAAGTCCCTTCTTTCAAATGCTTAAATCTTATGCAAGCCAAGTTGTTATCTTGAATCAACACTTCTCCTTTTACATTATTTTTATTCCAGAAAGTAACAATACCCCTAGATGCTCCTTCTGAACTACCACCACTAACTCCACCATTACTAAACATTTTCAAACATTCAACCTTATCCTTAGGCATTTTGGTTTCCTGAATCAAAAAAATATCCGGATTTTTGTCTCTAATTATACTTTTTATTAAATCATGTTTGTGAGGATTATTCAATCCTTGAATATTCTAGGAGATAATCTTCATGATTTTTTAGAAATACCTGCCTCAAAGATGGTTCTTTGAGTACCGTCTACTAAATTCTTGCTGGTTTCCATGGTCCTCTTCTTTGCATTTGAATATCTTCCAGGTGATGTATGCTGAGCCCCCACATCCCCTAGTTTGCTTCTGGTATTTCTGGTGGTGGTTTTATTGTTATTGCTATTATTAAAATTTTTTTGTTCTAGTTCTTTCTTTTATCCTCCATTACTTCTTCCTCCTCCTGCTTTGTCCCACTCTTTCCCAGAGCCTTTTTTATATCTTCTTCGTTTCCCCATCTTGGTTCATTTTCCTCTGAGAAAGTCAACTTGACCTGGGTCGGAGAGGATAAAGATATCTTCCTAGCCCTTGCTCAAGGATATTGTCAGGTTGAGCATCTTGGATCCAGCTTGCTCCATTTTATGACCCAAAAGAAATTCCTTCTGAGTTAAAATTGTCTCCCTCTTCCTTATTGTCTTTGGATTGACTATCTCCCTTATCCATCTGACTACTATCCTATTTCTCACTCTGAGCTAAGTTTTGTTTTGTCATATCCTTTTGATTATTTTGATTGTTGTCTTGTGACTTCCTTTCTCCATCATTCGAATCCCTTCCACTTTTCTCCTACTCATTTTCCTTCTAGGAGATCTTATCTTGCTCTCCTTTCTCCATTTCATTTCCCGATTCCCTGGCTAATACCTCCTCGATTCTTCCAACCTGGGACTGTTTCTCCTAATCCGAACCATCAAAAGGAGAATCTTTCAAGGAATATTCTATCTTGGTATTTGTGTTCTTTTCCACCTTTTTTCAAACTTCAGTTTGGGTTTGAGTTTTGGCATCATTGCTTGGGCATTTTTTAGCCCAGTGCCCAACTCTCTTATAGTGAAAACAAGCAAAAGGGATTGATTCATAAACAATATTCTGCATCCATTTGCCAAGTTTTGAATCTATCTCTATTTCCTCTGGCATATCCATCTCAGGCCCAACCCCTACACAGATTCTAGCATAAATGAGTCTTCTTTTGGATGTCGTGACTGGGTCAATGGAAAGAAGCTCCCCAAAAACATTGTCTATCCCAGTAAACACATCTTCCTCCCAATATTCCATAGGAAGCCCAGGTAGCTTTATCCAAACCGACACTTGGACCACAAACTTATCATCCAAGCTCGCTTTAGGGTACCATTTCTGGATATACATTAGATATTTACGTATCGACCAGGTTCCATTGCAAAGGATTTGTCTACAATCTTCCTCACATGAAAAAGAAAAGGAGAGACAACCTTTATACATAGCAACCACATCAACCTGTCCTTTCAAATTCCACTTTCTCTTAACAAATCCACGAACAACCTCAATGTTAGGTCTCACCCCAAAGAATTTACCTATCAGGGTACTTTCCATCTGAGCAATATTTTGATCTAAAATTTGATTCGGAATGGAAATGGCAAACTTTCCCTGAGAAATATTCAATGTATTTTTAACTAGAGGCAAGGACGACTTACCTTTGGGTTTGATGCCAAACAGAAAGGACCATTTACCAATGGGTCCGCTTGATTTGGGGCCCCCATCTAGGTCCCTCGAATTCAAAGGGGCCTCAAGATCCTTCCCATTAGATTCTTTTCCCTCCATAGGGCTACCTGAACCGCTTGCCGCCTATTGTCCTGATACTGCTTCAGGTTTTTCATCCAACAAGTTTGAATTTTGAACCTAACCGTTCACCTTGTTTGCTTCAATCTGCTCCCCGCGTGATCTGGGTCCCCCGCCTGGGTCCCCCAAATCCAAGTGGGCATCGGGTTCCTTACCATCTGAACTCTCCCCCCTCCAAAGGACTCTCTGAGGCACCTGCTACAAGCTATCCTGCTGTTGATCTAGTTCTCCCACCCAAAAAATTTAAATTTTGGGCTCGACCATTCCCCTTCTCCTCTCTGCCTTCGCTCCTCTCTATTTTTCAACTTATTCAAGTAATTGAGTCTTGTTGATTATTAAATGGAAAAATGATAAATGATAAAAAGGAGGATAAAACAAGAATGTAGCTACACGCGACAACACTTTAGCAACATAATAAATAAAGAAATACACTTATAATGTGAAAGTATATTAGATCAAAATTAAGCATTCAACGATTTCAAGATACTTTATTTAAAGTGTAGGAATAAAATATTTTTTGTACTTTGTAATTTTTAAAAAATTAATTGATAGTTAAATAATTAATTTTGATTGTTTAATATATAAATTAATTTTCTTTGAAAGAAAGAATTTTTTCGCTCTATTTCATTAATGTTTCGCTCACTTGCGAATGCAACCTCTTTGCCATGTGATGCATCTGGGGATGAATGTTTGATCTCTCAAGCTTTCCCTCTGAATCAAGTATGCAAGGTGTCTTCTTCTAGATCATGCTTTGTTGTGGTTTTCTAGGGGATTCTCAAGGCTTGGGGACTGCTCAACAAACAACTCTACCCTCAAACCCTTGTGCATGATGCCCTTCTAAAACCCCCTTGCAACTTGTGAGTAAATAATACTTAAGTTTCAAGGAGCAATTAGGCAAAAATGTGCACTAGGCACCAAATCACCCTTTCATGTTCTCCAATCAGCTTCTATTTCAAATATTTGCATGAACATGTTTGCCCATGATCAAAAGGAGTACCTTCAAGATCATGCCCTAATTTGTAGGTTTATACAAACATGGCAGAATCTGTGAACTCTACACACCTGGATAAGTGACAACTTAAAAGAATATTTGGAGGAAGAAATCAACATATAATCCTATGTGAAAAGGTTTTTCATTTTGGAGTTCGATTCTTTGGAGGACAAGTAATTGGTTCTTAACATTGTCCCCTAGTTCCTTTCTTTCCATCAAACTCTGGTTCCCTTCCTTCGACGCATGATCTAATATCATCTCATCTGCTTTCTTGTGGGTGTGATTACCTTCTCTCCCCATGCAATTCTAGGAGATTGATTTTTTGAAGATAATTGCCAATGGCTTGGTGAAATACAACAACATTTCAAAAGAAATAAGAAAACTACGAATGCTCCACATGTACTCGTCTATGCATCAAAATGGGTATTTCTAAAGGAATTCTTGCATAGATTTCCTTGAAGGTAAGTAAAGGATGTTGGAGACAAATTGTAGATTGTGAAAAAAAAGATTTCAAATGTAGGAAATGTTTTTCAACAAACCACTCTACACCCCAATGTAGAAAAATGTTTGTTCATGAGAGAGTTAATTCCTTAATTAATCAATCCACCTGGTGGGTGGGGCTGGAATCACACCATTATTTCATTCCTCCCAAAACAAAAAATGATTTATCTCCCACAAATTCACTTCAAAAGGTTGATTTGAAGCCTTATAGACTCTCTCCACTCGATCTGTCTCATGGGACTTTGAAGAATGTATTGTTGAATCAGAAAGTTCAGAGGAGGTTGTGATCTTAATGAAGAATCCAACCACCCAACCTAAAAGCCACAAGACTTCTTCAATGGCCAATGTGGATCCAATGATCATATACAACGATGCAATCTCAAAAAATAAAAAATACCATGATTTGAATTCCCCATCTAAGGTAGAACAAAAATGGACAAAAGTAAAACAAAAGAAATCTCCACCATCAAAACCAAATTTTCAAATGATATTAAGATCATAAAAAAAAAGTGAAAAAAAACCTTCAATAAATCATTAAATGTAGCCTAGATCTTTTTTTAAAAGGGAAATTATGGTCAAAAGGAATACATCTATGTTTAGGGGTCTTTTAGATAATAGTACATTAATGTTTTACTATATTTTTTGGTCTTTATTGAATAGGGATTTTGTGGTAGCACATCTTAGTGTTGTTCTTTGTTGCACCCCTTCTGGCAAGGGCATGCATTTATTTAATTTTGGAATTTTATATAGTGGGAGTTACCCCCAGTAGTACTTAGCATAAAATAAAATTCTTCTTTCTTATGTTTAATCTACATTCAAATATTTTCTTAAAAAAATTAAAGTAGTATTTCTAGATGTGATTGTATTTAAGTTTATTTATTCTAGTAGATTTTTTTTTTAAAAATTTGACATTTCTTTTCATATTTATTTTATATGCTTATTTATTTATGTGTCTAAAAGTAGAAATAATTGAGTCTTATTAATTATTCAAGAATTTTTTTTAAAAAAAAGGGAGAATAGAACAAGAATGTAGCAATGCGCAACAACACTTAGCAACATAACTATCATTTATTAGTTGCAAAAACTTCATTACTCTACCTAGTTGCATATACCTACCCAATACTCTACTAATTTCTTAAGGCATCTAATATATATCATTTTTTTTTATGGGACTTGACTACTAGCAAAAAATTCATGTCTTTCAAAATCCCTCAGGGCAAGTCCTCAAAGTTTTCTACAACGCCACCACATTCCATATAAAAATTGAATTGTACGTGTAGGTTGCAAAACTATAGAGAGTGTTGTCACAATTGTACATAACACTAATGGAAAAAAGAAACAAGACCATAGTTATACTGATACGTCCACACCAAACTAGATGATACTATGCATGAGGCAATCCACCTAGTAACACAAAGCCTAAGGACAACAAAGACAAAAGTGGAAGTTAAAGTTACAAGATAGGGTTGTCATTGCACCAAAAGATCGACTTGTTGATGCCCGATACAACCACTAGACCTATAAATCCACAAGAGGCTGTTAAACCATGTCATGAATCCCCACGAGGGACGCTGGCCCACTACCAACAATCCCCCTCCTAGTGTCACTCGCTGCGGCCTGCGTGATTCGAACCTGTGACCAAGCTCTGATACCACTTGTTACAAGCTAGGGTTTCCGTTGCACTTAAAGATCGACCTGTCAATGCCCGATACAACCACTAGAGTTATAGAATCCATAGGAGGTTGTTAAACCATGTCGCGAATCCCCACAAGGGACGCTAGCCCACTGCCAACAGTTAAAGCCCTAGTTCCTTCTCCTTATCTAAAATAGACATCAAAATCTTCATTGAGTATTAGATAGATTGTACCTCCTATCTCACCCCTCTCATTTATCTTTTATGAATAACTACTACTATCTATTCATAATTTATGTTAAAAAAAATAAAAAATTTAAAGGTTTTTCAATGTCTTACAATCAATTAAATTAAACTAAGGATAATAAAATAGAGTGAAGAAATCGTCATCTATAGACAAGAACAAATAGTAATTTAAACAAATAATTTTGTGATTTAGAGTCTGTTGAATCTATTATGTACTAAGTTAAGGAAACAAAATCATTTTTTTAGTATTGTCAATAATCAGTAATGTGTCGACTTGAATTTCATCATCAAAATACTACTTGCAACATGTTAGTTTCACAAAATACAAAGGAAGTGCTATAGGAAATCCAAACTCAACCAATGAAACTACATGAAATATATATAAAATAAAAACACTATTATTACCTTCATGATTTATGTCTCATTGTGTCCTAAGTCCACTGTTCTTGGTTGCAAATGGTGTGCTCTTAGACAAGCACTAATAGCTTCCAAGATGGCATATGAAGAATGAATTGATAACTGATACTATGATATGCAATGCTAAATGATTATGCTATTTGCTTCAAGATTAAAACTCACGAATGCATAAGTTTTCACAAATGATTAGCTTGAAATTTCACTTGAAGACTAACTTGAAGACTAACTCTTTCTCAACTCAAACTCCTGATTTTATAGACCTTGAGAGGATAAGATGATGTGGCCCAGATCAACGGTCATGATTGGATCTACAGATTTGGATGGTTGTGAGCAAAGGTGAAGGTTGAGAGAAAGGGGGAAGGAGAAGACAAGTGTCACTCATCTCACCTTGACTAGGTTGCTGACTGAGGGAATCTAGGAATGGTTAGAGAAGATTTAGGCATGAGAGGACAAGTGGACTCAAGTCCTTCCTAAGATGTAGGGATGTTGGAGGGAATATAGAAGAAGGTTATGAAATATGTGTACGTACACAATATTTCATTAAATTTGGAGGTTGAAGATAAGTGGCTAATAAATTTTATTTTATTTTGTTGAATTAATTTAGCCACATGATGAATGAGTTGGCAAAGGAAAGATGAAGTGGAGATGGAAGGATGAGTTGGATAAGGGATTAAATAATTTAGAATTATTTAATATTTGAGACTATAGGATAGAAGAATAATCATTAATATTAGATATTTAATTGATTGGAGGAAATAATTAAATATTAGATATTTAATTAACTGATTTGAAGAATAATTAAATATTAGATATTTAATTAATTAGAGGAATAGGCTAGATGAATTAATTATTAAAATATTTTAATTAAATTAATTAATAGAAAGACACGAAATGAATTAAATAAATTAATCCTTTCAAATTAACTATTTAATAGAAGAATAAATATTAAATATTTATTTAATCGCTCATAGCCATTTTTATGTATAAACATTTTGCCCCTCTTTGAAATGATGTGAAGACAACATTGTTTCAAAGATTAAATCAAGTCTCAATAGTGTGCCTGATGAAGATAAAAATCCTAATTGTGTGCCCCCTCGGGAGATTGATCATGAATTTGTTGAATAATTTTGATAAGCGATTGATCTCACGATAATTGAAAAGGTCCATCAATTAAATTTATTCATAAAAAAATAAATATAATTGCCCCATTGAAAAACATTAATTACCCTTCCAAATAGGAAATATAAAATTAACCAAAGTTAATTTTATTTTCATTTGCATCCTTGTCAGCTTTGTGAAGAAATTGTCTGGGTGAGGTGGCAAAATGGTAATCTCGTTGGAGAACCATCGATTTGAGCACGTTCAACGATATCAACGACCTCCTGAGTATGGCTATTTGGTATGTATCTTACCTTGAATTTCTTACAACTTGTCATTTGAGTTTTCATATTTGTTTAGTGTGTTTTGGCTATTTTGAATTTTTTCGATTTTCAGAATTATGTTTAGCGTTTTTGTTTTTTGTTTTAGAGCTTTTGCATGTAAAGTTAGTGCATTTGATAAGTTTAGAGCATATGCTCATTAGGGTAGCATATATGTGATGTATGTTAGTGCTTTTGCTTGGTCAATGCTATTTCTCTGAGTGTTTGTGCTTGTGATGTTGAAAACAATGCTTTTGTTTGTTTCACGCATATGCTCGAAGGTTTAGCACTTTTGTTAAAAAGGTTCACGCATATGTATGATTTAGTGCCTGCGTTTAATAGAATAGCACTTTTGTTAAAAGGATTAGCGCTTTTGCTTCTGATGAATGTGTTTGATGTAATTCATATAAAAAAATCACTTTGATGATTAGATTTAGGCATTTTGATGCGCAATTGTGATGAATAGGTACTTGATTGTTTGATTTGATAATGCTGATTGATAGGATAAATGATTGATCGATTTGATTTGATTGGATAGAGTAGCTCTAAGAAACTGATTTAGTTTCTGATGAAGAGCATAACAGAGTTTGATTGAACTTAGTGATTGATAGAAAACCATGATTGATAGGTTTAAATTGATTTGATAGCCTGATTTGCTTCATTTGAAAAGATTGACCAATTGTTGATGTTAGAGATTAGAGATCTATTTGATTTGATAGATAGATGATTGATGATTGAATTATCTTGGTAAACAGGAGAAACTTGATGTTCTCCAGTGTCGGGAGAAATTCCCGGTGATGTGACACTTAGTGCCAGAGCTTACACATGTAGAGGTGAGACATATAGATGCCTGCGGATTACGTCACTTGTTATACATGCCTGATATTACCCATAATAGGGGATTGTTGATAGCGTTAGTCGAGAGATGGCATAACAAGCATAACACTTTCCACCTACCCACGGGTGAGATTATTGTGACGCTTGAGGATGTCTACAAGATTCTCCACATCTTAGTGACCGGTGAGTTAGTTCAGTATGATTTTCAGGATCATGGAGGGACAGAGGCATGCAGAGCCGTATTTGGTGATGAGAACATTGGGAGAGGAGAGATCTAATGGGAGGATATTATTATGTATTACGAGACTCTCCCTATGATTCTTGTAGGTTTGATTGGGGGATTCATCTGTCCATATAGGAGATCTTGAGGTTTTGTTGTTGGTTGGGGTGAGATTCTTCAGAGCATGATGCAACATCAAACTCGATATGCATGGGGTGTTTGCATGCTTTCTCATTTGTATCATGATCTTTATCAGGTTATTTTTGATGAGGGTGCTAGTTTGTCGACAAGATGCACATTTTTACAAATCTAGTGCAGGGAGCACATTGCTATTACTCGACCTATTCATCATAGAGTTCATGGTGAGAGACAACCATATGTTTATCTGATGCAGGTATCCTTACTCAGCATAAGTTGGGTAATATGGAGTATTGGTGTTGGGTTCTTGATTCACTGGACAGTGTTATTTGGAGACCTTATATCGATTGTGGGCCATGGATGGATGATGCATAGACATTACCATTTATTATGCAGAGTAGATATCTCATTGGTCAGACTCCATTCATTGTTGAGAGATAGTTGATTAGTCGCATTTTGAGATAGTTTGGTATCATTCAACCTATGCCTACTGGTGTCACGATATATGCATGATGATACAAAGATAGGCGAGACTGGGGACCTTCTTTGTCATTTGAGTTGGCACGTGCAGAGTTTCTGGCTACTCCTAGGGTAGCTTATGATATGAGATTTCACATTCTAGGTCAGGACCAGTTGGCAGGATTGGGAGACCGCTTCCTATGGGTGGGAGAGAGGTTGGATGGATTAGGAGGGATACTGGCAGGGCAGGAATGAGATCACCAAGAGGGTTGCCATTGATAGGAGGAGGCAAGATGACTGGATTGGATGGGGGTTGCGGGAGAGGCATTGATTTTGGGTAGATTCAGCCAGACCCTGAGGTTATTACAGCGCATGGTGGAGAGGATGAGGATCCATAGGATCATGTTACACTCATTAGACAACGGGTTCTGACAACTACTCGGACTAAGATTCCAATAGGTGAACATGGAGGCAGAGATGAGGGTATTGGGGTCATGTGCCACAATAGGATGTGCAAGAGAAGGAGACTATTGATAGTCTCAGAACATAGATAGATCAGCTTAGAGCACAGGCACAAACACTCATGACAGAGAGAGACACAACTGTTAGGAGATAGCAGGATACTTAGGGCCTTCTTGATCACATTCAGTAGGTTGGATTAGACACTCTCTCAGCTGATACTCTTAGAGCACTAGTTCGAGCTGGGAAGGAGACTTCCTGTTGGTGATGACTATATGAAGATTTAGTCACAGAGAGCCAGAGAGTAGGTAGTTATCATAGCACCATGAGGATGGATACTAGCAGTGGTGGAGTCATGGGACCTCCTTAGAGGAGTGGTGATCATGGGAGGCAGACATCTGGAGGATCTTCTCGCCCACAACCACAGAGACAGACAAAGTCAGGTGGTAGTGGTATAGGACAACCTTGACTTGACTTTGTATTGATGAGGCATTTGTACTTTTGATTTGATATCATTGTATACTTGAACTTTTATTGTTTTATGATGATCTATATGCAGATATGGACTCTATATGATGATGATCTTTATTATACATGTTTTTGATTACGGGAAAAATAGGTTTTGAAGGGACCCCAAAACCCTTTACGTAAGAACCTTAAAAGATAAGAGCATTAAGAAACAAGACGAGGTAGACTGCAAAAAAACAAGCAAAGAACTAGGAAAAAGCCAGCACAAAAGCCCAACACAACCAGCAACAACCAGCAAAAAATAGAAAAAAGACAAATTACATAATGTTTCTAAGGGCATTAGCCAATTTCTCGCCAATCCCTTGCATTTATTTGATATTATCCCTGAAAATTTGGATTTCCTTGGAAGAGGCCAAGGCGACTTTTTTCATACTCACCCTGATCCTTTTGGTCGCACCTCCAGGAGCACTATCCACATTCCCAGCCTCAGTAGCAACATCATCAACATCAAGGTCCACAACAAGTTTGGTAGGGCTGGAGCCATCAAGGTATTTGGCAATTTGCTCCATGTTGCTGGTCACAGAGTTGAGGATATCCGAAATCAGAATCAAGAAGTTCTTCATGGTTGCCTTTCCTTCCTCCAGCTTGCTGATCTGAACTTCCAGCTTCTCCACTTTTTCGTCCATTACCTTTTTCCACTGCTCCAGGTTACTTTCACCTTTCTATCCCTTCTCTTCCTACTGATTAGCATTTTTTTCCATTTTATTAATTCTTTCATATACCCACCTATCAAAACTCAGACGAGCATCAGACTGGTTCTTGAGGTTATCTAGAATAATCTCATCTCCAACTCTATCCTTTTCCCTACTAGTATCCTCCTTATCCTTGTTCTGCTCAGTTTCCATTTCCCTTTCCTCCTAATTAATCTGGTTGTCCTGCTCCTTCATAGTTTGGTTGTTAAAATTACCAGTACTCGCGCTATGGGTAGGGTTGTTCTGATTGAAATCTTCCTCTTCTCCTCTTTCCTCTTCCCCCACTTCCTCATCTTTCCAGCTCTCCTCCCCATTAGTATCATCAGTCTCCATATCACTTCCTTCTTTTCTCATATCCTTAGGATCAGCCTCCGTATCCTTATGTTTATGGCTCAAATCCGCGTCCTCAACTTTTTTCTCCACAGAGCCTTTTTTAGCCTTTTTACTTTGTTTCTACTCATCCTTACTGGACCCAGGGTCCTCACTTTTCCTCTTGCCTTTCCCCAGTGACACCAATAGCCTTTTGTTTTCCTGAATCTCCAAAATCTTACAATGCTAATAAATGAGCAAAATAAGGCCATAATGTAGCACATGAGAAGAGGGGTTCTTACTGTGCTTGTTTAATGAGCGCGACAGGGACCTGAAAAGGCAATAGGGAAGAGACACCCTTTTCTCATGCCTAAAGTGGTTCAGAAGCACAAAGTGATAGGTATGGACCCTAGTGAAATGAACCTCCAAAGTGATATACTCCATAATGGCATTAAGCACAAAACCCCAAATTTTTTTAATATTAGACACATCATAATACCCCCCAGACGCTTTGCCTATTTTTTCTCTACTTATCTTTGCGTGGAAAGAGCTTCACAACATTATTGGAGACTTTTAGGTCCCTAAAGAAATTGAGGCCAGTATGGGGCATACCTATGACCATAGAGATGAGGTCCACGTCCAGCTTGAATTTGACACCATGGATTTTGAAAGTACCATTTTTCCAGTTTTCAATCACTCTAGTAACCGCTAGGTTAAGTCTATTTTTGTCACAATCCACCAGTTTTTCCATGAATGGCATCATGAAACCCTTCTCCAGCTTCATCCATACCTTAGGCATCTCCCGCCATCTAGAAATGTTATCAGGTTCCTCTCTTCTAAGATCACCTCCCATTCTTGAATTCATTCTGCAATTTTTCTACTTCTGCAACTTCAAAGCAATCTTCCAGATGACACTTGGATTCTTGAAAATACACACCCACAAAGTGTGCGATTTTTTAATATTCTTATTTGACACTCTGCCCTTCTGACGAGCTATCATTACCTTTCTAAAGTTTTGATGATTAATCATTAATACTACCATGATTAAAATGCAATCCTTCTTTCCCCATAATTTTGTCCTTTCTAATGAGGTCTTTAATATTGAAATCAATATTATCTTGACCATTCCATATGCTTTGTTCTTCGGAATAATGCCAAGGTTAGCAAGACCATCTACTATGACATTTTTTTCCCTAAAAGCATGCTCAATAATAATAGATTTAAAGCTAGTAATAATTTCTCTAGCCTTAAAAATGATATTTTTGATAGACCACGAAGGCTCAACTTCACCCTTAAGGCATTTAATAATATTAAGAGAATCTCCCTCCAACCATAGTTTGTCATGATTGAGATTTTTAGCTATAATTAGAGTATTTAGGGAAATGGAAGCTTCAACATAATGACTATTTTGGTTACCCAAAGGGCCAGCAACAGCCACAAGGCAACCTCCAGCAAAATTTCTGGCAATGCCCCCATAACCAGCATTGCCAGGATTTCCCTTAGAAGCCCCATCAAAATTGGCCTTGATCCGTCCCTAGGAAGGAAAGCACCAAAAAAGACCATCTCTACCTTTATCCTTGTTATTTCCACTATTGGAAAGGTTCCATCTTTCATTAAAGTCTTCTTTAACAGATAAACTAGTATCAATTCCATATAAGCATTCATGGATCCCTCTGTAGATTTTATCCACCACCACTTCAGGGTTCGCACTTTTTTCCCTAAAAAATCATGTTGTTACGCTCCTTCCAGTTGTTTCAGGTGACAATAGGGAGAATAAGTTTCCAAAGCTCAAAATTCTTAGAATTAGAGCTAGGGAAATACCATTGCTGCTAGAACTCTTCCAGAGAGTTCGAGAAAACCCAGCTCAACTTCCACTTATTAAGAATAATATTCCAAATATCCTGACTAAAATTGCACTTGTAGAGGATATGGCAGGTAGACTCCTCCTCCTTGTAGCAAAGATAGAACCTATTAGGAAAAACAAATCCACGCTTATGGAGATTATCAAGGGTTAGCACCTTATTTTGGATAAAAATCCAAAAGAAGATATTAATTTTGAGAGTCAACTTTTTTATCCACACTTTTGCCCATAGAGGAATCTCTTTCGGAACTTTGTAATGAATAGAGATAGTTGAAGACATAGAATATCTCCCATCAAAAGTTTCCTTCCAAATCATACAATCCTCAGAATGCTCCATGAAGATTTTGGAAGAGAGAAAGGTCTCCAAAAATCTTAAGCCCAGACAAAACTGGCTAAACTCAACCTACTTACCATTTCTCCAGTAGTCCCTAACAAGGTCTCCATACCTGCTTTTAAACTAGTCTTTCCATTCATTAAGAATGGGGATTTCCTCCAACGGTTTATCCATAAGCCACTTGTCCTCTCAGAATCTGATAATTCTCCCATTCCCTAGATTCCACTTTCTTCTAGCAGCAGCCCAGACTTTGGCCGTTTGAACAACATTCCAAATTGCAGAGCATTCCACAAGAAAGGATTTATCCATAAATTCTTCATCAGACGGTTGCATGTAAAGGTATTTCTTTTTCCAAATGGAATTCCATTCCCTTTCCTCCCCTTTCATTCTCCAAATTTGTTTAGCTAACAAGGCATTATTCATAGTCATAATGTTCCTTATTCCCAGACCCCCAAAAGCCTTAGGAGTGCAAATATTATTCCAGGCAATAAGGGGGAATCTATTTTTTTCTTCCATTCCTGACCATAAGAATTTGTTTTGAATTCTTTCAATGGCCTCAACAAACTTCCTAGGGATTTTAAACAGACTAAAGGCATAGATAGGTAGATTTGAAGGGTAGCCTTAAGCATCGTCACCTTACCCGCTTGGATGAGGAGGGCTCCCTTCCACCTAGCCAGTTTGGAATTAAATCTATCAACCAACTTCATCCACAAATTCTCCGAAGGATTTAAGCACATAGGGAGACCCAAATAAGTAGAAGTAAACTCAACAATTTTACATCCAAGGATCCTTTCAACCCTTCTTTGTCTATCCACAAGGGTGTTGATGAAGAACAAAGAACTCTTATCCCAATTTATTTTTTACCCATAAGTAGATTCATAGGAATCCATGACAATCTTCATATTTCTCGCTTCTCTTATGGTAGCTTCTCCCATGGTAATAGAGTCATCAACAAACTGTTCATGAGTACAGGTTAAGTTGGATGAGGAAGGCTTAAGGCCTTTGAGTTTCCCTTCCTCCACACTTCTCATAATAAATCTACCCAAACTTTCTGCCAGGATAGTAAACAAGATAGGAGAGATAGGATCCCCCTGTCTTAGACCTCTAGAACTTTTGAAGAAACTGGATGAAGATCCATTAATAATAACTGCAAAAGAGGTAGTACCAGTCAACTGAGAACATAGTTGTATCACCTTTTCCCCAAACCCAAAAGCTTTCATAATTCTGAAAAGGAATTGCCAATTCACTCTATCATAGGCTTTGGACAATTCACTCTATCATAGGCCTTGGACATGTCCAACTTAAGAAAAAGCCCTATTTTTTAGCTACAGTTAGAGAATGAATATTCTCATGCACCGAAATGATGGTATCCAGAATCTGTCTACCAGGAACAAAACCATTTTGTTGGGCAGAAATAATGCGAGGGAGGATATCCAACATTCTAGAAGTGAGCACCTTAGATATTATCTTGTAAACCAAGTTACAAAGACTGATAGGTCTAAACTTATTGAGATAATCGGCTCTAGGGATCTTAGGAATGAGGCCAATAAAGGTAGCATTGAGTTCTTTTAGAAGCCATCTAGATCCAAAGAATTCTTTAACTCCATAACAAATGTCAATCTCCACAATATTAATTTTTTTTTGAAAGAAGAACATAGGGAATCCGTCCGGACCAGGAGACTTGTCTCCAAGAAAGGAAAACACAACCTTTTTGATCTTCTTATTTGAAGGGATCCTAGAGAGATAGCTTGAGCTAGAAGGTCTTGATTTCTGATATCGAGAGAATCCACATCTCCCAAAAGATTACTAAAGAAATCCACAACTTCCTTTCTTATTTCATTTTCATTCGACAAAATCCCCCTATTTCTGGATGAACTGGATATCCTGTTGGCCGCTCTATGCTTAAGAGTAGTCCCATGGAAAAACCAGGTATTGTTATCACCTTCCTTCAAATACAATGCTCTTGAACTTTGTCTCCAAAATTTTTCTTCCTTAGAGATAATTTCATGGTATTTGGAAAGCAACCCATTTTCAACACTCCTCAAATCCTCAGAAAGACCTTCCACTTGAATTTTATCTTGAACTTCTTTGATATCTGTCTTAATATTGGCTTTCATTTTAAAGATATCTCCAAAAGTCTCTTTATTCCAGATTTTGATTTTGGCTTTGATAATATTAAGCTTTTTGGCAACTTTAAATAAAGCAGTACCCTCAACCTCTGAATTCCACCATTCAGAAACAATTTTTTTCAAAGAGGGGTGGGACAACCAAGCTTTTTCAAATTTAAAAGGGAAATTAGGCTTTGAGGAAGAAGAATTGGCAGTGAAAGAGATAGGATAATGATCAGAACCAATCTTAATGATAGACGCGAAAGAACAATTATACTTAGAGAGTCAATCGGGAGAGATTAGGGATCTATCCAACCTAACTTGAATGAGATCAGGGCCAATTCTTCTATTGGTCCAAGTATAATTAATCCCTTTGAGATCCACATCCATCAAAGCTTGATCATTAATAAAGTCCATGAGATCTTGTCTTCCCTCTAATTGCAAGGAAGGCCTCCCATCTTTTCATCCTCTTTTAAAGGAGTATTGAAATCTCCCATAATCATCCAAATTTTATCAGAAAAAACTTTGTCTCTCTTCTGCCAGGCTTGTCCAAAATTTAGCTCTTCCAGCTTTAGAATTTGGCGCATAGATATTAGAGATAACCCAGACAAAGTTATCCTTAATATGCTCAAGAAAAACTGAGGTCCTATTAACCCCTAAAGCAATTTCCTTACCTTTTATATAATTCTAATTCCAAAAGATAGTGGTGCCTCTTGAGGCACCCTCCGAGCGTGTTCCAATCACACCATTATTTTTGAAAATTCTAATTCTTTCCACTTTATCCTTACACATCTTAGTTTCTTGAATAAGAACTACATCCGGTTTATGATCTCTAACAATATTATGCAACACATCCTGCTTGTGGGGGGCGTTCAACCCTCTGATATTCCATGAAATTATCTTCATACTTTAACCGGGGATAAGGCTGACTCAATGAAACTCTGTGTTCCATCAGCACGGTTCTTCTAGCTTTCCTATTCCCTCTGATTCTTTAAAGAGGGTCTCCCTTGTTTTTTGCGTTGACTTCCAACATCTGCAACCTTCTTGTTCTTGCTTCTAGTTGAAATACCTCCATTGGGTCCTCCATTATTTGACTTGCCTTCTTTAATACCGAAAATCCTAGGATTTCCCTCAAGACCCACCGTCTCCTTTCTTCTGGGAGGAGTTTTGCATTGGGAGTTCAGGATCATATTTCCAATCTGCTTAGGACTTCCATTAGTTAATAACAATAGAGGCACCATTTCCGAGATATTATAGTCTTGAGCTTCATTAAAGTCTTCCTCGTTTTCCTTATTATTAGATGAAGTTGAAGCATCATCATTGGATAAATCACCAGTTTTACTTTAGATGATAATATCAACCTTCAAATCTACAGATTTAGTCTTTTGAGCCAAGTCTTCGGTACCATTCTCTTCCTCCTTGTTACTTTCTTTTTGACTATTAGAATAGGCACAATCAAAGTTTTCCTTGTTATTGTACATACCCTTGTTTTCCTCATTTTCCAACTTGGTCGCTTCCTTATCAGGGATAACCTCTGAAGGTGGAACATCATTTTTCCCTTTCATTTGCCATTTCTACTTCAGATTGCTATCAGTTTTACTATTCTTACTCTTCTTGGATGGACAAGATTTCACCCAATGACCCAACTTTTTACAATGAAAACACACAAACGGGAGAGATTCATATTCAATCACTTGGGTCCATTTCCCCAATTTAGACAAAATCTCAATGGATTGAGGCATATCCATCATTTGATTAACAAATACGAGAAAAAACCAACCTATATTTGGTTGTAGTCATCAGATCGATCGACAGGAGTTCCCCGAATGAGCTTGCAATTCCTTTAAAAACCTCCTCATTCCAGAACTCCAATGGAAGGCCAGGAAGACGCGTCCACATAGGAGCCGACACGAAAAAGGAATCATCCAACAGTAAGTTAGGAGCCCATTTTTGTAAAGCCAAAGTTGACTTGCCAAACATCCATAGACCTTCACAGAGCACTTTGTTCAAATCTTCTTCATTATTAAAAGCAAAGGAGAAAAACCCCCTAGGCAAAGCCGCCACATCCACTTGGCCTTTGAGAACCCATTTTCTCCTTATAAAGTTCCTTATGACATCGATGTTAGGTCTAAAACCAACAAAATGACCAACCAAAGTCATAACCAGGCCAGAAATAGAGAAATCAACCAACTTATTCGGCACAGATATAGAAAAAACCCTTGTCACCGGATCATAAATATTTTTAACTTCCAGAAGTCCAGATTGCACCGAAGGCGTGACTCCAAATAGAGCCATCCATTTCTTTACTTTACCTCTATCATGTGGGTCCCCATCTTTGGAATCTTTATCCTCCACCGATTTGATTGTCACCTTGTCCCCCTCAGTACCCTGGGATGCCTGGGAACCTGCATGATCTCCAACACTAGTCGCAAAAAGTCCGCCATCCCCATGTTTGAAATTTGAATTTCCCACTCGCCGCTCCCCTCCTCCTGCAAAGTCCACCATGATTTGACTCGTAGCATTGATTATTATGCATGTTACTCTATTTTATGATGATCTATATGCATTGATTATATGGATGCAATGACTAGATGGATGATGTTATGATCTTTTCTCTTTATTATGATGATGTTTTATATGATGAAATGATAAATGTTGTTGATTTTTTTGATTTTGATGACCTTGGATGCAACTGAAAATGTTTTCTAACTTAAATGATGCAAATGCAATGATCTATATGGGAATGCAAATGAATGATTATGCAATATTTTTTTCAAATGTTTTTGATTTTTTATATGTAATGCTTATAATGGTTATGAATCTAAGTGAAAAGATGTAACTAAATGATCTTAATGAATCTTTAATGATAATGCAAATAATGATGATACACTACATGATTAATGAAATACACTTAATTGAATGCAAACTAATGTAATGATTCAAATGCAACTAAATGAAATAGATGATGATTAAAATGATTCTAAAAATGAATGCACCTATAATGATCAAATGCAAATTGTTTTTTTTGTTTGTCCAAATATACTCAATCTTTATTCATGACTGTTGATCTTTGAATGAAATGAAATGCTTATAATGCAACTGACATTGAATGCTTATAATGTAGATGAATAATGAGCTAATCTAAAATGATCTAACTAAAAATGACACTGCTATTCTTCATATGTTATCTTGTAACAGTGCTTGATTTCATCATTGAGCTTTAAAATGTTGTAAGAGAATACAAGCAACTTGACATAATGATCCAAGATGACTTGAGTATTTCTTACATGGATTTTGATATAGCAAGTTAATACAAGCAACTTAAAATAATGAATCAAGTTGACCTGAGTATTTCTTGCAGAACAGACAAGGATTATCTCCTTTCATGCATGACTCAGAACATCCTCCTTGATCTTTTGCTGATCATATCCTTAGACAAGTACGTACTTTAGTAAGAGATAAACCACATACATCAATCAAAGAAAATAATCATGCCCCATCATAGCTTCTCTTGTAGTACCCCTACCCTAATCAATTTCTAATCTCAGTTTGACCTTGGTTAGTTTATCATATTATAGTGTTATTGTCAGATGTTTTAATTTTAGTGCATACCTGTTAATGTGGTTTTCGCACCAATTCGTATGCAAGTATTATTTCTCTTATTTTGTGTTATTAATCTCGGGCTAACACTTTCATTAAGTATATATATATGTGTGTGTGTGTGTGTGTGTGTGTGTGTGTGTGTGTGTGTGTGTGTGTGTGTGTGTGTGTGTGTGTGTGTGTGTGTGACTCTTGGTTGCAGGAGATTTCATGTATAGTACCGCATGGGTGCGAGGTTCGTCTCCACCTGGATTCGTAGGTTTGAGTGTACCTCTTTGATCCTTAGAGTTGGATTAGGTGGTTGTGAGACCCTCATTTGACCATAGTCGTGCTCAAGTGAGTGTCATCAGTCGTCATCGGTATTCCCTTTGGTTGGGTATGCAAGTCGTCTGTCTTGTTGACTTTCTTGGGTTGCATGTTTTGTGTGTGGCTAATCAAGTAATTAATCCTTAATCTTTGATTTGATTTAATGTATGTTTTTGCATTAGTATTTTGGAGACTAAATTAAATAGGCTCCCTTTTTATGTGATTAATCGTTAATTGAATTGCTCAATTCAGGTTGGTAGCAAGTTCAATTAAATGGTTAATTATAATGTTAAATTTATTATGTTTATGCTGTTGGAAAAGAAAGATTTAAATTTAATTGAAATATAATTAATTTAATCTTGTTGGCATTTTCAAAATAGAAAGGTTAATTTCAGTTATATGAGAAAATCAATTTTAAATTGAAAAGCAAGTTTAATTTATTGATATAGTTTAAAAGAATGATTTTTGGGGATTTATTTTTATAAAAATATTTTAAATCCAAAATAAAAAATTTGGTCAAACTTCTCCCATTTAACCGTTTTTGGAAAAATATGGGAGGTTGATTTTTTTTGGAAAATATTTTTGGATGGAAAAATTTGGGGGTTTTGGGAGGAGAATGAATTTCTTGAGCTGGAGGATTGGGCTCTTCTTCAATCTTGCCAGGATTGTTGAACCAGGTAGGCCTCTGGTTAATTTCATTGGTTTCTTTGTTTTAAAAAGATTGTTTTTGGGGTTTTTGTAGAAACCCGTTTGTGCTTGTAGATAATCCTTATTTGTGTGGAAAATGGAAGAGTTGCCTTGAAATCATAGACTCAAACTCTCCTTGCTCTTTTATCAAACCTCCAGATGTCATTTGTGTTTGTATAAATTGGATCTCAAAAATTAAAATCAAATATTGGGGTTTGGCTATTCTTGAAGAAATTTTGTTTAAAACTCCAATGAATCTTCTCTTAAATAAGTTTTAAATTGAAATTTAGTTTGGGGATTTGGCAGATTTGATGTTAAATATGTGTAAATCAATCTCATTTTGCCAATATGGTGTTTGATTGAAATATATATATTTTTTAAGTCTTTGTTGAGACTGGGTTTTCTGAGTTCGTTGTTTTTGACAGTAACTAATTTTTATTTTTTTTTTAAAGAAATTTAATAATACCCACATGGTAGGGGATAAACCCCCACCATGCGAGAGGTAGTCGCTACCAATGGTAGCGAACTGCTACCAAAAGGTAGCAGCACTACCATTGGTAGTGGAATGCTACCTTTTGGTAGCAGCACTACCATGGGTAGCGTGAGCTACCAAGGGGGGGCCCACGTGGGGGTCCACGTGGGTACCCTCCCCACTTTATATATTCTTTTTTTTTTAAATTGTTTTCTTAATTATTTTTTTAGTCAAAAAATAATAATATAATAGTTTAATATTATTTAAATGCTAGTTTTAAATTAAGTTTTTAATGAAGTTTAAATATGGTATTTAATTAATAATTTATGATTATTTTGTAATTAATTAATTGTATAAGTTGCAAATATACATTAATTAATTTTTAGATTTTATTTTATTATTAATGCATATTTTTCTAGTTAAATACTTGAATTGCTGATTTCGTTATTAATTATTAATTTGTTATATTTTATTAATCGCGGATTAATAAATATATACATTAATTAATAATTAATTTTGGTATCTATTTTATTGAGGAAGTAACTTTTGGAAATAGATAGAATATTATTTTAATTGGAATAATTGTTGAAATAAAATATATTTATTAATTGATAATTTTTAAATAATATTTTATTCAGGAATATATTATTTGAAGAATTGAATGATAATAGGTCATCTGGAAATTTTAGAAATGAAATAATATAGTATTTGAGTAATTGAAAAATGAAATATTTTATCATTGGATATTTTGAAAATTTAAATGATATGCTATTGGAATTATTGGAAATTTAATAATGTATTGTTTGGAAAATTGGTAAGTTAAGGAGGTTTTCATTTAGTAAAATAAATGGTTTAGTTTATATTTTTCCTCTGTATTGAGAAGTAGACAAATGGTACTATTGCTATTGAGGTATTGTATTCTCCTTGTTATGGTGATTTTTCTATTAATGTATTTTAAAAACTTAGATCATTTAGAAAACTTGATCGACTTTTAATGTTTAAATCAATATGGAAAGAGATTGTCTTTTCTGGTTATTGTCTTTGCAAGTTTAATTTCTATATTCGCTTTTGCTTAAGTAATGGCAAGACCTTGATTTGTTTGATTGGACCCTATCGTTTGGTTGATTTGGGATACCGGTTTCTGTCCTCGATCTTGAGTTTGATTGTTGTTTTGTTATGGTTTTGTAATTGGTCATATCCTTTATGCGGGTATTGAATGATGTTTGGTGGTTGACCATAGCTGGTCAGGTCTCTAGTTAGAGTATTGTCTGTTAGTGCACCTCATATGAAGTCGTGTTCGACAAAATGGTTGTTCCCTCCATTTTGAACTCCATTTGCTTGACCATGTGTATTCCTTGGTTTTTTGAGTTTGTTTGAGTATAGTCTAGTGTCGTATGGGAAAGTGGCTTTCGATTGGGGGCCGCACCTAAAGTGGTTGCTGGGTAACCCATCAAAAGTGTGTCTAATAAGTGATAACCTAATAGTATATTAGAGAGTTAGTTAATGAATCACTAAGTAAGATAATTGTGCCTCACACATGGGATGAGTGCTAACACAGACTCGACATGTAGTGAGAAGGCATGTAATGGCAATCCATCATCCTTGTCTTCACAAAAGGATGTGTGGGTCCACATGAGGCTTGGATTGGCCGGAGGTTCGGATTAGGTTTCCAGGATAACCTAGTGGATGGGGCCGAAACCTATGAAGACCTGCCATGGTAACCATACCAGGTTGTGTGATGACACTTGCCCCTATGCTCGCTAGTGTGTTGTTGTGTTGTCTTGATAGGAGCACTTTTGTGGAGTCATCATGTTGCTTATGCCCTTGTGAGTACTTGATTTCATGCTAGACCTTGGGTTGCGATGTCTTGGTTTCGCGGATGCTCCAGTGGGCCTATGTATTTGCTTCGATTATGTTCAGTTGGATCCTTTCCTATTTAGGGATCATTTATGTATTTATTGACCGATGTGGTCATTTATATACTAGTTATGTTCACCTTGATGACAGGATTGTAAATGATGTGAACCTTATGTATTCTTCCTTATTATTTAATGACCAGAGGAGTCTTGCAGTTGAGCAGACCCGAAGATGTAGCCCTTTAGGGCTGGACTCCGATATCAATTTGGTGTTATATGATGCTTATGTTCTTATGTTTCCTGTTTAGTTTTAGCATGTATGGATGACATTATGTTAGAATGTATAAGTGAATTAGATGAAATTAATCGTAAATGCATGTATGCAATCATTTTAATTAAATGCAGTAAATTGGATCATGAAAGAATGTATCTTAGAATAATGAAATATATTCAGTTATTGTTAAGGAAATTAGTGTGCTTGGAAAGATCTCATTAGTTTATGATGAAATTCAAGTGTGTTATACAATTAGATGCATGGCTTATATTTTAATGAAAGCTTGAACGTAAGGTATGAATAAATCTTAATGGATGAACATTATCATGTGAGCTATATTTTTATCTTACTGAAAGAAAGTATCCTTGTTTAAGAATTATCTCGTTATTAAGATAATTAGCTTATTGGATTAATTAGCGCGAGTTAAGTTAAATGTAGAATTAAGTAATCACGTTGGGAAACCCTTTAGGTGTTAGTTGATGTCTTCCGCTGTGTAATCTAAACTTTGATATCTTGTTGTATCATTGTGTTATGTTTAACTTTAAAAAAAAAATTATTGCACTCCAGTCATGTGTTTTAGCTTTATCCCTTCGGGGTTTCTTGGCGGGGCATTACATTTAGTATTAGAGCCCATGTTGCAAACACTGGGATCTCTGGTTTCGCTTGTGCCCTTAGTTGGTGTGAGGTGTATCCACCTTATGTTGTATGCTTGTCCTCCTTTTTGTATGTGTGTGATTGAGAAGACCTTCACTTGTGTGTAACGTGTGTGTTCTCACCTTGCTTTCACCTTCTTGATGTTGGTGCTTTTTGAGTGATTATATGTGCTTGTTTTAAGATTATGATCTAGCCTAGTGTTGTTCACTTGAAGGACTTGTATGGTAAAGGTTGAATGCTTATTTTGTAGCAAATTGAATGATTACCACCCTTCCTCCTCTTTCTCTCTAGAAATTAAAATGTTTGTGATATGTGTAATTATCTCCGATTTGAGTTTTCTTTTTTTTGGGAGAGAAAGGGTGTGACTTCTTGAACCCTTGTGTGAGCCTTATGATGCTTATGTGTTTTTAGAAAATAAAGGGGCTATGGGTTTAAAAGTTCATATTGGTTATTGGGAGAAAACTGTATGTTTACATTAAGGAATTCTCCATGTATAATGTAGGAGTAACATAATTAAATTCTATCTTAAGTGAGGTATATTAATATGCGAATAGTTGTTATGTGAAACTGCTTTGTTTGTAAAAGATGTATAAAAAAGATAACATGTTATAGTGGTTAAGAGTGTATTAATGTGTTCCATGAAAGATTGTTTTATGTGTTTCATTATACCGATTTGATTGAGGACCTATTTTAACAATGATACATTGTACTTGCTTTTGGATATATGTAATTACATTATTATATATGTAATTACATTATTATGTTTAGAAAGTGCAAATGAAAGGCTTGTTTGATGTGCATGCATTAATATATATTATTTAGTTGATAGCTCCTTTTTTACCTTTTTACCGTACCTTGAGTTTCAATGATAGGTTGCAAATTATGATATGTGTCTGTATTGTATTAAAGTAGTGAGTGTTCGCAAGAGGTCTGGTATTATAGAAAAGATTGCCTATTTTGATCTCTATTGTTTGGAAAACTAGAACTTTCTGTTGCAACCATTATAATTGGAAATGCCATGTTAGGCTGTTTGGCATCCTTCTAAAATGGCAACGAAATGAAAACCATGCAATTAAAATGATAGACTTATAGTGAGAAATTTTAACATGTTGTGTGATCTTGTTAAATCTTGTGCTTATGTAAGAAATGGGTTGTCTATCAAACTCTCTTTCCCTTCTCCTTGCCTAGATTATAAGATTTTTAGAAATGCTACTAATGAATGCATCGATTTAAAAAGAATGTTTATAAAACATGTGAAATTGTATTCTTGCATTTTGGCTTCATATTGGAAGATGAAATTCTTAAGCTTCGGAAAGAAAATTTGTATGTCTAGTAATGTGAATGTGAATGCTTAATGGATTTAGAAAAGATATCGAAATGATGTTATTTCCTTATGTAATTTTGAATGGTTAAGAAGAATTTCAGTACTTGTATCTAGAATAAACTTATTCAGTTATTCATGTGAAAAGCATAATTAAAACCTTCCTTGAGTAGATGATAGCGTATTGAAAAGTACTCCCTATAAATGTGACTAAACTAGTACTAGTGCTTTCTTTATGTATTGTAAGAAACCAGTGCTTATTATATGTGCCCATGGGTTGGTGAAGTAATCAACCATGGAGGATATGTTGCTTGTGTGTATGGGAAACCATACTGTTTATGTGATGTTGCTTATTTGTTCCCTACTGAGTACCAAACCTCGGGTTGTTGGTAATTAAGTGTGCTAAGGGGTAGTATTTGAAGTCACCCTTCCTTGAATAGTATGGATCGACGTACGAGTAATGTCGGCATGAAGTGACTTTAGCTTCTCTATTTCAAAGAATGATATAGTTATACAATAAAACTATATCAAAGGTGTACTTAATACTTTCCCTTTTAATGAATCTATTTATAGGTTTATGTGTGACAACCTATTCCTCTCCTTTATTTTAGCATTTTGATGGTGATTCTTGAGCATAGTGGTGGTGTAGTTTGGAGGATCCTTTACCTTGTCTTCATGAAAGGTAGGTTTATCCACATGAGATACCAGTTAGTATGTGTTGGTGGACATATGGGTGGACCTTAGTCATGTATACCTCTGGCTTACGATGAGTATCCTTATAGATACGTCGCTATGTGGGACATGACTTGTGCATGCTTGTTTTTGCGAGGTACACTACCACGCGGGATACATCCATTGTGTGTCTTCTCCACTTGGGGTATTGCCATGCCGCATGATGATGTGATGCGGGGTGATGCCGAAGTGCACACTTCCATGATGTGTGGATGTGTGACTTGGCCGCACCACATGATGATCTACTGTGACATTTTTTCGATTGTTCCTTTCTTCCTCATTGGTGGTTAGATGCTAGTCACATAGTGATGTTATGTGCAATTGTGATATTCTTATTTATTTATTTGTGGATCACCAATTTATTCTACTTTGACTTTGAAGGTTTAGCCATGATCTTGTGATCTTTTGCTTACTTGATTTGGTGTTGCAAATTCCGGATTATTTTCTTGCCTTACTGTTGGAATTGATGATTTATTATCTTTATTCATTTGTACTTTGGTGGCTAAATTGGTTTATCCTTATTGTTTTCATATGCTGGTCTTGTGTTGAAATGTGAAATTCCTCTCCAAGGACGTATGAGACGGTCTTGGTAGAGTGTGTACGAGGAAGTAGATGTAGGGAACCTTGAGGATGGGGGTAAGTGAGGCTGTGATGCAACTAGGATCCACTACCTACCTATGTGTGGTGACTATCTCTTGGAGTCTAACCACCTTACTCAACAAGGGATATTCACAAAGGTCTTGTATGGAAGGTAGCACCACTATGGTGTGCCCTAGCACCATCAAGCCTTTGAGTGAGATATTGGATATTTATGATCATATTATTGTTCTAAGATCATGCATAGAGATACTGATCGTACATGTTATCTTTGACCGAGCATTAGACATTCTCACATGTGACCTTTTGAGTTTTGCATTCCAGTTATGTGGGTGATTATCATGTGTATTCATGGAGTAAATTGTGTTAACTTGTCACTATGTTATGGGACATAGTCTTTGGAAAGGTTTTCATATGCCTGGCAAGTGTAAACAATTGAGTTATCTATGTTGCTCTTATTTCATGGAAGTTAACTTGGTTGTAGAAATTGATATTTGAAGCTAGTTCTATGCGATAATTTTTTGTGAAAAAGATGGGTTGGTAAAAGAAATTGATCATGATGACATGTTTTCTTGTCATGTTTGATAGATGAGTATGGTAATTGTTGCTTACCTCTTTTTATACTTTAATTTGGTGTGATGGAAGGGATAAAATTCTTTCTTTGCTATGATTATAGATAGTTCCTAGAATATTTTAAGAAATGTATGGATTTAGATGTATCTTGCCAATGGATAATGGCATTCGTAAAGGATGTAGCAATAATGTTTCATTTATTTATGGAAAGATTTCTATGTGCAAGTTGATAATTTTTGAATGAGTTTCAGGGCTAATGCGTGCGACTTGTTCTCCATCTAGCCTTACGACTTCTAGGAGTAAGTCGGAATCTAGGGGAGGAGAATGCAGTACACCTACCCTAATCAATTTCTAATATCGGTTTGACCTTGGTTAGTTTATCATATTATAGTGTTATAGTTAGATGTTTTGATTTTAGTGCATACCTGTTAATGTGGTTTTCGTACCAATTCATATGTAAGTTTATTAGTTCTCCTATTTTGTGTTATTAATCTCGGGCTAACACTTTCATTAAGTATATATATATATGTATGTATGTATGACTCTTGGTTGCAGGAGATTTCAGGTACAGTACCGCATGGGTGCGAGGTTCATCTCCACTTGGATTCACAAGTTTTGAGTGTACCTCTTTGATCCTTAGAGTTGGATTAGGTGGTCGTGAGACCCTCGTTTGACCATAGTCATGCTCAAGTGAGCGTTGTCTGTCGTCATCGGTATTCCCTTTGGTTGGGTATGCAGGTCGTCTGTCTGGTTGACTTTCTTGGGTTGTGTGTTTTGTGTGTGGTTAATCAAGTAATTATTCCTTAATCTTTAATTAAATAGGCTCCCTTTTTATGTGTGTTTTTGCATTAGTATTTTGGGGACTAAATTAAATAGGCTCCCTTTTTATGTGATTAATCGTTAATTGAATTGCTCAATTCAGGTTGATAGCAAGTTCAATTAAATGGTTAATTTTAATGTTAAATTTATTATGTTTATACTTTTGGAAAAGAAAGATTTAAATTTAATTGAAATAGAATTAATTTAATCTTGTTGGCATTTTGGAAATAGAAAGGTTAATTTTAGTTATTTGAGAAAATCAATTTTAAATTGAAAAGCAAGTTTAATTTATTGATATAGTTTAAAAGAATGATTTTCGGGGATTTATTTTTATAAAAATATTTTAAATCCAAAATAAAAATTTTGGTCAAACTTCTCCCATTTAACCTAGGTTTTTGGAAAAATATGGGAGGTTAATTTTTTTTGGAAAATATTTTTGGATGGAAAAATTTGGGGGTTTTGGGAGGAGAAAGAATTTCTTGAGCTGGAGGATTGGGCTCTTCTTCAATCTTGCCAGGATTGTTGAACTAGGTAGGCCTCTGGTTAATTTCATTGGTTTCTTTGTTTTAAAAAGATTGTTTTTTGGGTTTTTGTAGAAACCTGTTTGTGTTTGTAGGTAATCCTTATTTGTGTGGAAAATGGAAGAGTTGCGTTGAAATCACAGACTCAAACTCTCCTTGCTCTCTTATCAAACCTCCAGATGTCATTTGTGTCTATATTAATTGGTTCTTAAAAATTAAAACCAAATATTGGGGTTTGGTTGTTCTTGAGGAAATTTTGTTTAAAACTCCAACGAGTCTTCTCTTAAATAAGTTTTAAATTGAAATTTACTTTGGGGATTTGGCAGATTTGATGTTAAATATGTGTAAATCAATCTCATTTTGCCAATATGGTGTTTGATTGGAAGTTTTTTTTTTTAAGTCTCTGTTGAGATTGGGTTTTCTGAGTTTGCTATTTTTGACAGTAACTAATTTAAAAAATAAAAATAAAAAATTTAATAATACCCATGTGGCAGGGATTAAACCCCCACCACGCGGGAGGTAGTCGCTACCAAAGGTAGGGGCTGCTACCTATTGGTAGCAACGCTACCAATAGGTAGCGAACTGCTACCCAACGCTACCATTGGTAGCAGCGCTACCATGGGTAGCGTGAGCTACCAAGGGGGGGCCCACGTGGGTACCCTCCCCCCTTTATATATTATTTTTTTTAATATTTTGTTTTATCAAAAAAATAAAATATAATAGTTTAATATTATTTAAATGTTAGTTTTAAATTAAGTTTTTAATGAAGTTTAAATATGGCATTTAATTAATAATTTATGATTATTTTATAATTAATTAATTGCATAAGTGGCAAATATACATTAATTAATTTTCAGATTTCATTTTATTATTAATGCATATTTTTCTAATTAAATACTTGAATTGCTAATTTCGTTATTAATTATTAATTTGTTATATTTTATTAATCGCGGATTAATACATATATACATTAATTAATAGTTAATTTTGGTATCTGTTTTATTGAGGAAGTATCTTTTGGAAATAGATAGAATATTATTTTAATTGGAACAACTGTTGAAATAAAATATATTTATTAATTGATAATTTTTAAATAATATTTTATTCAGGAACATACTATTTGAAGAGTTGAATGATAATAGGTCATCTGTAAATTTTAGAAATGAAATAATATAGTATTTGAGTAATTGAAAAATGAAATATTTTATCATTGGATATTTTGAAAATTTAAAAGATATGCTATTGGAATTATTGGAAATTTAATAATAAAATATCATTTGGAAAATTGGTAAGTTAAGGAGGTTTTCATTTAGTAAAATAAATGGTTTAGTTTATATTTTTCCTCTGTATTGAGAAGTAGACAAATGGTACTATTGCTATTGAGGTATTGTATTCTCCTTATTATGGTGATTTTTCTGTTAATGTATTTTGAAAGCTTAGATCATTTAGAAAACTTGATCGACTTTTAATGTTTAAATCAATATGGAAAGAGATTGTCTTTTTTGGTTATTGCCTTTGCAAGTTTAATTTCTGTATTCACTTTTGCTTAAAGTAATGGCAAGACCTTGAATTGTTTGATTGGACCCTATCATTTGGTTGATTTGGGATACCTGTTTCTGTCCTCGGTCTCGAGTTTGACTGTTGTTTTGTTGTGGTGTTGTAATTGGGCATATCCTTTATGCAAGTATCGAATGATGTTTGGTGGTTGATCATAGCTAGTCAGGTCTCTAGTTAGAGTACCATCTGTCAGTGCACCTCATATGAAGTCATGTTTGACAAAATGGTTGTTCCCTCCATTTTGTACTCTGTTTGCTTGACCATGTGTATTTCTTGGTTTTTTGAGTTCGTCTGAGTATAGTCTAGTGTCGTATGGGAAAGTGGCTTTCGATTGGGGGGCTGCGCCCAAAGTGTTTGCTGGGTAACCCATCAAAAGTGTGTCTAATAAGTGATAACCTAATAGTATATTAGAGAGTTAGTTAATGAATCACTAAGTAAGATAATTGTGCCTCACACATGGGATGAGTGCTAACACAGACTCAACATGCAGTGAGAAGGCCTGAAATGGCAATCCATCATCCGTGTCTTCACGAAAGGATGTGTGGGTCCACATGAGGCTTGGATGGGCCGGAGGTTCAGATTAGGTTGGTAGGGTAACCAAGTGGACGGGGCCAGAATCTATGAAGACCTGCCATGGTAACCATTCTAGGTTGTGTGATGACACTTGCCCCTATGCTCGCTAGTGTGTTGTTTTGTTGTCTTGATAGGAGCACTTTTGTGGAGTCGTCCTGTTGCTTATGCCTTTGTGAGTACCTGATTTCATGCTAGAGCTTGGGTTGCAATGTCTTAGTTGCATGGATGCTCTAGTGGACCTATGTATTTGCTTCGATTATGTTTGGTTGGATCCTTTCCTATTCAAGGATCATTTATGCATTTATTGACTGATGTGGTCATTTGTATATTCGTTATGTTCTCCTTGATGGCAAGATTGTAAATGATGTGAACCTTATGTATTCTTCCCTATTATTTAATGATCAGAGGGGTCTTGGAGTTGAGCAGACCTGGAGATGTAGCCCTTTAGGGGTGAACTCTGATATCAATTTGGTGTTATGTGATGCTTATGTTCTTATGTTTCCTATTTAGTTTTAGCATGTATGGATGACATTATGTTAGATTGTATAAGTGGATTAGATGAAATTAATCATAAATGCATGTATGCAGTTGTTTTAATTAAATGCAGTAAATTGGATCATGAAAGAATGTAGCTTAGAATAATGGAATATATTCAGTTATTGTTAAGGAAATTAGTGTGCATGGAAAGATCTCATTAGTTTATGATGAAATTCAAGTGTGTTATAAAATTAGATGCATGGCTTATATTTTAATGAAAGCTTGAACGTAAGGTATGAATAAATCTTAATGGATGAACATTATCATGTGATCTATATTTTTTATCTTACTGAAATAAATTATCCTTGTTTAAGAATTATCTCGTTAATAAGATAATCAACTTATTAGGTTAATTAGCGTGAGTTAAGTTAAATGTGGAATTAAGTAATCACGTTGGGAAATCCTTTAGGTGTTAGTTGATGTCTTTCGATGTGTAATCTGAACTTTGATATCTCGTTGTATCATTGTGTTGTGTTTAACTTTAATTTTTTTTATATTGCACTCCATTCGTGTGTTTTAGCTTTATCCCTTAGAGGTTTCTTGGCAGGGCATTACATCTCTAGTCATGGACATCCTTGAGTCGCATAGAGTACATGATTAGCAATAAAATCAAGAAATAAACATTGAATCTTGCATGCCATTCACATGTTCTAATGGTCATTAACTGATATAATCATCTCGATGAATGATCTTTGATAATCCTTTATTACTTCACGGTTAATTCTTCATTTTCTGAGTGTCACGATTCAGTTGTCATGAAATGTCTTGATCTTCATTGCTTTGTTGCTCGTTGTTTCAAAACCCTAGGTGTTTATGGTTTTTCTAAGTTTTCCGAATGTTGTGGATTTTCAAAGATTCAAAAGATCACCTTAGCAAAAGGAATTAGGATTTTGCGCCCAGCGGAAACAATTTTTTTTTATTATGGATGTATGAATTGATCAAGATCCAAACCATGGCAGGATACAAATACAAATTGATTGATTGTTATAAAATCTAAGACAGTGACTACAATGAGTATGTCAAAAATTGATAATTGTTGGTAAGCTGCATACTAAATGGTTCAGAGCAATAGATGCGAAGGATGGAATGGATAAGCTAAGATAGATGGAAGCGATATATGTGATAGGATGGAGTGGATAGGTGTGCAAAGCGATATCATAGATGGAAGAACTCACTTTTTAGATAGCGCCTGTTTACCAAGTTTTCACCATCTAAATTTATTGCACTTTTCCCTTTTCTTCTTTTTTTCTTTTAACTGTTTTATGCTTTTTAGGGATTTTCTGATTTTATGATTTTTACTGATTTCTTCAGGACTTTATATGCTTTTTATTGATTTTTTCCAAGACTTTATATCTCAAGCATATAATTTCTTGAGATGGATGGAATTCATAGGTTCATCAAACCAATCACCTTCAGGGGTAGATAACTTGTATGCTCTTGAGCCATATGTTGCTACTATAACAAAAGCTCCTAGCCAATTTGGTTCAAATTTACCTTTCTTTTCTCGGTCTTGCTGATTTCTTGGATTCTCCCTTAGAACTATATCTCCAATCTTAAAAATGCATGGCTTGACTTTGTGATTATAACTTCTTGCCATTCTCTATTGATACACTTTCAAATGATCTGTTGCATTTTGGTGATGTTCCTGGATCAGTTCAAGTTCTTGGAGTTTAGAGACTCGTTGTTCTTCCTCTAGTACAAGACCTTTCAAGGAAACTCGTAGAGAAGGTATCTCTACTTCTACTGGTAATATGGCTTCTGATCCATAGACTAAGCAATATGGAGTTGCCTCCGTTGGTATGCAGATGCTGGTTTGGTATGCCCAAAGAGTAGGATTTAGTTGAATGTGCCAGTCTTTTCCAACTTCTTTGACTGTTTTCTTCAAGATTTTCAAGATAGTTTTGTTTGATGCCTCATCTTGACCATTTCCTTGTGGAGAAGTAAAAAACCTATGTTAGATATGAAATTGCTCACATAGTTCCTTCACATCTTGATTCTTAAATGGTCGTCCATTGTCAGTGATAATGGTCATAGGAACTCCATAGTGACAGATTATATAATTCAAGATGAATGATGATATTTGTTTTCCTGTCACTTTTGTCAGAGGTATTGCTTCAATCCATTTAGTGGTATATTCAGTAGCAGTTAGAATGAACATGTGTCCATTAGAAGATGAAGGATTTATCTTTCCTACCAAATCAAGGCCTCATTGAGAAAATGGCCATGATTCGGCCATAGGATACAATTCTTGTGCTGGTGCATGAATGAGATTCCCATGGATCTAACATTGTTTGCATTTTTTGGCATATGTGAATGAATCTCTCTCCATAGTAGGCCAATAGTAACCCATACAAAGAATTTTCTTAGCCAGTGTTAATCCACTTGAGTGTGTGCCATAAATACCCGCATGAACTTCATTAAGAACTTTCTCAGATTCTTCTTGTTCAAGACATCTCAATAAAGTACCATCTAGTCCTCGCATATATAAGGTATCAACAATAATAGTATAGTGGGATGATTGACGGATAAAATTTCTTCTTTGATTGTAGGATAGGTCAGGAGGAAGGATATTCTCTTTTAAGTACTGATAGGTTTGGCCGTATAAGGATTGACTGATTCCTGATATTTGACAAATTATGTAGGTATGCTGGGATTGAATGGTAGGGGTTAAGATATCTTCCTTGAGGAATTCATAATGCTGTTGATTCTCCCAATTCTACAAGAGAGATGCTATTGTAGCCATTGCATTTGCCGCTTTATTCTCATTTCTTGGGATTTGAGTAAATGATATTTCTGCAAAGTGTTCTTTAAACTCTTCTACCATCTGTTTATAGGGCATGAGCTTGTCATCCTTAGTTTGGTAATCATCATTTATTTGGTTGATGATAAGCTGTGAATCACCATAAACATGTAATTCCTTGATATTCCATTCAATAGCCATTTTGAGCCCAATAGTCAATGTTTCATATTCTGCAATATTATTTGTGAATGGAAACCGTAGTCTATATGATTTTGGATTGAATGTCCCTGAGGTGTGATGAATAAAATTCCTGCACCTAATCCATATTGTGTATAAGAACCATCAAAGTACGATTCCCAAAATTTTGTACTTACTATCAGAATGTCTGCATCAAGAAATTCAATGTGTAATGGTATGTTATTTTGTAAAGGAGCTTCAGCTAATTGATCAACAATGACCTATCCTTTGATAGCTTTCGATCAACATACTCTATATCAAATTCACTCATTATCATAATCCATTTGGCTAATCTGCCTGTCAAAGTTGATTTGTTCAGCAAATACTTTAGTGAATCTATCTTTGCTATTAGCTTCATAGAATGAGTCAACATATAATGTCACAGCTTTTGAGTTGCAAATACAACTATTAGACATGTCTTCTCTATTGATGTATAATTCAGTTCATAGCTGACAAGTGTTCTACTAATGTAATACACTTCTCTTTCTTTTCCTTCTTCATCATGCTGAGCTAGTAGAGTGCCTAATGATACGTTTGTCACTGAGATATAGAGAAACAATGGTTTCTCTTTGATTTGTGATACCAGTACTAGAGGATTCATGAGATATTCTTTTATTTACATAAAAGCTTCTTCACATTTCTGATCCCATTTGAATGGAACATTCTTATGTAAAACATGAGTGAATGTATGACATCTATCTGCTAATTGAGAGACAAATATTCTGATTGATTGCAATCTTCCTTTTAAGGATCACAATTGACTTATGTTTCTAGGCAACTCCATCTCCATGATGGCTTTTACCTTTTCAGGATCTACTTCAATTCCACGGGTTGATATAATATACCAAAGAAGTTTTTTAGAGGTTACTCCAAATGCACATTTCTTTGGATTTAATCTCAACTAATATCTTTCTAGCCTATCAAAGATCTTGCTTAAGATGTTCAAATGTTCTTATCTTGTATGAGATTTTGCAAGTATATCATCTATATAATCTTCCATAAATGTATGCATCATATCATGGAAAATTATCGTCATGACCCTTTGATAAGTTTCTCTTGTATTCTTAAGCCCAAATGGCATAACTAAGTACCCCATGCACGGGTGAATGTTGTCTTTTCTTGATCTTCAGGGGTGATTCTTATTTGATTGTATCCTGAGAAGCCATCCATTAATGAAAACATCTCATGCCCTGCTGATAAGTCCATAATTATATCAATGTTTGGTAGTGGGAAATCATCTTTGGGACTTGCTTTGTTCAAATCTCTGAAATCGGTGCAGACTCTTATGCTTTTATCTAGCTTTGAAACTGGTACAATGCTTGAAACCCATTCTAGATAGGCAACAAGTCTTATGAAACCCACCTCTAATAGTTTCTTTAGCTTGGCTTTTACAAGAAGAGCAATGTGTGGATGCATCTTCCTTAGCTTTTGCTTAACTGGTTTTGCTTTTAAATCCACATTTAGATGATGCATTATAAGATCTGAATTAAGGCCAGGCATTTATCTGATAATGAGGCAACAAAATGAAGTATCTTGGGATCCTTTTATGTTCCAATGTTTATTGCTTCTGTTGGTCTCTCTTGAAAATACGTAGGGAGGATGTCAAACTTTCCATCTTCTGGCACCTCTAAGAGGTTTTCACCGTCAGATACGTCCTTTATTTTCCCTTTTGATTGATCTAGTGTTGCCATAAAATGGTTTTTAATAGTAGGTCTCTTTCCTTGTTTTATTTTGCGACTAGAAAGTTTGGCACTCTCATAAGTGCAAGAAACGTTACTTGATTCCACAATGGAAGATATATTAGGCGTTATGGGTTCGACAACATTAAGATACACAACTAAGTCATGATCATTGGAAAAGACATCTAATTCAGGGTTTTCTAGATTATCCCAATCAATTAATTTAGGATGAATAAGAGGTAAGTCATAATCATTGTCATCATTAGGTGCTTCAAAATTCATGACATAATGGTCATAATTTGGAGTAGAGTAGGTAATGTCATAGATAGAATGATCTTGAGGATTATCTCTCCCAAGTATTCTCCAATTAGTTCTAACAAAATTAGTATTAGCATTTTGTGGTTCACACTCAAATGGATCTTCATCTGACGTTTGTCCCTTAAATGAATGGATTATATCAACACACACATCTTTAGTACTACAAGCTCCTTATTGATTATTTTCAATAAATTCATTTGCATTTTGAAGTTGACATACTAGTGCACATGATATAGAGAATTATTTTGCTAGCTTTTGTCTTCTTTCAAACTCAGCTTCTTGTGGACTAATAGTCAATTCTACTTGACTATCTCTTAGTTCTTCTATGGTTCTGCCATACCTTGGTACATCTTGCTCTTTATTTGATAAAAATATGATATTTCCAGATGCTTGATCTATATGTGTTTTTTCTTCTTATGGCGTTATTTCTTTGTCTTTGTCATCCTCATTCTTTTGTCATCTTGTATACGCCTCTTTTCTCCGAATTCTGAGTTCTTCTTGCCTTCTTTCTAACTCCATCTTTTATTTTGTAATAAACAAGTCTTCCTTTGTGATAGATGCTTGCTCTTCATTTCTTTCTTCACTTGATATACTAGATGAGACATCTAGACCCCATTCATATTCATTTGAATCTATCTCTGAACAATTGTCTAGGGTTATACCACTATACCACACATGAATGTTGTATGGTACAAAAAGTTCTGATTTCTGCCATCTTGATTTTCACCGCTTCTGGAATATCTTGTTCAAATTTTGCACTTGCTCATATTCCTTGAACTTGTTGACAAGATTCTTCTTTTCTTTTGATTGCAATCTCTTCTTCTTGTTTCTCAGGTTCTTCTTGTTTCTGCTTATTGGCTACTATTTCTGCTGATTGATGTAGCTTTTCTTTCCATCGTTCTTCTTTAGAGACTGATTTCTTTCTCCACTTTTGTTGTTGATGATTATGTTGCTTTTGATTGGATTTTAGATATCCAAGTCCTTATTTATCTTCTTTGGATTGTGAGTGGAGACAAATAGGTTCTGAAATACCTTGATGTCACTTACCAATTGGTCCTTTTCCTTCATATCCCATTTTTTGCATGATTTTATAACCATTGCCATATTGTTCTATGGGAATATTGACTTCTACAACTATTGCTATAGTTTCATTTTGGACTTTGTACAACCAACCAAGAATGTCCTTGTCTTTGGTTTCTTCTTCAAGGGTTCCAACTCTAACAAATGCTCCATTAAACATATCTTTTGATTTCTTTGAGGTCTTTGATTGGATATTTGTAGGCTTTCCATATGACTTAGATGAAGGTGGAAAATTATGCAAAGAATATTTCCCCATTCCTTCATCATTCAATTTGAGCTTTTTCTCAAAGGTTTCCCATAACTTGTCTTGAATTTCTTTGGTAGGATATATTGACTCTCTGTTATGTGGAACTCTTATATCTTGTGTTGGCTTCAAATTATTGCAATATTGGCTAGAGTCTGCAATTATAGTGACCTCTTGTACTTCATGAGAAAATTTTACACATTGATGATATGTAGAAGGAACTGCTTGCATGGTGTGAATCCATGGTCTTCCCAGAAGAATGTTGTAAGAGAGGTTCAAATCTAAAACCTGACATAATGTATTCTTTTCTACAGGTCCTATTTTGATTGGCAATACCACAGTTCCTTTAGAAGAACGCTATGCTTCATCATAAGCCTTAATATTTATTTTCTTCTTTGGATCTATTGCATTTTCTGAATATCCCAAAGCTTTTATTAAACTTAATGCACAAATGTTTAAGCCCGCTCCACCATCTATGAGTACGCATTTGAAATGAGTTTTATTAATGGTGACTTCAACATGTAGAGGAGCATTGTGAGGATGTTGCAAGGACGCATCATCATTTTTAGAAAATGATAAGCAATGAGGGGCTATAAGGTGTCCCACCATGTTTTGGAACTGATCCACATCCAAGTCTTTTGGAACTATTGTTTCCACTAAATCTTTTTCCAAAATTTCCTTATGCATAGGTGAAACTTTGAGAAGTTCCATAATTGATATTTGAGCGGGTATTCTTTGTAATTACTCTACTAGATTTTATTGTTGTGAAGTGGATGTTGAGTCTTTTATTATACCCGAAAAGGTGACCTTTGCTTTGCTTCTCGTAATGACATTGATTGGCTCTGAAGGTGGATTTTCTTTAACAATGATGACATTTACCACATCATTATATGTATAAGTGTAGTTCACTTTGGTTTTTCCTTTGTCATCTTTTAATTGGGATAGTTCACCTTTGTCATAATTTGGGAGTGGAGTTTTGAAAGCTAGGTGTGATTTGTTTGTCTTATGGCTATCCACTGTGATAGTTCCATTATTGATTAGATCCAAGATAAGCTGTTTCAATCTCTGACAATCATTTGTTTGGTGTCCTTTATTCCGATGGTAATTACAAAAATCATTGTCATTCCACCAATTAGGCTTGATTGGTGGTTCATAACTTCTTGCTTTTGGTAAAATAATCAATTTGTTTGCAAGAAGAGTTTTTAAAGCTGATTCTAATGGTTCTCCAATGTTTGTGAATTTCCTGTGAGGATTGGAGAAGAAAGACTTGGCTTTATTGCTTTCTTGATTGTTATTGTTTGGGATTTGACTTGATAGATTAAAAATTGGTTGTTGTTTCATAGCAATATTGTCATAATTTCCTCCATTGATGACATTCCTATTCTTTGACCAAAATTTGGGTTTGTCATTGTTGTTGTTGTAAGAATTATTGTAAAGTTTTAGCTCTCCTTTCTTTACCATCACATCTTCTATTTTCAGACCTTTCTCAATCATCTTGGCGAAGGAGGGAGGACATTGAATTTTTAGTCGATAACTCATTTCCTTGATAAGATTATCAATGAATATGTCCATCTTTTCTTGATCAGGTACATCTCTTGGATACCTATTAAACATCCGTTTCCATCACTGCAAGAAGATCATAAAAGATTCACCATTCTTTTGTTTGCCATTGCATAAATCCAACATTGTTATCTCATCCCTTACATTGTAGGAATACTGTGAAATAAATCTATTCACGAGTTCTTCAAAAGATTTGATTCCGGATGGTAATCTTGAAAACCATTCCATCGATTGCCCATTTAAACTCCTAGGGAAAAGACGCATCAGGTAAGTTTTGTTGTGTGCAAATTCCATACTCATAGTACAAAACTCCCTAATGTGATCCCAAGGATCAGATTTTCCATCGTATTTGTCATATTTAGGGATCTCGCAATGCTGTGGAAATGGTGTCATATTGAAATTTTTATCGAAAGGATATGGGCAGATATCTTCTAATGAATACTTCTTGGAGCTTGTTCCCTTTTGTATATCTTATATCTATTATTGTAGACTTTGCATTTGTTAAGTGAGGTTTAAAAACAGATTATCCATATAGTTTCTCCTTGTTTCTTCATAAGTTCTTTTATCAGTATGCTCTTTTCTTGTGTAATCTTGTTCTTTTCTTGTCTCTTCATGACTTTCTTTGTTCACATCTTCGTTATTTGGATCATCTGTGTTTTGGGTGTTACTTGCCTCCGCATCTTGTTTCAAGCTTTCTATGTTAAAGTCTCATGGTAATTTAGCTCTTGATTTTCCAAAATCAAAAGATATTTCTCTTTTTGTTTTGCCAATAATTTTTCCATTAGTCTATCAAATTTGAAATCTTGCCCGAGGTCTCTAATGGTGCTATTGACTGCTTCTTCGTCAACAATGGTATACCCAAAAGTTTGGAATATCGGATTATCTTCTTCCTCCATTTGTTTTTGTTGTTTTCTAAGTTGTTCGTATTGAGCTCTAGTCCAAACTGGCATGTGATTGTTTCAAAATTTTTGAAGTTTCCAAAGGACAACTTAATAAGTGATTATTGGTTTAGGAAGATATCCCTTATTGATTTTACCACTATTGTTTGTTCATTGTGATAAAGCATCTCTTTGTTGAAAAGCACGTCCTTGCAAAATTTCTTCATCAAACTTTGTTCCATAGCCACATAAGTAGTGATGAAAATGGTGTAGGAATGTCCTATGTTTTAATAAGATCTTGTGATTGATATACATGAATCTTATTCTTTTCTGGGTAGCTTTATAACTGGGTTTTCTTTTCTTAAGGTGATACTTAAAAGTCATATATACATCTGATAGTTCACAAGTTTGTTTGATTCCAATGTTGGTGCAATTCTGATTTTGATATGACCTAGGTTCAAAATAGGAAGATATATCCAAGATAATGAACACAAGATGAATTGATCAAGCTTCATGATAGAGGATTTGATATATCTTGATGAGAGACTTGACAATGATGTTGATATTTTTTGCACTTAAAATGTTTGAATCAAGAGCTTGTTGAATGTTTATGCTTATGGAAACTTTTCAGAAATAACCTATTGGATCAGTGACCCAGTTGTTGAACTAGTTTAAAAATGTGTGATAGTTTAGAGACAAATCTACTCAAGAAGTGTTTTGATACTGATGTTGAAATTTTGGTTTGATATGCTTTTTAGATGTGGAAAAGCTTTTGTGCTAACTCTTGTGGCAAAGAGTGTTAACTTATGGGATAAAAGTACTGTTTTGTTGTTTGAAAGCGCTATTCTGATTATGTTTCAAGGATTCTTCTCAAATCCTTCAACAAGTTGTTGGATTTTCACTCATTTTTTTAGATGATGATTTTCTCAAATTTTTGACAATTTTGAACATGTCATAGACATAGAAGACACAATTTTTTTGAAAAAAAAATGCATAAGCAAGTACAAATCCTATGGCAGGCTGAGACAATAATTGTTGAATCTCACATGGGGTTTCCCCCGAGGCTATGCTATTCAAAGCAGATATTTAGATTCTTGACCCCACTGGCTCCAGCCTCGGCACTCACTTCTCTGGGGCAACCAAGCACCAGTTTCCATGAAAAATCCCCATGGAAAACTTTATATCTCTACTAAGAACCGTATGTGTGTGAGCTGCTTCAGAGGTTCGACATCCCGTGCCAACAACTAGAAGGATTTTGGAAACTAGTACAAGTGGTTTTTAGTAAAGGCTTCCGGTCATGTGGCCATACATGCAACACTTTCAGCTCTGTAAATACAGAAGGTTCCCAACCTATAGAGGTTACGCTCCATAGGGTTTATGGGGAAACATAGTGTTGGTATGAACTTATCAGCACATGTTGCTTGTGACTTTCGTCACAAACATGATTTATTTAGAGTGGATTGGAAGGACTCGATATTAGCCCATTTCCACTTTGGGTCGTTCCCCTCTCACTGCCCTCCTCAAGGCAACTCGGGAAGGCAGACCCTCTAAAGGTTATACATAAAAGAAAGTAGGTCTGGTTTTCTGATCACCCTATAATGGTGAGAACATACTTACCTACTACTTCATCAAGCATGGAAAACACAAGTCCATTTTAGCTTTTGTAACATCTATGTGCAACTATTTTAAAGAAGTCACTCAAAAATGCAAGTTGCATGTTGTTAATTTATCCCCCTTAGTTAAGCTAAATGAGCATGACATGATGTGTTACTTTCCAAATTAGAAATGTTAATTAACTAGGTGAGGAAATGCATGAAATTTGTTTTAAAATAACCCTACACATGCATGTTAGTAGTTTGAAAAATTTAAGTTCGTGGACATTCGGACCTACAAGAAAATTTTGTCAGTTGTAAACAAAAGCGCTATCCTAACAAATGCATTGTCTTTCACCCCAAAAGCGCTAACCTAAAGGACAAAAACGCTAACCTGAAACACAAAAACGCTGCTCTGTGAATGAACTAAGAAGCGAGAATTCTTTGACAAAAGCATTAACCAAACTAACAAATGCACGAACCTGAAGGACAAAAGCGTTGTTCTAAAGATTAAATGCATTGATTTATAGACAAAAGCGCTAACCTAAATGACACATGTGCTAACCTAAAGGACAAAAGCGCTAACCTATCAAATAAAGGCGTTGTCAAAATTCACACAGGTGTGAATCCATATTACAAATGCGTTAAATTTTCTTTTTGCAAGAGTTAGATAGGATATTAGAAAGAATATGCGAGGCTCTGAGCCCCACAATGGGTGCCAAAATGTTTCGACTTGAATTTCATCATTAGAATACTACCTGCAATATGTTAGCTTCACAAAATACAAAGGAAGTGCTATAGGAAATCCAAACTCAACCAATGAAACTACATGAAAGACATATAAAGTAAAAGCAATATTATTACCTTCATGATTTATGTCTCATTGTGTCCTAACTCCACTGTTCCTAGTTTCAGATGGTGTTCTCTCAGACAAGCACTGATAGCTTCCAAGATGGCATATGAAGAATGGATTGATAACTGATACTATGATATGCAATGCTAAATGATTATGCTAAATAATTATGCTATTTTTCTTGAAGATTAAAACTCATAGATGCATAAGTTTTCACAAATGATTAGCTTGAAAACTCACTTGAAGACTAACTTGAAGAATAACTCTTTCTCAACTCAAACTCCTAATTTTATAGACCTTGAGAGGATAAGATGATGTGGGCTAGATCAACGGTCATGATCAGATCTATAGATTTGGATGACTGTGAGAAAAGGTGAAGGTTGAGAGAAAAGGGGGAATGAGAAGACAAGTGTCACTCATCTCACCTTGACTGAGTTGTTGACTGAGGGAATCTAGGGATGGTTAGAGAAGATTTAGGAATGAGAGGACAAGTGGACTCAAGTCCTTCCTAAGATGTAGGGATGTTGGAGGGAATATAGAAGAAGGTTATGAAATATGTGTACATACACAATATTTCATTAAATTTGGAGGTTGAAGATAAGTGGCTAATAAATGATTTATTTATTTTATTTTGTTGAATTAATTTAGCCACATGATGAATGAGTTGGCAAAGGAAAGATGAAGTGGAGATGGAAGGATGAGTTGGATAAGGGATTAAATAATTTAGAATTATTTAATATTTGAGACTATAGGATAGAAGAATAATCATTAAATATTAGATATTTAATTAACTAATTAGAAGAATAATTAAATATTAGATATTTAATTAATTAGAGGAATAAGATAGATGAATTAAATAAATATTAAATATTTATTTAATCGCTCATAGCCATTTTTATGTGTATACAAGTAAAACTTATGCCATTCTCATCACACAAGGAGGTGAAAGGTGGCAAAAGGAGTGTAGAGGAGCAAAATTAGGAGGTAAGTAACAAATCTTCTCTAGGGGTTAGGCAAATTTTGACAAATGGGGGAAGAGGTCCTCGAACACTCTGCACTTTGTAAGATGACCTAGTGCAATCCCACTAGGTAGTGATAGGAGGGACAACAGTTGATACAAAGGAAATTTGGCCAAGTGCACTTGCAGAAGAAAGTAGAGAAGGGAATGTAGACAAAATGGGAGGCAAAGGTATAGATTGATTATCGGTAGAGCCAAAGGCAAAATTGATACATAGTAGAAGTCATAAAATGGCAAAGTTATGGTGATGTTGTCAAAGATCATTGCCTTGATTGTGGATCGCCTAAACGATTGAGCCTTACTGGTCAAGTGGTGTAGAAATGGCTATCCCCATGATAAGATCATGGAATGATGGAAAAATGCCTTTGAAGGAAGAGAAAATATTTTCCTCCTTCTAAACTCTTTTTTTAATCATAGAATGCATTCTCCCTTCATTAAAGCAAGTGATCCTTCATAGAGATCCTTTGTTCTTCGAAGGATCGAGTTTTCACTGTATAGAGTGCACACCAAACTTTGATCTAACAAAATATATACTTATGAAAGTTACCATGTGGATTAGCCTAGTGGGCCTTCCTATGGAATCTAGGAATATTGACGTCCTAATCAAGATTAGGGATGCTTTGGATACATTTATGGGAGTTGACAATATTTTCGTAATGAGATTCTAGGGGGGAAGGTGAAAATATTTGTGCAAATTGATGTGGGATCTGAGATCTATGAAGAACTCTATACTATCTTTGAGTTTGGAAGGAGGTCACAAAAAGTGGCCAAGAGAAAGGGGCTTGTCTTTGATTGCTATCTATTGAGGAAAACTATAGAGGCTAGAAGCTCCAATTTGGAAGTAGAGGTCAAATGTGGTTATGGTAAGAAAGATAACATAGAGGTCCATAAAATAAATGAAGTTATAGCCTTAGGGGTAGCCACTTCAGAGTAGGTTGCAGTGTCTAGACAGTGGTAGAGGATTGGAATAATGAACGAGGGTTGGGAAAAGGGAAGGAGGTGATAGTAGATGAAGAGTGAGGTAATACAAAAAAAGAAAAATCTTTGGAATCTGCTAGATCTTGGTTCCATAAACCTTGGTAATAAAGAATGAACAACACTAGATCTAGAAAAAAGAGTTGTGAGTGATGAAACTCACACCCTAAAGCTACCAAATCTAAGCCAATCAAGGCTTAAGGATGATAGCCAACAAGAAAGGAGGGAGGTAGAGGAACATCCTCTAGAGAAAAAGGAGGAGACTAGGGTACTATAGGAAGATGATATGATAGAGCTAGAGGATTTATTTCCTGAAAAGGTAGATGTCATGTTAGAAATAGAGGTAATATATGATTTTCCAGGGATATTGGGAGAAAAAGAGAAGGTGGTTAAAATTGACCTAGCCTCAATCAATAAGATACAATCCAAGAAGCAGGAAATTTTGGAGGTAAGAGAGATAGAGGAAGTAGAACAAGAGCTCTTATTTGGTGTTGTTAAGTAACAAAGGGAAAATGATGAAGAGTCGCATGCCCAGGAGAGTCTTGGTATCAATTAGATCCCGTCTATCGAGATCAAGCCAGATTATGGTTGTTAGGTCCCAAAGACAACTGAGAGGGGGGGAGGGGGGGGTGAATTAGTTGTCAACTAAATTCAAACCAAAAACAACTTAACCAACTTAATGCTTAATACCAGTAAACTAGTTAAGTATGTCGATAGATAGTTTTAACAGTTAATTGCTATATCGGTAAAGATTAATGCATGAAACATAAACACAAAGTCATCTACAACACATAACACCAATATTTGTATGTGGAAACCCTGTAAGGGGAAAAACCACGGTGGAAAACCTTACCCACATTCAGATGATACTACTGTAGCTAGTAAGTGTACATAAATGGGGTCTGCACATGCAGAAAGGCCAAGCGCCTAGAGATTACTGCTCAATCACAAAATGGGAGTCACACTAACTACAATTGGATGGTTAAATCCAATAAGAATGTACTACTCAAAATAACATCTTCATATGCTGGATTCAATACCGGTGTAATGCTGATATGCTTCCACAAAAACCTAGCTTCACCTTCAAATGATGTCTGCATGTATTGCACTACTTAATCTCGCATATACCTTCACACAATTCTTTTTCGCATTCCACATTTGATCTTACAAATAAGATCTTACATTTATACCATAACCTAAAACCAATTTAAGTAGGTCGGCTCTACAAGATATTACAATAAAAACATTTTACAAACAATATAATATCCGATGCAATAACCGATTGAACATGTCAGCTTAATGTATTTACAACAATAATTAATCATCTCCATAGCATGCCATGCTGATCTGGAAAAGATAAACCTGCCGGTGTAACCCTAGACCTATTTGCCAGTAATAACAAATATGCAACTATGAATATACCAATGAACAAAACTCCAGGACAAGATGTCCAAACGATGTCTTCAACATTACCAAGTGTCTTCCATATAATTTTGAGTGCCGGTGATCATTATATCCTGCCGGTGAACCATATACCAGTAATTGTGCAATAGTTACTTGCTTGCCGGTGAATGCTGCTGGATCTCCAAAGTGCTAGTGTTTTAGTAGGCGTTGACATGAATGACAAAACCATACCAAAATACCAACAATCTCCCCCTTTGGCATTGATGGCAACACAAGATGGAAAAACCATCAAAGTGCCAAAACAGAAATGCCAAATACCAAAAACCAACAATCTCAAAAAAGATCATACACAGAGAGTAATAGTCTCTCCCAAACAACAATCTCTCCCCTTGGGAGCAACATGTGTTATCCAAAGTTTTTTAGTATCAATCTCTCCTTAAAAGATAGTGTGTTTTTCCATAGATATCTCTCCCCCTTTGACATCAAATGCCAAAGTTACAACAAAACTAAGTTCATATACAAAATACCAATCAATTCAATATACCAACTACTCCCCCTGAGAAGTAGCTTCCTCATCAAAGACCAGAGTAAAAGATTTGTCTGTTAATTCAATCAGTTGATGACAATCATCAACTTCCTAAGTCTCTACCGGTGGTGGTATGACTCCAAGCTGATCTCTGAGATATTCAAAAGTCACCTTAGGCAAAGGTTTTGTGAAAATATCTACAAGCTGTTCTTTAGTATTCACATAAACCAGTTTTATCTCCTTTTCTTCAACTTTTTCCCTTAGAAAATTCAGTTTAATAGAAACATGTTTTGTTTTAGAATGTAATATCGGATTCTTAGATATATCAATTACTGTAGTGTTATCACAATATATAGTAATAGGTTCCTTGCATTTTACCTTTATGTCTTTCAACATTTGCTTAAGCCATAGTACATGTGTACAGTTAGTTGCTGGTGCAACATATTCTGATTTTGCTATTGATAAAGATGTACAACTCTGTTTCTTACTCAACCAAGAAACTAATCTACTTCCAAGAAAGAATGCTCCACCGGTGGTGCTTTTCCTATCATCCACATCTCTTGCCCAATTTGCATCTATGTATGCACATAATTCAAAGTTTTCATCTCTAGGATACCATAATCCAAGATTTATAGTGCCTTGTAAGTACCAGAAAATCCTTTTTATTGTCGATTCATGATTTTCTCTAGGATTACTTTGAAATCTTGAAACAATACATACTGCATTTATAATATCAGGTCTGGTTTGTGTCAAATATAGTAAACCTCCTATCATAGATTTGTATCTAGTTGGATTAACAGGTGTAGATTCATCCCTTTGTGATAATTTGTTATTTGTTGTCATAGGTGTGCTTACCAGTTTAGTGTTCTCCATCCCAAATTTCTTTAGTAACTCTTTTAAGTATTTGGATTGACTCAAGAATATACCTTTGTCAGTCTGTGAAATCTACAATCCTAAAAAGAATTTTATTTCACCAATCATAGACATTTCAAATTCTTGCTGCATTTTAATAGAAAATTCCTTACATAATCCATCTTCTCCTCCAAAGATTATATCATCAATGAATACTTCTATAATCAAGATGTCATCATTAGTTATTTTGTAATATAAATTGCTATCTACATTTCCTTTAGTAAAACCAATCTTTAAAAGATACTTATCCAATCTTGCATACCAAGCTATTGGAGCTTGTTTTAGTCCATACAGAGCTTTTCTTAACCTGCAAACCATATCATTGTCATCTCTCAAAGAAAATCCATCAGGTTGTTCAATATAGACTTCCTCTTAAAGATCTCCATTCAAAAATGCACATTTAATATGCATTTGATAAACTTTGTAGTTCTTGTGTGCTGCAAAAGCCAAAAATAATCTGATTGCCTCAATTCTAGCTATCGGTGTAAAGGTTTTATTGTAATCAACTCCTTCTTTCTAAGAATATCCCTTAAAAACTAGTCTTGCTTTATTTCTGACAACCTTACCATCTTCATTAAGTTTGTTTCTAAATACCCATTTGGTTCCAATTACATTTTTATCTTTAGGCCGGGGAACTAATGTCCAAGTGTTATTTTTCTCAATTTGTTCTAATTCTTCTTCCATAGCTTTAATCCAAAATTTATCTTCACATGCCTCATTAACAGATGATGGTTCAATTTGAGAAATAAGACATACCTCTTCATTTGCCAATCTTCCTCTTGTCATAACTCCTTTAAATTTGTTTCCAATTATCTGATCTTCAGAATGATTCAATCTTACATACCGGGGTGTCTTTGTTTGTTGTTGTTCTTCAATTACTGTGGAATCCTCAGATGGTACCGGGGTAACTAGATCTTCATTCTGTACCTATGGATTTAGTGTAGGTTCATTTGTCAAAATTTCTATTGCCGGTTCAGAGTCTATATACCTTGAAGTTCCTTTGAATTGTTCATTAATATTTACATTTGTACTCTCAACAATTTTCTGCAATCTTTTGTTAAAATATCTATATGCCTTTCTCTTAGATGAATAACTAAGAAATATTCCTTCATCACTTCTAGGATCAAATTTTCCAATATACTCATCTCTTCTGATATAACATTTTCTTCCAAAAATTCTGAAATACTTAAGAGTAGGAGTATTACCAAACCATAGTTCATGAGGGGTCTTACCGGTTTCACCTTTGATGTGAACTTTGTTGAATGTATAGACCGCTGTACTAACTACTTCTCTCCAATATACATGTGGTAAATTTGCTTCTGATAACATACTTATTGCTGCATCCAAGATAGTTCTATTTTTCCTTTCAACAACTCCATTTTGCTATGGTGTCTGAGGTGTTGATAGTTGTCTTCTGATTCCATTCACTTCACAAAATGTATTAAAATCCTTAGATGTGAATTCTCCTCCTTGATCTGATCTTAAACATTTGATTTTCTTACCGGTTTCATTTTCAACCATTGCTTTGAATAGTTTAAACTTTCCAAGTGCTTTTGATTTTTCTCTGAGAAAAGTAACCCAACACATTCTAGAATAATCATCAATAATTAGCATGAAATATCTATCACCTTGTAAGCTTTTAGTTCTAGCTGGACCACATAAATCAGTGTGAATCAAATCAAGAGCATTATTGGATTTTTATGGAATACTTTTGAAACTAGCTCTAACTTGCTTTCCAAATTGACATTCCTTACATATTGTATTATGAGGTTTGACAATTTTAGGTAGATCTCTAACTGCCTTAGAAGTACTGATCTTTACCATGCAATCAAAGTTTACATGACAAAGTCTCTTATGCCATAACCAACTTTCATCTATATGTGCAATTAAGCATGTCTTTTCACTGTTATTCAAATGAAAGATATTACCTCTAGTCTGATTACCGGTTGCAATTTCCAAACTAGTTCTATTCATGATTTTGCATTTTCCATTTTTAAATTGTAACTGAAATCCTTTCTCAACTAATTGACCAACATTCAAAAGATTATGCTTTAATCCTTCAACATAGTAGACATTGTCAGTGTTATACTTACCGTCAAGAGATATTGTACCCTTACCTTTGATTGAATAGGTTTTGTCATCTCCAAATCTTACTAAACCTCCATTGTATTCTTGAAAGTTCAAGAATTTACCTTTGTCTCCTATCATATGGTGTGAGCATCCTGAATCAATGATCCATTCATCCTTTACTTCAACTTTAGTTGCTAGGGCTTATTCTACCGGTTGAGCAGTAGGTGCCGGTTGATTTTCTATTATAGCAACAAAAACCCATCCATTTTCTGTCGGATCCTCATCACAATCATCAGTCACACCTTCATCAGCAATGTAACAAGATTTGTCTTTATTCTTCTTAAATCTGTATCTCTGATATTCAGGATTAGGCTTGTATGTTCTTCTAGCTTCTTCTCTTAGTCTAGCATGTCTCTCGAAGCCATATGACCAATCTTATTGCAGTTAAAACATTTAAAGGGTTCTTTACCTTCATACTTACTTCCAATTGGACCTTTAGGCATTTTCCTTGCAAATAGTGCTTCAAGTTCTTCAAGTTCTTCATTCTCCTTCCTACTTTCTTCAAGTTCTCTTGCATAAAAGGCTTTCCAATCTGATTTGTCAAATGATGGAGCAGATGATGTTGATGCTTTAAAGGCTAAATCTGTCTTAATAGTAGCAACAAGACCAAATTCTTCAATTTCAGAAGCTGAAAGTTTTCCAATCAATGTATCCCTAGTTATTGATGTATTAGGCATTGTTCTCAACTCATTTATAATAGTAACCTTCATTTTATATGCTATTGGAAATCCTCTTAAAACTTTTGAAACAATTTCATCCTCACTTAAGGTTCCTCCACAACATTTTATACCCAAAACAATTTCATTTACTCTTTCCATAAAAGCAGAAATCCTTTCATCTTCTTCCATTTTTAGATGTTCATACCTAACCCAAAAGCTTTCAAGTTTTGCAATTTTGACTATGGAATCTCCTTCATTCAGTGTTTCCAAATGATCCTAAATAGCTTTAGCAATAGACCTATCTGATAATCCAATGATTTGTTGATCTGATAATGCGCTCAAAAGTGCTTCTCTTGCTTTACAATCATTTTCTTCATCTTTAGTCAAGTTAGTTGGACTGGGCTGACTAGGTACATCAGCGGTATAACCCTTCTTTGTAACATCCCAGATGTCCTTTCCAATGCAATTCAAATGTGTCTCCATTCTGATCTTCCATATGCCATAGTTGGTTCCATCAAGTTTAGGACTGTCCTTCCTAAAATAGTAAGTAGACATTGGATCTCCTCAAGCTGTTAAACTTTTGCAAAAGAGGACTAAGCTCTGATACCAATTGTTAATCCCTAGAGACAACTGTGAATCATTTGTCAACTAAATTCAAACCAAAAACAACTTAACCAACTTAATGCTTAATACCAGTAAACTAGTTAAGTATGTTGGTAGATAGTTTTAATAGTTAATTGTTATACCGGTAAAGATTAATGCATGAAACATAAACGCAAAGTCATCCACAACACATAACACCAATATTTGTATGTGGAAACCTTGTAAGGGGAAAAAACATGGTGGGAAACCTTACCCACAATCAGATGATACTACTGCAGATAGTAAGTGTACATAAATGGGGTCTGCACATGCAGAAAGGCCAAGAGCCTAGAGCTCATTGCTCAATCATAAAATGGGAGTCACATTGACTACAATTGGATGGTTAAATCCAATAAGAATGTACTACTCAAAATAGCATCTTCATATGCTAGATTCAGTACCGGTGTAATGCTGATATGCTTCCACAAAAACCTAGCTTCACCTTCAAATGATGTCTGCGTGTATTGCACTGCTTAATCTCGCATATACCTTCACACAATTCTTTTTCGCATTCAACATTTGATCTTACATTTATACCATAACCTAAGACCAATTTTAGTAGGTCATCTCTACAAGATATTACAATAAAAACATTTTACAAACAATATAATATCTGATGCAATAACTGATTGAACATGTCGGCTTAATGCATTTACAACAATAATTAATTATCTCCATAGCATGCCATGTTGATCTGGAAAAGATAAACCTGCCGGTGTAACCCTAGACCTATTTGCTGGTAACAACAAATATGCAACTATGAATATACCAATTAACAAAACTCCAGGACAAGATGTCCAAATGATGTCTTCGACATTACCAAGTGTCTTCCATATAATTCTGAGTGCTGGTGATCATTATATCCTGCCGGTGAACCATATACTAGTAACTGTGCAATTGTTACTTGCTTACCGGTGAATGCTACTGGATCTCCAAAGTGCTATTGTTTTAGTAGGTGTTGACATCAATGACAAAACCATACCAAAATACCAACAGTGGTAAATCTATTGTTAAAGGAAAATGAGGAAATATCTACAAGAGCCCAAGAATAAAGATAAAGAAGTAGGAGATTAGCTCAAAATCACCATGCTACTGAGGTTAGGGAAGGGAGTTCTCCTTCTCAGGGGGCCATGAAGCTCCTTATATGGAATGTTAGGGGCGTAAATGCCCCTAACAAATAGTGTCTAGTTAGGCATAGGTCAGGTCTAGCAAAGACAAACATTCTGCTCAGCAAAGAAACCAAGTTGACCAGGTTGAAGATGGAACATTTCTCCAAAAAAATTGGAAATTGGAATGTGGAAGTAGTATAATCAAAGGGGACCTTGGGTGGCTTAGCAATCATATGGAATCCACGTTTGATAATTTTGGCAAATGAAAAAAGTAGGATTGGTAGATTAGTGCATTTCCTATATGCTAATTTGAATTTTTTATTGATAAACATTTATGGGTTGATTGCCTATTGAAAGAAGAGAGAGATGTGAGATTGATCAATTTATTGCCTATAACCCCTCCCCTCATGCTATAATTGGTGGTGATTTCAATGCCATTTTTGTCCCATAAGAAAAATGGGGAGGAATCCAAAGGATGAATTAATCACAAAAGGACTTCAAGGACTGGGTGGACAATAACAACCTTCTTGAAATAGAATTAGCAAATAGATTCTTCACCTAGAATAATAGAAGGTTAGGTTTCTGCTACATTATTGAGAAACTAGATAGATTCTTTTTTTTGAGGGGAATTTGCCACCTTCTTTGGTATGGAGGGATCCATCCTCCTCTTCTTAGGGTTGGATCATTATCTAGTTCAACTTTTTCTCATTCTAGGGATAAGAAACCCATTAGGTGTAATTTCAAACTTGCGAACATGTGGATGAAAGATGGAGCCTGTTGGTTCCCAAATCAATAGATTGCAAAAACCCGAAGAACGTGCCAAGTTCTATAGTTAGTTCATGCAATTGATTTGGCCAACAAACAAGAATCTTCTAAAAGAAAATATCTTTTGCTCTTCAGGCTCTACAAAACCTTAGTGGGTGTACCTTTGATAAATAGAACAAATTTATTGTCTTATATTGAAACCCTGATTTAGATCCACTTAATATGGAAATATACTTGAAGTGGACATTTTATACCTTATTACTCCTACTTCACTCTTTTAAAATAAATAAAAGAAAATTGAATCCTCAACAAAAATTATTTTTAAAATATTTAAGATTAGTGCCTTCCTTCAGGGCTACAGAGTCACTTTCTTTCGATTCCTAACCATGATTTAAGTTACTTGGCATATAAATGTGTTTATATCTTATATAAACATGCACAAATGTAATATTATCAGGTTCTTCTTTTTAATCGAATTATTTTCCTCCAAATTGTTGTAATTTAATTATAGAGAATTTAATTCTTCCTTACAAAAGCCAATTAATCAAATCACACAGAGCAGAGAAAGCTGATTTGATAAATCAAAAATTACCCTTGATAATTTGAATTAAACAAAAGAGAAATAAATAAATTGGAGACAACCATATAATATATTATCATCCACGATCAATAAATAACAGAGAGCAAGAAATCTGGATTCTTGTATTATAGTTTGCCACTGTAAAAAGGTACAAAATTTGCTATTTCTATTGCTTCTATTTCTATATATCTATATATCTATTCATTTGGTCTTGGTTTCTCCTTTATATATCAAAATTAGGAGAAGCAACAAGCTTCAGACCATTACATTGCAACTCTTCATAATTGAACATACAAGTGCAAAATTAAAAGAGAACATAAATAAAACTTTTAAAGTCTTTAACAAAGTTTTGTAACATGCATTAAATGAAACATAATAATGTGATGCATGAATAGCCCATGAATGTGAGCAAGCCCCTTATCATGATATCTGCAAGTAGCAACCCATGGCTAGTGGGTTGGAAAAGATTCTAATTTAAGTTGGATGTGGTCCACATCCACCGACTGACTTTCCAAGAACTTAATCTTACGAGACCTTCAAGTATGTCGCCTCCCACTAGTATACTTCATAGTCACTTTGCCATTTGAAGCTCTGAATGGCATGCACGTTCACAAGGTGATCTCTCCATTTTTTTCTGTCATTTCCCTCACTTTTGTAACAAACTTTGAGTAACCAACATCTAATTTTATGACCCATTGATGGGCCTTTTGATACACCTAAGATGCAAACTTTGTAAGACAAGGTTTCTCCTAAAAAAGAATAGGGAATTTGGAATCCCCTCACCTTCCAAGGTCCCTCTTTTTGGGTCATAATAGTGTGTGGAAACTTAGTGCTCATGTAATTTGTTGCAATCAAGGGGTCTGCTAGTTACAAAACCTACAAATATTTCTTTTTGGGTTTTTTAGTTTTGAAATAATTGTCAAAAGATGGGTTAGGGTAGCAAGAATTAAGTAATTTTAACATAAACAACTAAGTAACTTGCAAAATTGGTGCATCACATAACATAATATTATCAATAACACTTAAAACAATAATTGAATATCATTTCCAGTAAACATGCAAAGTCATCAACTTACATATAAATGAAATAAGATATTAAAGATCATAGTATTGCAATACCACTTAATCCTCATACACCATTTACATGCACAATACGATTCATAAGTTGATAAAGCCTAAAATATACAACTGCTAATCAAATGAGAGAAGATACCAAATTACGAGAGATACCCATTACAAAGATAGGTTTTGTAGATCATGCAATCCACAAGTTGCTTGTATTAATTTGGGAGAATAAATACTAGAAATGAATGGTGCTAAAAGAGTTTCAATTGTAACAAATAACTTCTAAAAGTGCATAAAGAAATAAATTTCCTAATTAATAACCTTGAATCATCAATTCTCCAACCCTCAAAATGGCCTGATTCATTACAATTTATAGTGCTTCAATCCCTATAATCTTGGAGAAACTACAATCTATGACTTGGTTACAAAATGGTGGAGGTTGCAATCAACATGCAATAACTACTGATGAATCTCAATTATCTTATGCAAAAAATGGGTGAACAATGAGTCTTCTCTTAGTTTGGTAGTGCATGCATCTTCCACAAGTAGTATCTCTATCCGATAGAAATATTCATGGATGGAAAGTGTAATCTGGACTCTCTTTCAAACTATTGTTCTCACCAAGAACTCACCTCCTCCTTAGGGGTGTACTGAGGGTTGTCTTTGTGTTCATTGCTTGCTCTTCTTATAACTGTGATAGTTGTCAATGTAGCACTCTACTAAAGTGTGAGGTGGGTCAGGTACATGCTGAATTCAGAATTTAGAAACTTGGAGGTTCTCCCTAAGTTCCTCCATCATATCAACCATTTTGTCCATTATTTGCATAGTGTGGTAAGACTAAAGGATCAAGTGCATGTACCTGTCCATGACATAAACATCAAACTTAGCAGTTGAAGAGAAGTATTCAGATATGTATGCTTCCCATTGTTTGATTACTTCCTCCTAGTTGAGTGATTATGATTTCACAATATCCTATCCATATTTTCCTAATACTTTTACCACATAGTTTGTATATTCGTCAAGAAGACTTATGAAAGGAGGGTGCCCCTTGAGAACTTTCACTCTACATTGATCTAGAATATCTACTTTAAACTCCAACATGTCAACATAAGATTGCAAACCATCCATATCCTCTCCACCCAATAGATCTTCTCCTTTGATCACATTTGCTCCCAATGCCTTAATATTTCTTGGCACCCTAAATTTCTTTGAAAATATATTGGATTGATCCTCCCATTGTATGGTAGAGATGATGAGACCCTTTTCAAGGAGGTGAGCATTTTCATACATTTCCATGGTTTCTTGCAGGAATATTCTTATCTTGCTTAATTGATCACCTGCCCAAGTTTTCATAGTAGCCACCACCCTTCTCATCTTATATAATGCTTTGACTTCACCTTGTGGGAGTGCTAAGGTAGAAGGTAAGGTATCACCTATTCTTGAATCTAGTGGCTTTGACATTTCTATGATTAATTGTCTGTATTGTTGCAGTTGAGCCTTAGCTTGCTTCTTGGATCTATGCTCCTTCTCTATTCTTGTTTTTATTGTGGCGGTGACAACATCCTAAGAAGCTATCTCCCACCATTTAGTTCGTTTAACAAGGTTTACTTGGGAGATGCTTGTTCTCTCCCTTCTGTACCCTACATTGGAGTGGATACACTAGCTATTGCATCTCCTGAATAACTTCTTGAAAGATGATGAAGAGTTTTGGATTTATTTTCTCTCCTTGGTGACTCGGTAACTACCTCATGTAAGGTGATACTAGGTAACACCACCTTCTTCTTCTTCTTCTTTTGAAAACTAAAGTTGATCCATTGTAACATGCTATCATCTTGTTGATTGCCTTGTGTATAATTTGGGTGGTTATGAAGTGGGCTTCTAGTTGTTGTTCTTGTCGTTCATCTTCTTATTGTTCCTCATCTATATTTTGATGTTACTCATGTGGATGTTGTTGTGTGGGCTCCTCATTTTGCGGTGGAGGTTGTGAAATTTGTCGAGAAAGGTTTGCTTGAAGCACATGTTTGAAAACCCATTGTTTCATAGGAAACTCTTCTAGCTTCTCACCCACTTCTTATTCAAATGATTCTTTATCTATTTCATCTTGTTGTTTTTGTTGGTCTCCTTCTAGCTGCTTGAGAAGTAGCTGTTGGTCCTGTGGTGTGAGAACCATTTGTTCATCTATCTCCATGGTTTCCACTTGTAGCTCATGCATCTGTATTTGGGTGGCCTCCACTATATGACCTTTAGGTTTTTCAATAGGTGTTTGAGCAGGTCATTGTTCTTGAAGAATGGAAGGTACTTGCACTAACACTACTTCTCGTAGTACTTGCCCGAAAGTGTCCCATCTTTGCATGGGTTTTGTTGTCACAAAAGTTTGCACCCTTGATGTCCCAAGAAGCCTTGATCATCAACCTTGTGAAAGATTTAATCAACCTCTCAAGTGTGGGACCTTGCTAAATGTGAGGTTGAATCTCCAGAGAAGGCCAACTTCCTCTTCTATCTTAGTGCAAGTGTGTTGGACCAACCCAACACTACTAAAACTATTCTATGACCTGACAGAGAAAAGGGAGAGAGAGAAGGGTTGCATGAAAGAAAGGAAAAAAAGGTTTGCACCTAGATTGAAATTTGATCTACCCCCACTTGTAAGTGCACAAAACATCAATAAAACTGCCCAAAAGATACACTAATTCCTATCTAAGTCTAGCTTTCTAAGACTGAGTCAAGGTTGGAATTATTAACAATGGTAGAGGAATGAACAATGTTCTCAGATGCCACTCTAAGAGGAGTCAACACTATCACACATGCTGAGAAAACAAGAAAAAGATGCATTCACACAAATAGGTAAGATAAATACACAAATTTGCATGAACTGAAGCTAGATAAGGCAAGCAAAATCTTATTAATGCAGAGGCAAGGTAATTTTTACAGTTGTAGAATTCATAGACTACTATAAGAGAAAAAGAGGAGAAGATCATTAGAAAAAATATAAAATTTTCCTTTATAGTTTAGGCATAATTGAGATGGCTACAATCCATAAATCCAACCTTAACTAGGGTTATGTTACAAAAATATCTGAGAGGGGAGAAGATCAGATCGGAAAATCTGATAGCGTGTTAGAAGAACCTTCGAAAGATGTCCTCTGCCTTAGAAAGAGCAAAATAACCCATCGATGAAGCAATCCTTATTAACAGGCATGACTGAGCACACTTACAGGTATAAAAGGTCTCTATTCTGCATTGAAGAGCACAGGTTTCATTTGAAATCAGCCTTCAGGGTCACTTCTGGAGTAATGGAGAAAATTCCTGGAGGTTGAATGAAAATTTGATGTGAGATCGGGCACCAACTGAGCACAAAAACTTCTCGACTATTGAGTCGACAACCACCCACTTTGTAGAGCAATTGAATTTCAATGGTCATTGCAAAATTGAAAGTCCACCGTTGATCAAGGGATCTCGTGTGGAAATGAGCACACAAGATCTTCCCATATAAGTGCTCAAAAACCCTCTTGAAGATTGAAACATTTCCGTTAGATTAGGCTTTATGAAAATCCAATGACAGTAGATGACTGACATGGTCCCACAGGACCACGTCTCCACCTTGCTATGTGATGGCCTAACTGCTTGACCGATCGTGTGGGATAGTGGGGAACATCCTCCCCCTATGATCTCTTACCTCGCAGGCCACTTTGCCTACCTAGAAATCCCCTGTGGGATAGCGAGGACACTACCCACTTGTTTCTCTTTATCTCGCGAGGTCAAAATGCTTCCCAAAAATCCTCGCGGGATAGTGGAAAAACCTTGTTCATTTTGTTCATTTACCCTACAAGACCCCTTTGTCTGTCATCCTTACCTTGCGGGGTGGTGGGAATACTACCTACAACCTTATGCTCTCCTACCCTGCGGGATCGCTGTGACTGCATGGAAAGGTTTTTGGGATGACGAGATGACTATCCACCCCTTCACATTGTTATCCCGTGAATTTTTTTGCCTCCCTATTTGCCTATGCGAGGAAATGATATCATAGGCCGAGATCATCATCCCGCTATCCCGCAACATCACTTGCTGGCTTTAAAAAAATTTACGGGGTAGTGGGGCCAAAAAACCTGAGGGGAAATCGCCAACAACCGGTAAGAGAAAAAGGGGAAAAATCAGCCCGCTAACGACTAGGAGCCCTCCATTCAGTGAAAAATAAGTAAGTCGACTGATCAACCCAGTCAACTCAAAAATAAAAGCAATGGAGCCTGAAAGGAAAAGAGCCCCATAGGTGCCGCTTAAACAATGCGCATAACATGCAGTATCCAGATGTGCATAACACGCAAGTTATGCAAAGACAATTAGAATATGCTAAGATTGGATCTATATCTTAGTTGATAGAAAAAGGTCAACATTTTGGCGACTCAGAGGGGACCCTAAGCCTGCTTAGGGCAAGACCAAAATTCTTAGATATACATTGGGTGTAGAGTCAAGGCCCAAAACAAAAAGATAATCTTTGCCCTTGCAACCTAGATTACATCAAAATTTTGGCCATTTTGGAAGAGATGACCTGTGCACGCGCACTTATAAAAAGCTTGGAAAAAACTGAAAAATGAAATACAACATGCCGACGCACTTGGAGGAATAGAAATCCTACACTACTTGTAGACGTATAAATCTGACCACTTTCCTAAATAAATATTTAATATTTATTTTAACCCTATTCCCCCTATTAATTAAATCCTATTTACTTAATTTCTTCATATTCATCTATTTGATTTTAGAAAATTACTCAATTTATTTAATTAAGTTCAGCTAAACCTTTTCTCGCCTTTAATTAAATAAATCACTTTATTTAATTAATTCCCCTTTCTCCCCTTTTAATTAAAGTTACAATTAATTAAATTGATCCTTGCAAATAAATAAATCTAATTTATTTATTAAATCCCCCCACTTGCATTTTCCTATATCTTCCACTTGCCTCCTAAACCCCTTCTAAATTCTTCTAATCCCTTCCAATCTAGCCTAATTCAACTCCTAATTATTGTCACATTCCTAAGCAAAGAGAAGTCACTTCTCAAAGCCTCCAAAGTCTTCAATAACCATTAAAGGCTTTGTCTCTTCAAATGGTTAACCTCTAAAGTCTTCCAAACCATTAAAGGCTCTTACATAACCATTTATGGCTAGCTTATCTTTGACCTTTGGTTAGAGACTTTCTCTCTAACTACACCTTCATCTAACCCAAGGGTCGCATCAAGCATTCATGGCTTTAACCTTGGTTGTCCCTTTAACCCTTGCATAAGAGTTTACCCCTTGGGTAAAAGCTTTATCCATTGGATAACCCTAACCTTAACCCTTACCTCCTAAGGTAACCTTCATGTCTTCTCAAGCATTTAATTCTTCTTACATCTCCTCTCAAGCAACCTCTTGTTGACAATCGTCACCATTCCATTGGTGAGAATTGTAAACATGGATTGATTAACTTTCAATCCTGGCCCTTGTTAATATTATCCAATCTTGACCATCCATTGCCCTATTTTCCCTATAAATAGATCTCTCATTCCTCATTTTCATAATCTCCAAGTTTTCATGTATCTACATTATAGCCCAAATTACTAAAAATTTAGTCTCTCTTTGTTAGATCATCATAATAGCATTTAGAAGCATTTTAATATATCATAGAATATTCATGTTAGGATAGTATATCATTGCTAGGATAATTTGCTAATATTATCATCATTTTTATGCTAGCTTAATCATCATAGTTTCAATATCATACATCTTAGATTGCATTCATGCATATAAATCAAACATCACTCATTCTTGGAGTTGTCATTCCTAAGTCACTTTGCTCAGTGATCTGAGAGAAAAAAATTGACTTTAGGGATCCTGTGAGATAGAGAACAATGGGACACCCCTTGGGAAGTTGAATTGATTGAATCGATTCATATACTTGCACCAAGAGTCTCATTGGTGTGTGGATATTTAGGATTTGAGTTATTCATTTTTGTCACCACATTTCCTCGCACACATTTATGGTGCCTACTGTGTGGCTCATCCCCATAAATAACATCATTTTTTGTGTAGGACAAGGATTAGAAGCACACTGGAATACCCTTTTAGCACGTTAGGAACTTTCTTTAGCGCATTTGTGGCAAACAGTAGTGCTTTCACCGAACTGTTTAGCACATAAGAACCTTTTTGTAGTGCTTTGGAGCTTATTGTTAGCACCTAACCCTTTCAGTTTCTTTCTTGCACATCAGGATATCAGTGTAGTGCATTAGGTAATCAAAGTAGCACGCAGAAATCATCCTTGAGTGCTTTTGTACCTTTCTGTAGCACATCAATGCAGAAGTCCAGCGCATAGTTATGACAGAGAGAAAATATAATTTGTAACTAGGATCAAAATTTAGGCTTGTGAAGCCCACCATCTTGATTTAATTTTTTTGCTAATAGACTATGTGCAAGTTCTAACATTTTGTGCAGGAACAAAAGGGAATTAATTTAGTTTTCTTTTCTTTCTTTCAAAGTTAGTAAAAAGGACTCATTTTTCCTTTTCTTGCAAAGGTTTAAAATGGATCTCACATTTTCTTTTGGAGTTTTAAAATGAACTTCATGCTTTTCTTTTGGTACTTAAAACAAGACTCAAGCTTTTCTTTCTTGCATGGATAAAAAGAACAACAAACTCAAATCTTTTTTATGCAAATCCTTTTTATGCAAGTTAGGATAACATTTTCTTTGGGCTTTAAAAAGAACAGGTACAACTTTCCAATTTTTGTACAAAGTTAAAATTGAACATCACATTCCTTTGGTGCTCATTAAAATAAACTTCACCTTTGTTTTGGAATGCTTAAAATGAATCTTCACATTTCCCTTTTTAGAAGCTTTCAGAATTAAAGATCGTTGTTGTTACATTGGCGATTCATTTGGTTGACAAGGATTTACTTTCAAAAGTTTGGGAATTTATTACCTTCACACATTTTGCTATGAAAAGTTAAAAAGAACACCATGCTTGTTGGAGCAACATCTCCAAATAGACTTTAGCAAATCATTGTCTTCAAGGTTAAAAAGAGTATTGTTTGCCTTGTCTTGAAAGTGGAAGGTATATGCTCTACCCTTAATTGGGTGACCAAAAAGACAAACCATTCTTATTCTTTCTTTTACTTCAAGCACTTAAATCCTTTAGAAGTCCCGCCCTCCCGAGTTTCCCTTAGGGCACCATAAATGGACAGTGAGAGGGGAATAACCTAAGTGGGAAATGACTTTATCACCAAGTGTTCCAACCCACTATAATCAAAAGTAGAGGCTGATGAAAGTCCCCTTCAATGGTTTTTCTTAGTGATTAGTCTTCCCCAAGTATCTTTAAGATACGTAAAGCCTTTATTCTAAAGGTTGGGAAGTGTAGGATTTTGCCAAGATCAAGGGCACAATGAAAAGCATAAAAAGAGACAATAGAATGACAAGAACAAACTGTATTCTCATCAATATGCAAATGATCAACTGGATTAACCAATACAATGAATATAGACTTGCTTATATAGGCAAGGCCATATGGATGTATGAGCACACAAATATGACACGTGGCTCAATGAGAAACAAGGGTAGGTAAGAAATACTAAGGGTAGGTAGGAGAAATAATATAATATTCCACAAGAGGTGGATGATCCACCGAATGTGGAGTGTAACAATAAAATAAGACCACAAAAGGTGGAATTTCTCCTACAAGCTCTATCCCTATGTGCACACTTCCCTAAGTGTCTCAAATCCAAACTACGAAGAGATGCATTATCCTAAGTTAACTTAAGTAAGTGTAATAATATCCAAAATGAATATTTATTTACACCAACACCCCCCTTAAGTGCAACTTAGGGGAATGAAGACTCAAGTCAACAATGTAAGATGGGTCTCGGCTATGAGGCCATGATAGGTATTCATGTACAATATGAAAATGCAAGCAAAACTATGCAATGCAATCTCTCACAAATGGAGAAAGGGAGAAAACCCAGTGGGAAAAAACTCCCCCCCAAAAGAGAGATGAATGTACAAAAGATTCTCAAAGAAGAAGGACAAAACCTCAAAGAGGAAAAAGTCCCCCCCATAAGAGAGGAAGAAGAAGTCAGCTGACCCCTCCTAATGACACATCCCGCACCCCCAAGAGAGCTCACAACTACTGGAACTTACTCTCAGTGAAAGGTTTGGTGAATATGTCAGCAACCTGCTCTGCTGTAGGACAATACTGTAAATCAATGACTTGCTCCTAGATGAGCTCTCAGATATAGTGCATATGAATCTCGATGTGTTTGGTCCACTGGTGCTGGACCAGGTTCTTCGAGATCGCAATAGCACTCTGATTGTCACAATGTAGAACTGTCGGCCATGGAGTGGTGAATCCAAACTCTGTGAGGATCTGCTGGAGCCAAATGGTCTAAGTCCCTGCGTTAACAGTGCCTCGATACTCAGCCTCAGTCGAAGAGAGAGCAATAGCATGTTGCTTCTTGCTTTGCGAACAAATGGGGCTTGAACCAAGGTGAAAACTATAACCAGAAGTAGACTTATGATCATCAAGATCGCTAGCCCAATCGGAGTTTGTGTAACCAACCAAGCGAAGTCCTATGCCTACTGCATAGTGAATCCCATAGTGATGTGTACCCTGGATGTAATGAAGGATGTGTTTGGCGGCTTTCCAATGAAGCTCATGTGGTTCCTGCATGAAGCGGGAAACCATGCCAACTACAAATGAAATATCAGGGCGTGTATGAGTCAAGTAGATGAGACTACCCACAAGCTGACGATACAAAGTGGCATCAACTGGTGGAGAAGAACACTGAGCCTCAAGCTTGACTCCTGAAAGAAAGGGAGTCGGGGTAGGCTTACAATCAGCCATATGAAAGCGTGCAAGTAGATCAAGAGCATACTTGGGCTATGATAGCGTAATCCCAGAAGGTGGCTGTGAAATCTCTATCCCGAGAAAGTAGTGCAAAAGACCCAAGTTAGTCATAGCAAATCTGTCATGCAAAGCATATTTGACCGTGCTAATGATGGATGAAGTACTCCTTGTAATGATCAAGTCATCAACATAGAGCACAAGTATCAAGTGAGAGTCATCTTGTCGCAAAATGTAGATATTTGGATTGGAATGACACCTGGTGAACCTTGTGGAGAGAAGAAAGGAATCCATCTTGGCATACCAAGCCCTGGGGGCCTGCTTAAGGCCATAGAGATATTTCCTTAGTCTGCAAACCAAGGAAGTATCCTGGATGAAACCCTGTGGCTGCTCCATATAAATCTCCTCATCAAGATCACCATGAAGAAAAGCACTCTTCACATCCATCTGATGTACAACCCAACCATGAGCTGCAGCAATAGCAAGTGTCAAATGAATGGAGTTCATCTTGGCTACAGGTGCAAAGGTCTCAGTATAGTCAACACCTACAACCTGTGAGAAACCTTTCGCAACAAGTCGAGCCTTATACTTATCCACACTACCATCCGATGCAAACTTGGTCCGATAGATCCACTTACATCGAACCATCTTTCTCCCCTTAGGGAGATGGACTAAATCCCATGTGTTGTTCCTCATCAAGGAACTATAATCTTCCTCCATAGCTTGGTCCCACTCAGGAACCCCTAATGCTTCTCTAAATGTCTGTGGATCAGAAGCGGTAGCAATGAATGCATGTGGAAGATCCTGATGTCGTGATCGAGTTCTCCATGTATCTGAAGGATCCCCAACAAGAGAACCTATAGACTCAAGTGTCTGTCAAGCCCAACGAGGTCTAGGTGGAGGTGGAGAATGAGGCTCCTCAACTGCAAGTGGACCCTGCGGAGGTGTAACCCTGCGAGTCAGAGTTGAAGGAGTTTCATCATTTGAATCACTAACATCACTATCCATAATGGAGGAGGGTGGAGGAGGTAGAGAGGTTAAGCTAGGAGAGCTTTGTTCAAAGTTAACACTCCTCTCAATGAACACATCATGTGTCTCTAGATCCATCAATCTGTATGCCTTAACACCCTCAGGATATCCAACAAATATGCAAGGCCGACTTTGAGGTTCCAATGCCTTGCGTTTCTGCGGAGGTATGAGAGCCCATGCTAGACACCCAAAGACTCTGAAATGTCTCACAATCGGTTTCCTACCAGCCCAAGCCTCAAAAGGAGTAATACCTTGAAAAGCTTTGTGAGGAACCCGATTCTGGATGTGTGTGGCACAACTGATAGCCTCTGCCCAAAAGGCGGGATCAAGAGAACGTGCATGTATCGTACAACTAGCCATTTCTTTGTGAGTTCTATTCTTACGTTCTACAACCCCGTTCTGCTGTGGAGTGTATGCTACAGAATGCTGAAGATCAATCCCCTCAAATGTACAAAAATCCTCAAGTCTTTTATTCACATATTCCCTTCCATTATCAGTGCGAAGAATCTTGACCACTTTCCCTGATTGCTTCTCCACATGAGTCTTGAAGTCCTGAAATCTGTCAAATACTTCACTCTTATGAATGAGAAAGTAGACCCAAGTGAAGCGTGAGTAGTCATCAATGAAGGTAAGAACATAGCGGGCCTTACTAAATGAAGGTGCTGGAAATGGACCTGCTACATCGCTGTGAACAAGTTGAAGAACTTCCAAAGCTCTCCAAGTTTTCCCTTTATCAAACTTCTCTTCAGGATGCTTGCCCATGGAACAACCTGAACATACACCCTCTAAAAAACTAATTCGAGGTAGACCTGTGACCATGTCTTTAGTGCTTAGCTGTTGAAGATAGCGGTAGTTGAGGTGACCAAACCGCTCATGCCATAGCTTACTTTCTGAATTTGAATGAGTAAGCAAGGCCCTAGAAGGTGAACTTGGCACAAAGTGGGAGAATGAATAAAGCCTTGAGTTGTCATTGACTTGTCCCACTACTACCAAGGCATCATCATCAAGTTCCTTTACCACAACTGAATCTGGTGTAAACTCAACCTTTTTCCCATTCCCATAGTGAGTGATTTGGTAGATGGAGAGAAGGTTGGTAGACAAGTTAGGAACATAGAGAACATTCTCAAATGTTCCATCATCCATGTCAACTGAACCTTTCCCTTCAACCTCTACTTGTGTATCATCGCCTATGTAAATGTGAGGTACCTTAGATGGCTCCAATGAAGAAAACTGCTCCTTTGTAGAACCCATGTGATATGAGGCACCCTAGTCAAGTATCCATTGCTGTGAAGAACCTGTTGTAGCCACAAATGCTTGCCCTTTTGCCTTAGACTGTGAGGAAGAGGAAGGAGATGAATCCTTCTTTGTGTAGGCGGATGGCAAGTTGATGATATTTTTCTTAAGAATATTGGTTAACTCATCAACTTGCTTTGCGTGGCATTGATGCTCATCATGACCATACTTCTTGCAATATGCACAAGTTGGTTTATCCTTCTTAGGTGGCGTCCCCTTCTTGGAAGAGGATGAAAAATCGCCTTGTGATGGAGAGGATGATTGTCCTTTTTCCTGGTGTGGCTTAGACTTAGAGTGCTTCTTCTTCTTGTTGGACTCTTTGCCTTGACTTCCTTGATTCCCTTGATTAGCCACCAAAGCCTTGGACTTTGAAGACTTGAGAAACCCCATGTTCAACAACTTAGATTGTTCCAATATTAACATTTATGTGAAAGCATCAAATGAAGGCATAACATAAGAACTCCCTAATGTCAAACGATGAGTTTGGAAGCTAGACACAAATGCTGCATATTCTGGTGCAAGCTTGTCCAACAAGTTGAATATCAACTGAGCATCCTTTTTGTCAATTCCACAATCCTTAAGCTTTGCTCTTAGGTCATTTGCTTTGGTGACATAATCTTGGATTGTATCAAAACTCTTGGGATCCAAGTTGGTGAGCTCATTGTCAATCTGATAACCTTTGATTTCATCAACTTGACCATACAATTTCTGAAACATATCCCAAGCCTCTTTGATTGTTTTACACTTCTCAATGTGAAAAATGAGGTCATCTGATACATACTTGCGTAAAGTTCCAAGAGCCATGCAATTCTTTGTGAGCCATTCTAATTGAGCATTTGGATCAGCCTTAGGATCAGGTGGTGCTGTTATTGTTCCATCTATGTAATGTGTGAGACCCTTTTCCATTAATTTACTCCATACTTTAATTTTCCATGATGCATAATTATGTGGAGTTAAAGGTGGAAATTTATTAGGACTCATTGCAACAAAAATGGAAAGGCACTTTCGAAAAAAATGGCACCTGAAAAGGAGGTCGTATGAGCTCAAACGAGGCCTTTGAAGTTGCAGAATTGAGGATTGGATAGGTACAGCTGAGAGAATCTGAAAATTCTGAAAAACCTATGCACCAAAATCAGAAAATAACCACACCACTGTGAAGATCACGAAGTTTTAGCCCATTTCAAAAAAAATTGCACCAAAAAAGGAGCAAAAATGAGCAAGATATGGCCTTTCAAAGTTGGACTGCAAAACTGAAAAGCTCAATGGAGAGGGGTTAAAAAATTTCAAAAAACTGCTGATGTGGTGTTGATGTCAGCAATTCACTATCTTAAATTTGACGGCCGTATGACCATCATGAAAACTTCACCTCCCTGCTGACTGGGCGTCCGTACTGTACGGACTGCTGACTGTGCGGTTGACTGGGCTGTCGTATGGATGATGATGTGGCACTGTGTAGGGTGTACGGTGGTCGACCGCGGGCCAGTGGCTGCTTGCCATGTGGCGGACATGGGTCCGTCAGTTTAGTGACCGTCGGTGGAGGATGGCGTCATCGGAGGTGGGAGAGACCGGCGGTGGGCCGGGAGCCAAGGTAGCCGGTGGGAGAGGTGAGCGGCCGACGGGCAATGTCGGCATGGGAGGTACACTGCAGCGGCAGTGGCAGGAGGATCTTGGCATGCGGAGCGGCCGGCGGGAGTACGCGTCAGCGACAGGTACGTGACCTGCAACACCTGTGACATGCAGGTACAAACTGCACCGGGGGGGGGTCTGCGGACCCCCCAAAAATATATTTGTTTTGTTTTTTTATTTATTTATTTATTTTTTTGAAAAAAATTGATCGCCCTTTTTCTGATTTTCGAATTTTTTTTTTTGAAATTTTTTTTCGAAATCTGTACGATAATAGCCAAAATGGGGAAAAATTTTTTCTCACCAAAATAGGTTGACTTTATAGTCAAAATTTATGGAAACAGCCTCCCGGATTCAACGGTGATGTCCAAATCATTGTATGATGCCCCCAAAAAATGAAGATCCCCAAATTCAAAAATAGAAGCCTCCAAAGTGTCTCCAAAAAACTAATCAATGAAGCCCCAATAGCTCTGATACCATGTAGGATTTTGCCAAGATCAAGGGCACAATGAAAAGCATAAAAAGAGACAATAGAATGACAAGAACAAACTGTATTCTCATCAATATGCAAATGATCAACTGGATTAACCAATACAATGAATATAGGCCTACTTATATAGGCAAGGCCATATGGATGTATGAGCACACAAATATGACATGTGGCTCAATGAGAAACAAGGGTAGGTGAGAAATACTAAGGGTAGGTAGGAGAAATAATATAATATTCCACAAGAGGTGGATGACCCACTGAATGTGGAGTGTAACAGCAAAATAAGACCACAAAAGGTGGAATTTCTCCTACAAGCTCTATCCCTATGTGCACACTACCCTAAGTGTCTCAAATCCAAACTATGAAGAGATGCATTATCCTAAGTTAACTTAAGTAAGTGTAATAATATCCAAAATGAATATTTATTTACACCAACAGGAAGCCTCCTAAGGGAGTTTATCACTGAAGACTAAATGGAAGCCTAATTATGAACCTTAGCATTAGAAACTTTGAACCGAGTCAGTCGCCAAACATTGGCAATATCATAGTGCAAGGGTGGGGAAGAATCTGCCCCCAAGATCACTCACCATATATCTCCCAAGATAACTACTCAATTGTGAAGCAATTCACTTTGAGTTAATTTCTGGCAAAAGGCAAAAAAATGAGTGCCCCCTAGGGGGTGACAAGGTTGTTTGAGTTGACGGAGTATTGAGACTAGTGGGCTATGATATTGTTGATGACCCTTGAATAAAGAGTCTGTTTGATCTGTCTTATTGTAATCCAAACCAGTGAAAACATCGGGGATTTGAACACATCCTCAAAAGAACATACACTACTTGTTTAGCATACACAAAATTGTTATCTCTTCTATGTGTCATGTTTTCAAGTTATTTTTCATAAAATCATCCATCAAAATCACAAGTGTTATTTTTCAACACAACAGAAACATCAAACAAAGAAATAAGGATAGTTAATGCATAGGAGCAACATCCTAGCGTGCCTCAGGCATTAAATAGCGCATCTGCACCAAAACATAGTGCTTTCATCACTCAACTAGCACATAATTAGTGTCATACTAGTAAAATTTCAGGTAGCACTTATCAACATCATTGTAGCGCATTTAAACATCATCCTAATGCATTGAAGTTATATTATAGTGCTTTTATATCAAACATTAGAGTGTAATCAGGACATATTAGTGCATTACCTATCCAACCAAGTCATTATCAAACAGTCTGAAGTAGCGCGTAGGAAAGCTAGCATAACACATTGTGAATATTCTGTAGTACTTCGGGAACTATCTTTAGCGCATAAGGTCTCTATTTTAGCACATGATCAATATTAGAAAAAAACAGAGAGCAAATCAGTCACTTTGGGAAAGTTTTATCAACAGTTTCAAATACCCTTTTAGGTCCTTTAGCAAACTCAACAACAAAACTTCAAATCCGATCATCAGTGAGAAAATTTCCAAATTCAACAAAGCACTCTTAGAACAAGTTTTTCAAATCATTAAACTAGCTTGAGATCAGACTTCATCCAACAAAATTAGGGAGTATCAGAAACAATGATCAAAGTTTCACCATCCAACGGATTCTATGAAAATAAATACCTAGTTTGATCCTCAAGTTGTCAAATCAAGTTTCCATATTGGGAGACTTTATCCATATCATTTGACACACTTTATCGTGGAGGCGAATCAAACTAAACCTCTACTTGATAAAGTAAAAAGTTTTCAAACAAAGTATCCAACACCAACATCAACATGAACCTTTGACCATTCGTGTATGACCACTCCTCATATTTTGAGAAGAACAAGTCTTCATCAAAAAACTAAGTTGAAGAAGAGACAACCTAGTTCTAAGACACTTGTTAAAAGGAATAAATTTCTCTATATCAATTGTCAAGTCTTTGCATCACATCTCACATTCTTGCATCACATGCGATTGTATATCAAAGGAAAAACAAATGAGTTTGACAAGGAGACTTTGAGAAGTAGGGCTTACATTCAGAAAGCAGCATTCAACCAACACCTAAATCATGGAGAAAAGATTAACCCCACTGTGATCCCAAAGTTCCCTATCACTTATAACAAAGCTTGACCTGAGCCACCAACTCCAACAAGAACTCCAATAGAAGAAGAAGAATTCATCATGGTAGAAATATATTAATGTTCGTTGTCACTTGATCTCAGAGAAACAAACAAAAGGAATCACAACCAAAATCGAGTATGGGTCGCATAATGTCCAATCCTTTTGATGAGTATGCCACTATGGGATAAACAAAGATCACCGAAGAACTTCTCCAAGAATGTCAAGAAAATGCAACATTCGAAAAACTCATGGAAAGACTTATCGAAGTAGATAAGGAAAAATATCTACTCATGCTAACTAGCAATGAAGTCAACATTCCTAAAGATTTTGATACATAAAACTTAAGGAATATAGATGAGAGAATTTCAAGAACAAGGTCAATAAATTATGCCTATCAAGAACAACGAAGAGAAGAAGAGACACATTATCCAGAAAACATACGCAACCTAGATCGCACCCACAAACAAGACAACACCCATGAGAAAGACCATGCCCACAATTGGGACAATCTTAATGAATGGGGGAAACTCTCCCTCAGAGGACAAATGCACCCATAGTTTCTCTTGCACAACAACTCCAAACACTAGAAAGGCAAATGCAGGACATGCAACAAGGAACTACAATATGATATTCCTTGGACAAAATCTGTCCTTATCCTTTTGATAGGAGATTGAACATGGTACCTTTTCCCCCAAATTCAGATATACCAAAGTATGACAAATATGATGGTAAAAGTGATCCCCGTGATCATGTTTGAGAATTTTGTACCATGAGCCTAGAGTTTTCTCACGATGATACCTAATGAGATTATTCGCAAGAAGTTTGGGAGGGAAAACAATGGAGTGGTTGTCTAAACTTACACCCCCCATCATATCATTTGATGAGTTGGTGAACAAATTCATAATACAATACTCCTATAACATTCATCATGCAATCACCATGCTGGATGTGTGTAACACAAAACAAAAGAGAAATGAAACATTCATGGTGTTTCTTGAATGGTGGAGACGCATGGTTTCAAGATATCCTCGAGACGTGCCTGAGAAGGAAAAGATGGAAATCTTCATCGATAATCTAAATAGTGAGATGAGTTATCAACTCAAAATCCAATGCATACCATCTTTTGCCAAATTGATAGAAAATGAAATCCAAGTGGAGGAAGCTTGCATCAAGAAAGGAACATTGAAATTCTTTAAGGAAGGTGTTAATTCATCAAGCACTAATGCCTTTAACAATCAAAACAATAACAACACTTTAGACAAATCCAAATTTTGGACAAGGAACAAAAATATTATTAATGATGGAGTAGTTGATGCCAACAATGCGAAGTATAAACAACCAATGTTGGCTTTATCAGGCAACCCACCATCCAATAAAGATAAAAATAAGTGTTGATCAAGGAACTAACACTTATTCACAAAATACCAATCAAATAACTTCAACATCAAACACCAAAAAAAATCATCAAGGAAACACCACTAACCAAGGCAACAATATTAACCAAGGGAATAACGCAAACCAGAGAGGCAACACCAATACTTTCCCATATCGACGCATCTACACGCCATTAGGAAAAACCTTAGAATCATCATTTTGAGAACTCTTGGCGAATAAGATCATCACATTGCCAACCACGAACAACTTTGAACCCCAGATCAAACCACCTTGGTGGAATGACTCGCATTTTTGTGATTTTCATCAAAACAAAGGACATAACACAAATGATTGCATGAGGTTGAAGAACATCATTCAGGACATGATCGATAAGGGTGCTTTAATAGTTGATGGTCACAAAACAAATGGTGACCATGAAGCCTTTAAAAATCCTCCTCCAAATTACAACAAGGGTGGAGCTTCAACATCAAATGATACCAAAGGATCTCATATAAATCACCTATATGAGAACACCATCAATCACATATTGACATATGACAATCAAGTAAATGTCATAAAAATCAAGGACAAACAAGAACATGTGTTGATAAATATGACAACCAGAGTACAAAAATATGTCTTGAAAGGGAACACATCAACATCCACAACCCTCCCCAAAACTCAATATATTTTAGTTGATCAACTATGGAGAACTACCGCTCAGATATCCATACTTGAGTTGCTCAAACTCTCACCAAAACACAAAGATATCTTGGAACAATCACTTATCGAAACAAATGTTTCAAATGATCTGGACATTTATCGATTCCAAGCCATGGTGGCTCATATGACAGGGCCGCATAACATATCCTTTTCCAAACATGATGATGTCTCCTTGAATCATCTGCATAACACCTCTCTCCATATCAAAGTCTTAGTCTATAAACATCGAGTAAAAAGAGTGTTAATAGATGGAGGAGTTGGTCTCAATATCTATACTTTAAAGCTCATCCGTGCATTGGGATTCTCTAAATGGTCTATTGATCCGAACAAGAATATCACCATCAAAGCTTATGATGATGAAGAGAGGTCATCCAAAGGAATGGTAATACTGCCTATTCAGGTAGGTCCAGTACAAAAGGAAACCATGTGCCAAGTCTTAGACATAGAATTGACATACAATATACTATTGGGTCATCCATGGATCCATGAAATGCAAGCGATGCCTTCCACATACAATCAATGTATCAAGTTCCCGTACAATGGACTGGAAATTTCTATATTTGTAGATAATAACCCTTTTTAGCATTGCAATGCTATGGGGGCATCTCAAGATAGCTTGGTTCCACACAATAGGAGGCCCAAGCTTCTTCAACATCCAATCATCATCAAGAAGAACTCAAGTCTCTATCCATAGACTTTAAGAAAAAAATGAAAATCAAGGACCAAGCCATGGAAGAATACTCTTTTGAACCCCTATGTCTATCAAAATTACCAATGCCACCAAAAACTTATGGACAACCTTCTGCATCAAGACATCATGCAACACAACCCATCACCAAATTTGATGGTAAATTTATCCAGCTGGGCACACTGGCCAATGAATCAGAAGAGAAAGACATCCTTAGTTGGCTATATAAGGACAAAGAAGAAGTCAGAGCAGCTGCCATAGAAGTGGCAGTACCAACAAAACAATATGGAAAAGGGTTCCAGATCATACAACAAATGGGACACAATGACAAAGGACCTATTGGCAAGCGCCAAGAAGGCATTATAGAACCCCTGCAACCTCCTTCACAATTTGCAAGAGACAAAATAGGACCTAGGTATGGACAACATGTGCCACCTATGTAGAAAAAAAATAACCATCAAAAACCTCAGTGGAGAGGAAAGAAAAAATATAATGAAAACTCATGGCAAGAAGCACTACACCAGGCAATAGAAATGACAAGGAAAGAGAAAGAACACCAAGAAAATGAGAAACGACAAGAAGAACTGGCCATTCAAAGGGAAGAAGCCTCTTATAAGAAAGTGCATCATGTGCAAGAACCTGATCAAACCGAGGTAGAGCCACCACCCAAAGAAATTACTACTCACTAAAGAGAAACAGTGTATGAGCAAATGAAAAGAGAACAACCAGGCTCTGATTCTAAATCAGAAAAAGCTACAAAAGTGGTGTCAATTATGAGAGATCTTTTCTCACCATACAACATAGCTATTAGAAGCAACAAAATAATCTGGGATAGTAATTCTGAAACTGATTCTAATGAATATAAGTGGGGTAGCTGTTCAGGTGTTACTGAAGAAATCGAGGTAGATACCATCCACTCATACACATCCCTTTCTCAAGAGGGACAAGGCTCAAAATCTCGACCACTTTAATTTGGAGAACGACATATCTACGAGGCTAGTGTGAATGAGAAATGATAATATGAACAAGGCTACATCAAAGTTAATACCATCAAAGACCTTGATAATATCATAGACCTAACCAGTATCCCAAACAACTATAATGATGAATCTATCATGACACTTACCACGACTGATCTTAACCCACAAAATGACTCCTTACCGCTCGTATATCCTGATCTCATAGACTGGGAAGAACCTGAACACCATGATATACCAATATTCCTAGATGATGAATCCATTGTCTAATATCTATGTTCAGTCAGCCCAGAAATGTGCTTTACCAGTGAACAAAATGATGACATCTGCAATCAAGGGAGTGCCAAGTCTCTTAGTCACAAAAATGAATTAAACAAAAGATATAATAGTGAAAATTAGTCAATGATGGTATTAGATCACAAAAAAGTAAAAATAAAGGACACATCTGTAGGTGAAAACCTTTTTGAGGAACCTAAAAATGGGAGACTTGACACTCTTCCTGAACATTATCAAGAAAGGTCACCAATATTGATTGAGTCAACTCAATCAATAAACATTGGTACTGAAGCAACAGACAAAACCATACACCTAGTAGAATCACTCACATAAGAGGAACAACCATATTTTATCAAATTCTTCAAGGAAAGGAAAATCAATTTTGCTTGGTCTTATGCTGTTATGCCTGGAATAGATCCGAACCTGATCATGCATCACTTATCCATCTCTTGAGGAGCTAAGATGGTCAAGCAAAAATTAAGAAAGATGAATCCGCATGTGGCATTACTGGTCAAAGCAGAAATAAAGAAGTTATTATACGTCGGATTCATCCGATCTATAGACTATGCTAAATGGATTTCAAACATTGTACTAGTTTCAAAACCTGACAGAAGCATCATAATATGTACAAATTTTAGAGACATCAACAAATCATGTTCAAAGGATGACTTTCCTTTACCAAGCATTGACATTATTGTAGATCTAACAACAGGCCACACAATGTTATCATTAATGGATGGTTTCTCTGGCTGTAATCAAATCAGGATAGCCCGAGAGAATCAAGATAAAACTGCTTTCACCTCTCCATGGGGAATGTATTTTTGGAACATCATGCCTTTCGGCTTAAAAAATGCTAGGGCAACTTATCAAAGAGCCATGACGACAATCTTCCTCGATATGATGCATACCTTCATGGAGGACTATGTGGATGATTTGCTAGCTAAATCATTCACCCGAGCAGAACATGTAGGCATATTAGATAAAATCTTTCAAAGATTGGAGCAATTCAAGGTCAAACTAAACCCTAAGAAATGTGTCTTCGGGGTCACATCAGGCAAACTGTTGGGCTACATTGTATTAGAAAAGGGCATTGAAGTAGATCCAACAAAATTATAGGCTATCATGGAAATGCCACCTCCCAAGAAAATTAGCCAACTCAGATCTCTGCAGGGACAACTGCAATCCATCAAATGATTCATAGCTCAACTAGTAGATAAATGTCTACCATTCAATCATCTTCTTCATAAGAATATACCTTTCAGATGGGAGGACAGGTGTGCAGAATCATTTCACCAGCTCAAACAATATCTGATGAATCCACCAGTTTTGGTACCATTGATAGCAGGCAATCCACTCATTCTTTATATATCAACAACAGAAGCATCATTGGGGGCACTATTAGCTTAAGAAGATCTGGAAGGCAAGGAACGAGCTATTTATTACATCAGCAAGACTTTGAATGGATATGAACTAAATTATACATTCATTGAGAAGGCTTGCTTAGCAGTGCTGTTCGCTTCTCAAAAGTTCCACCATTATATGCTAGCTCACACAATCAAGCCAGTAGAAAAAATTGATCCTCTCAAGTATTTACTCAGCAAGGTAACTCTTACAGGATGATTGGCTAAGTGGTTCATGATTCTTAGTGAGTTTGATATCTAGTACATAGAACATCGGGCTATCAAAGGATAGGTAATTTCAGATCAACTAGCAAAAGCACCACTACCAGACCAACAACCACTACAGGTGGAATTTCCAGACATAGATGTATTCACTATCACATCCAAGCAATGGACCTTGTACTTTGATGGATCCTATACACAACATGGATCGGGTGCCGACATCTTGTTTGTCAGTCCAGAAGGGCACACAATTTCAAGATCTTATAGACTAATGTTTTCATGCACCAACAACATTGTTGAATATGAAACTCTGGTAACAGGAATCAAATGGCTGTGGAATGGAGAATCACATAATTGAGAGTCTATGGGGATTCTCAATTAGTTATCAATCAAATCAACGATGACTATCAGACAAAGGATGATAAGATAATGCCTTACAAGAGAATGGTGGATGATTTCAAACAGTACTTTGTACACATCACCTTTGAGAAAATACCAAGATTGGACAACATAGCTGCTGATGCAATGGCCACTATTGCTTCACTACTACAAATTCTAGATAAATAGAGTCGTTATGAGTTCCTGGTAGAGCAATTGTTTTCCCCAGCCTATGACAATTCTACATCCCAATTCATCTATACCCTAACCGATTCAGACTCACCTCTATATGGGACAATTTATGATTATCTAAAAAACAATACTCTCCCACCTGACCTATCTAGCAACCAAAAATGCAGCTTCATCTAACAAGCTGCCCGCTATACTTTAACCACTAACACACTTTACCGTCAAGGTCTAGATGGTACTCTTCTTTGATGTATCGATCGTAACGAATCTGACTCTGCCTTACATGAGCTTCATGAGTTTATCTGTGGTATGCATTCAAGTGGTCCTACTCTTGCCAAGAAACTTTTGAGAATGGGATATTACTGGCCGACAATGGAGGGAGAGTCATATCAATTTGCTAAGAATGTCCTAAATGTCAAATTCACGACAATCTTATCCATGCACTAGCACAGGAGCTACAGTCGTTCACCACATCTTGGCCTTTTTGTCAATGAGGACTTGATTTAGTAGAGAAAATTCATCCTTCTTCTTCAAATGGACATAAGTTCATTATCACTGCAACAGAGGTTTTAACAAAGTGGATTGAAGTAGTCCCCATTGGCCATTGTAACTAGAAAATAGATCTCCTCATTCATTCTCAATTATCTCATTTGTAGATATGGCATTCCTAGTTCCATCATCATAGATAACGGGCATCCTTTCAAGAATCAAGGTGTATGAGAGATATGTGAACAATTTAAAATCCAATATCGCTTCTCCATACCATATTACCCATAGAGGAATGACCAAGCGGAAGCATCGAATAAAACAATCTTGAAAATCATCAAGAAAACAATAAATAATGCGGGCAAGGATTGACATGTACAACTCAATCCGACACTTTGGGCATACATGACTAGTATCCAGACACCTATAGGGACTACACCATATTCATTGGTGTATGGTTCAGAAGCAATTCTACCTCTTGAGGTAGAAATGCCATCTCTCCGAGTATCTTTGAAGGGCCTCATACTAGATGAGGAATATCGAGTAAACAAGTTACATGAACTAGAGATTCTTGATGAAAAATGACAACATGCCTATGACCATCTCAAGGCATATTAGTAGTGAATGTGTAGAAGCTATAATCACAAAGTCATCCCAAGGGCTTTCAAAGTTGGTGATCTTGTACTAAAGGAAAATCCCAGAAATCAACAAGATTGAGGAAAGAAGGGGAAGTTTGAACCTAACTAGCTGGGTCCCTTTGTCATCATATCATCCTATAGATCAGGAGCAAATTAGTTGTCAACTTCAAAAGGGGACATACTCAATGAACCAACCACCAGTATCCATCTGAATAAATTCTACACTTAAGTCATCCAATGCATGGAAAAAGCAAAAATACAAAAAATTAAGAAAAACAAAAAAATACAAAAAAAAATAAATCAGAAAAATACAAAAAATATAAAAAAACAAACCAAAAAGTGCAATAAAAACAAGTAGTGAAAACCTGGAAACAAGCGCTATTTGTGAGAGAACAACTCCTCTATCTATCAGTACTCATATCTTTGATCCATCTAGTCTCAGCTAAAAGCCATCGCCAACACACTTATACACGTAGCATTATCCCAAACATACTTAGCATAGTCACTGTCCTTGATTATCTAAACAGTTATCCATATCATATTTGCATCCATCACATGCATATCTATCGCATCATCATGGAATATTTCTTCACTTTCATATCTTCATTATTCTTCCAACTATCATCTATCATGTCTTATACATGATGTATCTTTCTTGAAACCAGACATTTTGATCAGCTCTTATACATGATATATCATTCCTGAAATCAAACGCTTTGATAATCTTTGTCTTATACAGGAGGTGTCATCCCTGAAACCAGACTTGACTTCAATCTTATCAATCCAATCAATCTTATCAGTTCTATCAATCCATTTCATCTGATCCATTCTATCATGTCTTATACAGGATGTGTCTTTCTTGAAACCAGATGTTTTGATAAGGTTTTATATAGGATATATCATTCCTAAAACCAAACGCTTTGATCATCTTTGTCTTATACAGGAGGTGTCATTCCTAAAACTAGACTTGACCTCAATCTTATCAATTCTGATCAATCTTATCAATCTGATCCATATGATCAATCACTTCCAACCATCATATGCATATCACCTTCTAAACATATAGTATCATTAAAATCACCAAATAAACATGTAAATCATAAAAATCAAACACACACATCACATCATCTATATCATCATCTGCAAAAGTCATATACATTAAAAGCATATCATATAGCTAATAAAAATCAAAATAGCTGCATCCATATCATATCATCAGGTACATGTGTGACCACATGCTAATCCAAATGAAAATCAATGATACAAGTCATAACCAATCTTCAGTCAGAACAAATAAATGTCCAAAGTCCCTAGATATCATATCAATGAATCACTCAATCCAAGTTCCATATCAATCAATCACTCAATCCAAGTTCTATATCACAAATCAATTAATTCAAAGTTCCATATCGCAAATCAATCAATCCAAGTTCCATATTGAAATCTATGAACCAAGTTCCATATCAAATCAAGACCCATATCGAATCAGGACCCATATCAAATCAAGACCCATATTGACCTTTGAAACATATCACCACTTGACCCATATCGACAATCAAGATTCATACCAATGCGACCTTGGTGGATGTGTGGGGCATGTACGCGCTATGCCCATTTTAGTCTTCCTCATTTTACATTGGTGGAAGTGTGGGGCATGTACGTGCTATGCCCATATTAGTCTTCCTCATTTCTTCAATATTCTATTTAAAATTTATCGGCAGATAAATATAAAAAAAATTAGCAATTCAAATCATCCAACTTTTGAAAATCATACTACATCGCAACATTGCCCCGTAAATCATAATTTTCTCAATTTATCTCCTGAGGGGGCATCATCAATATCGTTTATCAATTCTTCATATCTGGGGCATCATATCGACATTTGAACACACAATATCATATCGATCAAATTTTGACAGCATATCCGACAAATTTTCTTTGAATCAACATGTGCACACACGTCACTTCAAAGAGGGGCAAAATGTAGACGTATAATTTGACCATTTTCCTAAATAAATATTTAATATTTATTTTAACCCTATTCCCCCTATTAATTAAATCCTATTTAATTAATTTCTTCATATTCATCTATTTGATTAAATAAATGACTCAATTTATTTAATTAAGTTCACCTAAACCTTTTCTAACCTTTAATTAAATAAATCACTTTATTTAACTAATTCCCCCTTTCTCCCTTTTTAATTAAAGTTACATTTAATTAAATTGATCCTTGCAAATAAAGAAATCTAAATTATTTATTAAATCCCCCCACTTGTATTTTCCTACATCTTCCACTTGCCTCTTAAGCCCCTTCTAAATTCTTCTAATCCCTTCCTATCTAGCCTAATTCAGCTCCTAATTATTGTCACATTCCTAAGCAAAGAGAAGTTACTTCTCAAAGCCTCCAAAGTCTTCAATAACCATTAAAGACTTTGTGTCTTCAACTGGTTAACCTCTAAAGTCTTCCAAACCATTAAAGGCTCTTACATAACCATTTATGGTTAACTCTTCTTTGACCTTTGGTTAGAGACTTTCTCTCTAACTTAATCTTCATCTAACCCAAGGATCTCATCAAGAATTCATGGCTTTAACCTCGGTTATCCATTTAACCCTTTCACAAGAGTTTAACCCTTGGGTAAAAGCTTTATCCATTGGATAACCCTAACCTAACCTTAACCCTTACCTCCTAAGGTAACCTTCATGTCTTCTTAAGCATTTAATGCTTCTTACGTCTCCTCTCAAGAAACCTCTTGTTGACAATTGTCACCATTCCATTGGTGAGAATTGTAAACATGGATTGATTTATTTTCCATCCCGACCCCTGTTAAGATTATCCAATCTTGGCCATCCATTGCCCTATTCTCCCTATAAATAGATCTCTCATTCCTCATTTTCATAATCTCCAAGTTTTCATGTATCTACATTATAGCCCAAATTACTAAACATTTAGTTTCTCTTTGTTAGATCATCATAATAGCATTTAGAAGCATTTTAATATATCATAGAATATTCATGTTAGGATAGTATATCATTTCTAGGATAATTTTCTAATCTTATCATCATCTTTATGCTAGCTTAATCATCATAGTTTCAATATCATACATCTTAGAATGCATTTATGCATATAAATCAAACATCACTCATTCTTGGAGTTGTCATTCCTAAGTCACTTTGCTTAGTGATCTAAGAGAAAAACATTGACTTTAGGGATCCGATGAGATAGAGAACAATGGGACACCCCTTGGGAAGTTGAATTGATTGAATCAACTCATATACTTGCACCAAGAGTCTCATTGGTGTGTGGATATTCTAGATTTGAGTTATTCATTTTCGTCACCACATTTCCCAATACACACTACCCCACTCTAACCAATAAACCTGAAGCTACTAAACAAATCCACTTACGGGTTGGTTAAAACAACTTTCCTCCCTAAAAGGGAAGGGCTATTTACATGGCTTTGAAACAAAATACAGAGCTAGAAAAGTGAAGGTAGAACCATAAATAGCTGCAAGAAACCCTGCAACCTGGAAACAAAAATACATACCTCAATTTGCTAATCAGACAAATTGTTGGTCTGAGATACACTTGTGACCTGGGTATGTGGCTTTGAAACTTCCTACTTGGCCTTAATCAAAGAGAGGAATCTAATTGGGCAGCCCCTTGATCTGACAAAGGTTGAGCTCTCCCTACTGGCCTACTCTTTCTCAACTACCTCCATCATCAAAATCTGATCATGCTGACCAGATTGCCCCCCTTAAGGGGATGAACTCAACTTCATTGAGGTTGGAACAAAATGTGTCAATTATATTTGAGAATATGTGGAGATCAAGGTTAAGATCAAACTTGACATCTGCCACATGTTCTACTTCAACCTCATCATTGAAATTAGAGAAAATAATTTTTTCTCTCTCAATCAGCTCTGATTTCTTTTCTTGTTCACCTTGGACAACCACCTCATGCAATTCATCATCTTGGCTTTCCAAAAGATGAAACTCCTCATTTGATTTTTCCTGGATCTGCATAGGAAAAGGCAATAAAGTGTCCAAACCTAAACAAAAACCTTCCATGTCATCCCAAAAAGAGTCCTCTTTCAAATCCTCCTCGCTCTTAAAACACAAGGGATTGACTTGGGCATTGTTGCAGCTCTCTTGAGGGACTAAAAATGGAAGTGGGAGCAGAACTGATTTCTCCCAATATCCCATAGTCACTAGGACTAACCTCTTCAAGTGTAGGCTCCTCCTATAGAGAATACACCACTGGCTCAGATGAAGTAAGAGCTTCTTCATCCTCAATGTAGGGGGGAAGATGATCAAGATTGATCAAAGTTTCCTCCTTGTTGCATTCTTCTTTCTTGGTGTCCAAATGCTGCAAGCTATCTTATTTTTGCTCCTCCAACACCTTAGGCTCCACCATGGAATCCTCCTCATGGGCAGATCACCCATGAAAATTGGGAAGAAGATGACCACCATTTTCCCTCTAGACAATAGGCCCATCCTTGCAAAGGAGGATCTCAAGAGGGCCGAACAACTAAGGAGCCTGGAAAATAGGTTCCTACACATCCATAACCGACATTCTCATGAAACTTGGGGTATTAAAGTTAGAGATCTCGTAGATAGGCTCAGTGTAAGGATGGATCTTCTCAAGGATAGGCTCCTTGAAAGATATAGAAGGGCTCCCCTATCTGAAACTCAGAAATCTTCTTTTAGAGGGAATAGGAGCAGAGGTCTTTGCCTGCTTGATTCTGACCTCAAGTGCCGTCAACTGTCTGATCTCTTCCTCTTACCTTGCAGAAGCAAGATGCTCTACAAGGAAGGCTACATGTTGTTGTTGAGCCTCCAACTCTTGCTACTGATGTAGTTGATATTGATAAGCAAACTCCTCTTGTTGTTGTTGTTGGTAAAAGGCCTCCTCTTGCTGCTGATACCAGAGTTGTTGTTGCTTGATCTCATCAAGATGTCAATTGAAATTGAGTATCATGTTTCTCATTTCAGCAATATCAGTCCTATCATCACCTTGAGGCTAAGTGGGAGATAGAGCAGTGGTGGGTGGGTGGCAAGCATTAGGGAAATACACACCTGATGCTGGAACAAGGGCATTTGGATTAAAACTAGGAGTAGTCCTAGTTTGTTCATATTGGTAGATTGGGGAGGGCTGATTGGTATTTTCAAAAATAGAAATTACACACATGGTAGGAGCTCATATTGAAGCATTAAAAAGATGATCTTTGTTACATAAAATGCTATGAAAAGGAAAAAATATCTATCCTACCAGAGAGAAAAAAGGTGACATACCAAGATCACCAATTTGGCTTGAAGTTAGGCACTTGAAGAATGATTGCCTCCAAAGGCTTGAAATTGAAGAACACACTGGATCTTTAGGTGTTTTAGCACTAAAAGTACTTTAACTAGTAGATGTTGTAGAGAGTTACCAGGTATGTGATTTGCTACCTCCAAAGGATGAGTTTCTAATAGACACACCAACTATCAACAAAGATATGACCAATGAATAAGAGTTTGTACCCCAGATGGTCATCTATGAACTAAAAGTTCAACAATCCCATTGGGCGTGCCAAAAATTGTGGTATGACCGATGGTTTGAAAATTGAATCTTCTTTGAATTTTAAAAAAACTGGTCCCACTAGGCATGCCAAAAATTGTTGTCACAAAAGTTTGCACCCTTGATGACTCAAGAAGCCTTGATCATCAACCTTGTGAAAAATTGAATCAAGCTCTCAAGTGTGGGACCTTTCTAAATGTGAGGTTGAATCTTTGGAGAAGGTCATCTTCCTCTTTAATCTTACTGCAAGTGTGTTGGACCAACCAAACACTAGTAAAACTATTCTATGACCTGACAGGGGAAAGAGAGAGAGAGAGAAGGGTTGCATAAAAAAAAGGAAAAAAGGTTTGCACCTAGATTGAAAGTTGATCTACCCCCACCTATAACTGCACAAAACATCAATAAAACTTCCCAAAAGATACACTAATTCCTATATAAGTCTATCTTTCTAAGACTGAGTCAAGGTTGGAATTTTTAACAATGGCAAAGGAATGAACAATGTTCTCAGATGCCACTCTAAGAGGAGTCAACACTATCACACATGCTGAGAAAACAAGAAAAATATGCATTCACACAAACAAGTAAGAGAAATACACAAATTTGCAAGAACTGAAACTAGGTAAGGCAAGTGAAATCTTATTAATGTAGAGGCAAGGTAATTTTTATAGTCGCAGAAGTCATAGATTGTTGTAAGAGAAAAATAGGAGAAGATCCTTAGGAAAAATGCAAAATTTGCCTTTATAGTTCAGGCATAACTAAGATGGTTACAATCAAGAAACCCTAACCCTAATGAGGGTTAGGTTACAAAAATATCTAAGATGGGAGAAGATCAGATTGATAGATTTGATAGTGTGTTAGAATAGCCTTTGAAAGATGTACTTTGCCTCAAAAAGAGCAAAATAACCCATCAATGAAGAAATTCCTGTCAACAAGAATGGTTGAACACACTTGGAGGGACAAAAAGTTTCTATTCTACATTAAAGAGCATGGGTTTCATTTGAAATCGGCCTGTAGGGTCACTTCTAGAGTAATAGCAAAAATCCTTAGTGGTTGAATGAAAATCCAATGTGAAATCAAGCAGCAACCGAGCACAAAAAAATCTCGAATACTGAGTCGACAACCACCCACTTGGTAGAGCAATTTAATTTCAATGGTCACCACAAAATTGAAAGTCAACCCTCGATCAAGGGATCTTGTGTGCAGATGGACGCATGAGATCCCACCATATAAGTGCTCAAAAACTATCTTCCAGATTAAAATATTGCCATCGGATCAGGCTTTATGAAAATCCAACGGTCATAGATGATTGACATGGTCTCAGAAGCCCATGTCTCCACCTTGCTATGTGATGGCCTAGCTGCCTGACCGACCATGCAGGATAGTGGGGAACACCCTCCCCCTGCGATCTCTTATCCCGCAGGCTTCTTTGTCTCCCTAGAAATCCTTTACGGGATAGCGGGGACACTACCTATTTGTTTCTCTTCATCCTGTGAGGCCAAAATGATTCCCAAAAATCCTCACGGGATAGCAGTAAGCCCTGTTCATTTTCTTTATTTACCCCATAAGGGCCCTTTGTCTGTCGTCCTTACCTTGTGGGGTGGTGGGAATAATACCCGCAACCTTATCCTCTCCTACCCCGTGGGATCGCTATGACTGCATGGAAAGGTTTGCGGGATGGCGAGATGACTATCTGCCGCTTCACATTGTTATTATGTGAACCTTTTTGCCTCCTTGTTTGTGTGTGTGGGGAAATAATATCATAGGCCGAGATCACCATCCTTCTATCTTGCAACATCAGTTGTTGACTTTAAAAAAACTTATGGGGTAGCGGTGCCGAAAAACCTAAGGGGAAACCGCCAATGACCAGTAAGAGAAAAAGGGGAAAAAACTGGCCCGCTAATGACCAGGAGCCCTCCATCCAGTAAAAAATAAGTGATTTGACTAACCAAACCGGTCGACTCAAAAATAAAAGCAGTGGAGCCTGAAAGGAAAACAACCCCACCACTGCTACTTAAACAACGCACATAACACACAGGTTATCGAGATGTGCATAACATACAAGTTATGCAAAGACAATTAGAATCTACTCAAATTGGATCTACAACTTAGTTGACATAAAAAGGTCAACAAGTTTCTCCTTCTTCTTTCAGGCTACTGTTGCAATAGGCTCATTGTCTTCATTTGAATTTGATTCAATATTGTGAATGGTCACCCATTTGTGAGTTGGCTTAGTAGTCGTTGTAGGGGCTCGAATGGGAGGAACGTTTTGTTCAACATCTTGTTCTCATGATGTGCCTTCCTTAGGAACAATGCCAATAATGGGTACAATAAGTGTAATAGATTCTTGGGATACAATAAGAAGCCCACTGGTAATGCCATGTTCAACTACTATGTTTAGGAGCTAAGACTCCTTCATCTTTGCATCCAACTGTTTCATCAATTGTTCTTTCTCAATAGTTGGCATAGGATCTTCTTGGTCTATCAAAGTATTTTTCCTGGACTCAGACCTCATCCTTCTCACATATTCCATAGTGGTTTTTGATTAAGGATTACTAACTGCCTTAACTTTCTTTTTCTCCCTCATGGTGCTTGCTCGAAGCCTAAGACTAAGCCATTGTCTTGTTCTCTTGACAACTTTCTCAATGACAATATCAATTTCTACATTTTCCTTCTTTGCCCATCTTATTGGGGAGAGAGGTCTCTGATCTACAATTGTTTCATTATTGGTTGGGTTGAGGGCCTCTCATCATATCTGAATTCATTGGGTATATTTGTTTCTACTTTAAACTCTTTTGCCTCTACAATGGTCAACCTATAAAACCCCCTCTTTCCTAGCCTCAAAACTATTTTGTATTCCTATCCAAAAATCCTCTAATGTAGGCATGTGCCCTTCATATGATACCAACATCATTGCATTAAGTTTTCCAAATGGGTCATACCTTTGCCATGCATAATCAAACTCTTTGAGGCATAGATCCTGTAATTCATGGATGGCTATCTTTGCAGTTTGTAGATTATGACATTTATAATATTCCAGGACAATTGGGAACATCACTCCTATTTTGTGTTTAAGAGTCATGAAGAATAAACCCCCACTACATGTCTTGTATATTCCAGGAGAATAATTCTATTGCTATAGTAGCATGGGAGTAGAAGAGACTTGCTTGTGAATCCACCCAGCCAAATATATGCAGACCTTTGGTTATGGAGGAACCAGGTTCCCCATTCTTGTATTAAGGCCATTGCCTCAGGAGATATTCGGTATCGCACGTCACCTATCAATCTATAAACTACTACATAAATTAAAGCATCATTGATCCTTTGAAAGTGGCTTTTATCCTATTGGATAGGTAGTTGGGTATAAAATCCCAAACTTTCTTATCACTTGGAGCTTCTCCTAGTCTGTCGTTAGTGTTCAGTCCAAGGTAGATTCCACTTCTAGCCATTATCCAAATTACATAAGAAGTCATAAATAATTTTTTTGTTTGTAGTACATTACACATTTGCTGATGAATATTGTCAGACACGATTTGTGCCCAATCAACGTACTCTTTCCCTACGAAGATGGTATGAATATAGTGGAACATCCACAAATGATAATGCCTACAATATTCCTTGCCAAAGGCTTGGCTAAGCATGATGATTAAGTCCATTGGTGCATCTTTAAAATCAGCTCTTAGAATACTACCTGTAGCCTTTAACCCCAATTTTCTCAGTTCACCAAGCTATACCTCATTTATATGGCATTTGTTGTCTGCAATATTCTTATTAAAAATTTGGATGGCTTTGTCTTTAGTTCTCTGGAGGACTTTATCATATTCAAGAATTCTTGAAGGTCATAGCAAGCATCTCGGCTGAGATATCAGAAGTACATTTCCTTTAGTGTCCATGCACTTCCTGGTATCTTTGTCATAGTGTTGAGCTATTGCAAGTATCAACTTCGGGGACTGTATCACTTGCGATAAGACTATGGCTTACACTAACCTAGATCTCCCAATTCTCCTGTATGGTGCCTTAAGGTTTTGTTGAGTCATTTCCTTCTTGATTGCATCTAACTCAATATGCCCTATTTCTGTATTAGTGACCCATTGTACTTCATTTTTGAATTTCTCAAGTTTAGCCTCATTCTCAGGTTTCTTCCTCAGAGTTGTTGCTACTTCCATAAGTTCACTTCAAATTGCCAAAACAAGGGATATAATTAGTTCCTTAGAAATCTTAGTTAAAGAAGATAACTTCAAAATCCTGGGTACCTTTCACTAGCCTATAGCTTAACCTTGGGATCTCGGGGTCAAGAAAATCCTATGTTGCACCTACTCAAAAAATTTTGAGGTTTCAGAGTTTTGATATATATGCTAGGACAAAATTTTGTTAAGAACATACTTTGAGATCCCAAAATAACTAGGATCAAAAGACATCATTTCTGGGATCTTGAGATCTCAATAATGGAAAAATGAGGAGCATGAGTTTAAAATCAAGCTTCAGAATCTTGAGACCATGGGGTTTTGAAGTTATGAAAGCACTTTGGGATCCCAGAGTTCTGGGATTTTGAAGTGTTTGGAAGGATCTACTCGGATCACTTTGGGATCTCGGAGACCCAGGGTTCCAAAGTGGGCTTATCAAAAAATATCTTTAAGGGCGACACTTTGGGATCCTAGGAACTCAAGATTCCAAAGTAAAGGAAATAAAAATAGCACAAAACTCGAGGTTTTGTGAACCTGAGATCCCGAGGTGGCCACAAAACTTCGAGGGGAAAAATGAGAAGGCCAAACAAATGGTAGAAGATGCCTTATTCAAAAACACAAAAACCCTAAGAAAGCAAAAACCAAACCCTAGGCTAAAAAATACAAGGCAGGAAAAAAGAGGAGACCTACCTAGAAAAGGAGGGGAGGGAAACCAAAGTACGCTAAGAAAACACTGAAATCACCTAGATCGCAGAGCTCTTAGGAGGACAAAGCACATAAAATGAGAAAAATGAAGCAAAGAGAGGTATTTATATCCCTTGACGATCACGTAGATTGAGGTATGACAAAATTTAGGGTTTTGAGATCCCAAGGTTCTAGGATGGAAAGACAATCCACTTCAGAACTCCTGAGTTCCAAAACTCCAAAGAGAGGACAAGTGAAACAAGACAAGGAGAACCCGTGATCTTGAGATTTCAGGGTTTCGAGGCTCCAACAAACAGACAAAAATAAAAGGCTTGGGACTTCAGGATCTCAAGATCTCGGAGCCTCCACAAAATAAACACAAAAGGGAACATAAGAAAAACCAAAGAGAAGGCTCAGGATTCTAGAGACTCGAGATCTCAAAGTCTTCCAAAAAGAAAACAACAAAAATAAAGATAAGACTTTGGTATCCTGAGAACCTAGGATTCTAAAATCTTAAAAAAGACAAAACAAGGGCACCTCGAGGTTTCAGAAACTCGAAACTCTGAACCCAAGATGAAAAGAAACAAAGAACATGAGACACACTTTGGAATCCTAGAAACCTTGGGTTCCGAAGTGTGAAACACAAAACAAACAAATAACACACTTTTGTAGTGTCGTAAAATTGAGACCCTTGCAATTTTTGACCACATTAAGGTCCTCATGCATGTGCATCTAATCCCTAAGCCTGATCGAAGACTGAAGACTTGCTCAACACCTGAAACTGCATCTTTCTGGCCCTTCGCACTGCCCGAACTGCATCCTATCCTGGAAAAAAGGGAAGGACAGGGGCATGGCGCTCCTATCTCTTGCCCTATTTTGGGGCAGGGCTCTTTCCAATTTACATTGGAGGTTGTACATTGAGCAGGAAAACTCCCCTAGTGTCGGCCTGCATCAAAAAATTAGTCAGTTAACCCTAATTGACAAGTATATAAGTCACATTTGCCCTCCTATTTTGAAAAAGTTTTGATAAGCTCAATAAATGATAAGGTGGGCATGAGATCAAGCATTCAAGGGAATTCAAGCATTCCTTTCTACCATTGAGCATTCTCAAGTCTCCCTTCAAGGCTAGGTGTTGCATTCAAGTCAAGGATTCAATCATTGAAGAGGAGATTCATTCCACATTCAACTTCATACAAGCAATTCTATCAACATTTATATCACAACCTCCCGTGAGGTGATTTGCATTTCAGTCTTTCATTTACATTTACTTGCAAGTACTTTCTTTTCATCATTTGGTTAATTCAAAAAATAGGGTTTGACTTGAAGGCAAACCCGCAATCCCAACCTCTTTTCCTCTCTTTCGTGTGTGTAGGTTGCAGGTATGCAACTGTGCAAAGGCAAAAAAACCCTTTTTGTTTCACGGATTTTTTGGAGGACTGTGTACATCCCCGCCACGGTATAGACAAATTTTCCTCAAATTTGCAGGGCGGCTTCGTCTCGACATATTATTGCCAGATACAGGTGCATAACTTCATCCTATGCTTCTATCTTGAGTTATAATCAGATCTTTGTCTCTTTTTCACTTGGTCCTAAGCACATAATTCAATCAATTCAAATCTCATTCTAGAAGATGGAATTATTTCACTATTCTCACATCACTTAGAATTCAATCTCCTTTTCTAGAGGTTGAATCTAGTGCATTTCCCCCCCTCTTCTAATGTAATACGAGAAAAGTGTTTGAAGGGAAATCTGAAGTGAAATTTTCATCTCTCCTCGGAGGGAAGAAAAGCTTTCCTCTAGATCCATCATTCACTCATTTTCTCCAACATTACATTTTGGTGAACCTGACGTCTTACATGCTTTATTCTGAAAATCATTGCATATTTTTCATTTACAAGTTTAATTTTTCTAACTTAGTGGTTAATTCATTCAAAATCCTAGTTTTTAAAATTGACATTGAACTTGTGTGTTGTAAAAATTGCTTTCTATTGTCTTAGATTTGAAACTTGCTTTGTTTGTCAAATTCAATTTCTTCACTGTCTTGTTCAATTTGCAAATCAAATTCACAAAATTAAGAGGTTAATTGTCAAAACCCTAATTTTCAAAAATTATCTTAAACTTGTGCAAAAAATGAATTTCCATTTAATTTTCAGATTTGGGACTGTTTTCAGATTTGTCTTCATTCCTACAATTCAAATTTTCAATTTCCCTCCTTTTTCCAAAATTCAAATTTCCAAAATCAAGTGGTTAGGTCATAAAACCCTAATTTTCAAATTTAATTGGATTTGTGCAAATTTCAATTAATTTCATTCAAATTTAGATTTCTAAACATTTTCCAAGGTGTCCATATCCTTAGGTTTGAACCTTTTCAAAATTGCAGTCCACATCTCTTTTTTCTTTAAAACCCTAATAGGGTCCTATTTTCACATTTGAACCCTATTTTTGCCTATCTAGAAATCGTAAAATCTGCCAATTTTTTGGGATTAGCTTTAAAATCATCGTAATATTCATCCCTGAAAATTTTGAAAAAAGTTGGTCGGACTGTGTGCATTTTCGCGATGGTCCTCGACTTTTTCCTTGAAATTTCGGGAAACATTTATGACTGTATTTAATAGCCTAAATCCAGAAGATTGGCTACTTTTTTTGATTTTTGATACTTCTAAAATAAAAAATATCTCAAAAATTCAACATTTCAAATTTCAAGAAATTTTTTAAAATTAAGAGGTTACTAATGATCTGCCCTGATTAATTTTTTTTTGATTTTATCAATTTTAAAATTAAGTGGTATCCTATTGGCCCTAATTTTAAAATTCCAATTTCCTTTGGTTTATTTTGGAAATTGTGTCATTATCTTCCTCCAACAAAGTTCAAATTGTTTAATCATTATTTTCTTACATTTTGCATTACTCAATTTTGTAAGCTTTGTTCAAAATTCAAAATTTCAATTTTCCCTCTAGTGCATGAGTTTTACCACTATTAGTCCTACCTACCCTATCCCCGTTAGACGAAGCATTAGAATTAAGGCTTCCCAAGGTTTAATTACCGAGGAGATGGAGCATAATTTAAGTGACTTCTTTAATGAGGATAATGTTAATTCTTCTCATCCTAATCATGTCCCTATCTATCCAATTGATGAAGCCCATGATGAAGAAGAATCTTTAACTAGGGTCTCCATAGATCAAATTTCAAAATTGGACAATCAATTTGATAACTTTCAACAATGGATGTGTCAAGAATACCCTAATAGTGAAGCTCTTCCATTAATTGAAGGTCTTAAACACATGATTCAAAGTGATAAGAATGGAATTGATAAATTGTGTGGCATTGCACATATTGTTGATTCTAATGTCATGCCTATCAAGAGTTGTGATGAGAACTTAGGTTATTCACAATCTTCAAATCAAATCAATTCTTCTATTTCTTTGACCACTTCAATGGCTAGTATTCCTACTTTCACTTTAAACATCATGGCTACATCAACTCAAAATGTCATTTCTACAACCATTGGTCATGGGGGAAATCCCTCTTCTTCATTTAATCCTCCATCTTTACCTATGACTTCCATAATTATTCTTATTATCCCTCAACCAATCAATGTGACACAAGGGGGTAATTCATTCAACAATTTTATTCCTCCTTTAAGTGTCCCATTTCCTACACAATCATCACCTATGCCTACTTATCAAAAAGTCCCACCACCTTATTCTCAATCCATGCCTTCCTTCAATAACATCGCACCACCTTCTCAATCAACCATGTTTAATTTCGATTCTTCTACCAAAGCAACCATTAACAATATTGCTCAAACCGTGTCTTCCTTACAATAACAAATTGCTTCTATGAGTCAATCCAAGTTTAGTGTGCCTACCTTTGATGTTGCGAGTCCACTTTCTCTTGATATTTTTAAAGCCATGCCACCTAAGCATGTGGAGGTCCCCCAATTAGAACTCTATAACAAAAAAGGTAATCCTCTTACACATGTTAAAACATTTCAAACCTTGTGTACTAATTTTGGTTATGATCAAAGATTGCTTGCAAAATTGTTTACAAGAACACTAAGAGATAAGGCTTTACAATGGTATTGCTCTTTGCCTTCTTATTCCATCACTTATTTTCAACAAATAGAAAATACTTTCATCCAACAATTCCAGCATAACATTGGTCCCAAAATCACTTTGACTAATTTAATGCATTGTAAACAAGGTGTTAAAGAAAAAGTGTCTGATTTCATTGGTATATATAAGCATTTGTGTGCTCAAATTTCTTTTCATATCCCTGATAATGATATTCAAAGAATTTTCATTTCTAATTTGCAAAAAGATATCAGGGAAAAGCTTCTTTTGTCTGAGTTTACTTCCTTTCCGCAGTTGTGTGCAACACTCCACAATTATCAACTGGCTGTGAGTCAAATTGAGCAATCCACTCGTATGGCTCTAAGTGATAAAGGGGAGAATGTTCAACAACCGTTTGTGAAGTTCAAACCAACAAAAAGCTTCATCAGGTTCAATGATACAATCAACAACAACAATGTGAATACTACAACAGGGTGCCTTCTATTTCTAAATTTTTCAAGAGAGAAAGACAATTTACTCCTTTAAATGTATCTTTACATAGTATTATGTCTCAGTTGTTGCAAATAAATGTTATCACACTTCCTCTTATAAAACAAGTCGATCCTTCTAAACTTGCATCCCCTTATTTTGATAACAACTCCTTTTGTCAATTTCATTGTCAGCTTGGTCATGATACTAAGAAATGTTTCGCATTGAAAAGTAAGATTCAAGATTTGATTAATAACAATACTATATCTGTGGCAAGTGTGAATGATAAGGGAAATAAATTAGTAGCTCCTCCTAATCAAAATCTTAAAATTTTTACTGATCCCTTGCCTTCTCATACCTCTAACGTGATTGAGACTGAGTATACTTCTTTCTCCTCTGAGGAATTCACTTCTATGGCTCAGAACTTGGTAAATATGGTAGAAAAACAAGATATGCCTAAGAATTCTTGTATTAAATCTGACCCTAGTGAGACCATTAGAGAACTCTACGACCCTTTATACATAGTTGGGAAGGTTAAGGATATCCCTTGTTGTGGCACTCTTATTGATCCCTCTTGCATGGTTAACATCATCACTGAGGAGTATCTTTTCACTTTATGATTGCATAAACCAATATATGATGCCTCCAATGTAGTTGTGAAGTTATTTGATGGATTCTCTTGTCCTACAATTTGATCTATCACCCTTCCTGTTGAAGTTCATACTAAATCTATGGATGTTGACTTTGTTATCATACCCTCTTTCGAGCAATTCCATATGAAGTTGGGCTATCCTTGGATATCTTCCATGAAGGCTATTTCTTCTCCAATCCATAAGTGTTTGAAATTTACTCACAATGGAGAAATCATAATTGTGAACCATAACTTATTTAGAACATCTGAAAGAAGCCCTAGCATTCCTATTTATTTCTTTTGGCCTAAGAAATTTCAATCTCTTCCATCAAGGAGCGATGCTCTTTTTCAATCTTATAAAAAATGGAAGAAAGATATGATCTTATCCTTAATTCAACCTAGATCCCCAACACTTGACATTCCTATCATTCTTGAAGATGAAGTTCTTCCCCTCATAGATAGAACTAATCTCCCTCCCAAGGAAGGTCTTTAATCTATTCCTATGGATGTGACTATGTTTTCTCCTAAGAAGAAAAAGAATATTCCTCATAAGGTTAGACCTGTACCTCCTCCTCATGATGGACCTGGTCTTCTTCCTACACCTAAAATTCCTCCTTTATATGGCACAGTTCCACCTCCTTTCTCTTATAGAGAGAAGAGGCCCGCTTCTCCTCTTGTCCAGCCTAAAAGACCTCAATCAAAGCTTTAAACTATCAAAGTGGAGCTTGTTCCTCCTTTCATAAATATTCCTCCTCCTTCTCAGTTTTTCGCTAAGACTCGACAAAATCGTTGTGCGAGAGACCACCGACGAAGGTATCGTGGTCAAGCTTGTGAAGTTGTTCCTCAAACCATTCCATCTCCTCGAACTCCAATAGTTGATATGATTCCATTTTCTTCGAAACAAGATGTTCCACCTACATCTCCAAATAATATGTTGCACAAAACATGTGATGGTTTTACTCCTATTTGTGTTTGTATTCCTCTTTCTATAAATTTTGATGAAGAAATGAGTGAAAATGTTATTCATGATAAAAATATAACTCCTAATGCTTCTCATAGTGATTATGAATATGTTGATGTGGACAAGCATTTATCAATTGGATTTTCACAAACCCTAATCCTAGCTCCTAGAATCAAACAAAGTGACTTACCACATGAGCATAGTCCTTGTTTGGATCTTGTGATAGCTCCATCTGTTGTGCTTGATGTCGCTCCTCTGGCATCTTGCTCACTGGTGCAGGAGCACCTAGCTTCATTTCATCACAGGTTTGATAGAAACATTGATTTTTATTAGTTTTGAGTTGGAAAGTTTGTCTAAGATGTTTTTGAGTTGTTCTATGTTGTTTGGATGAGTTTCGAACTCATTGTGTGGTCATGTTTCCTGTTTTCATCTTTTTGCTCAAAGTTGCCAGCTTAGAGTTGCCTGGCAAAATGTTGTAAAAAGTGAGTTTTCAATGTGTTTTTGTTTTAAAAAGTTTTTAGACATGCTTTGTGTTTGGTTTTTAGGTGTGAGTAGTGTTCTTAGGTGATTGGTAGTCTTTGAGATCAACCTTGCATCATCTAGGCATTAAAAGTTGTCATTTTAGACATGAAAATGTCAAATTTGAGTGCTCTTGGACATGTACCTAACCATATAGGAGGATAAATGATTTGTAGAGGTATTTATTCTCCTTCTTTAACCATTGTAAGGGTTGATCATTCGGAGATATCAAGCATTTTGAAAGTTTGCATTAATTTTACCTTGTTTTTCAATGTGTTTTAACTCCATGTGAGCAGCAATTTGTACACCTGTTGTACTTGGCCGTACTATTTTTACATTTTCAAGTTCTCTTATGTTTCCTGAAACTTTTCCCTTTGGTGGCATCAAATTTCATTAAGTTTTGAGTTTTAAGCAAAATTATTTGGTTTTGACAGTTTCACTGCCTTATCTAGGAATTTGGCAAGGATGCTTGACCAACTTGGCTTCTTGAAGCCCTAAATGTTCATGGCTTCCCAAGAACCAGTTGGTCAACTTGTATGATATGTAAATACATGTTTTTATTTCAAAAATGCAGGTGCAAGAAGTTTTGTGGCCATGGAGCCCTAGGCAAGTGTGTCATTTGGCTAGGGTCTCTGAAGAAGTTTGATGCTTTGCTCTTCTATAGAAAATGCATTCATTAGGTGGACAGACCTGTTTTGATGTTTAAGGTTGTATGTAAAGGAAAAGAGTATTTCTAAGCCATGATAAGGATGATTGCATTTTCAGTTTGTGAAAATGGTGAAAAAAATAGTGAGTCACTGTTTTGGTGTCGGTTTCCATTCATTTGCTTACTCTCCACCATATATTGGAGTTTGTAAAGAATTGTACCTCCTTCTATTTGTTTGTAAAAAAGAACAAGGAGTGGTATTTGACAGGAAAAGTTGTAAATGTTGCTCACTCCTTATCAGCATCTTTTGTAAAACCTTGTTCTCTAACCTTTGAAGGTGTAAAACTATTTGATTTTGGCCTAATTTGTATGTGGCATGGTAGAACTAAGGTTGCTTGTTTCACATTGAAGATTTCTAGCTTGCAAGTTGATTCTTGCCATCAAAACCCTTGCAAACCCTTCTTTTTGCACCCATTTTTGGGACAGTGATGGAGGAGGCCTAATGGACCCTAAAACTTAGAAAATCTTCAAGAAATTCCAAAAGGGTATTAGAATATGTGGTTATTTTTTTCTAGAAGTCCATCATTGGAGTAGGATGAGAACAAAACCCCAAAAGGAGGGCTAATTCCTTGTATTTGGTTTTTTGTCAAATCGGGTACACAAAGGAAGGTTGTAAAGCATAAAATCCATCAAATATAGTTGAAACAAGTTAACCTTGCACAAATTTAATACATTTGGTGAGTTAGACTCCATAAGTCGGTTTGTAGCACTTGTGAAGGACCACTATGCTCCAAACCATAGAAGACCAAAACACCCAAGGAGGTAGAACTTGACACAAACTTGTGATTCATCAAGAGGAGACCTTGTGCAGTCAGAGAATAGGTCAGGGATAGAGGAAATGAGTTCCAATTGAGAGATTAAGGTGTTAGACCACAAAGCCTAAAACAATGGAGTTGAAGCCCTTGAGCAACCAGGGAGTGTTTGACTTAGGGAGGTGGAATCAAGGAGAGTTGCTAGGTTGCCTATAAGCTTTTTGCACTCTGATTTTGGTGACTACACTTTGAAACTAGCTAAGGACCTATCACTTGGTAAAAATACAAGCCTAATTGGGCAACCCCCCTTACCCTACCTCTCTATCATAGTGGTATCAGAGCACAGTTACACTTGGGAAGAAGTAGCAATTTGGCAACCATGGTGACAAATGCAGTGTTAGCAAAGAAAATGTAAGATCAAGAAGAAGAAAATAGGTTACTCAGAATGAAGCTAGACCTCCTAGAGTAGAAATTGGGAGAAGTAGAAGTGAAGGTAGATGAAGTCAACAATAAGATAGAATGAATAGAAGACAGGGGTAAGCTATTAGCTATAGAGGATGAAATCCCTTTACCAGACCCTGTGATAGAGAATGAACCCTTTTTGAAAGCCTTGAAGGCTATGAGTGGGAGAACACTAGAAGGAGTCCCACTATTCAGTGGTAAAATGGACCTAGAAGTGGTCATGGAGTGGATTGAGGGTATTGAGAACCATTTTGAATGTGATGGTGTGACAGAGGCCCAGAAAGTGAAGGTGGCTAAGTCCAGGTTGAGAGGAGCTGCCTTAACATGGTGGAAGGTCATTCAGGATGAACGTGAGAAAGAGGGCAAAAAGCCCATAGCAACTTGGAAGGGAATGTTGTCCAAGATCAGAGAGACTTACATTCCGGAGGACTATGAAATACAACTTCATAGGAAAAGGCAAAACCTTAGGCAAAAAGAGTTAGATGTCAGTAGTTACACCGAGGAGTTTCAGAAGCTATGCCTTAGGTCAAAGATCCAAGAGGATGAAAATGTCAAGGTTGCTAGGTATCTCAATGGATTGAGATGGATCATTCAGGAAGAGTTAAGTTTGTTGTGTCCTACAATAGTCCAGAAGTGCTATCAACTTGCACTCAAGGTAGAGGAAAGGAGTAGGAAGAAGCAAGAGCAGCATAACAAAGGTAGAGGAAGAGACAATGATGGTAGAGGCCATCGAGGCAGTTTTGGGGGAAGACACCTAGATCAAAGGTCCCAGGGAGAATCTAAGCTTATAGAGAAAAGTGGGGATTCTCAGAGAAAGCCCAACTATAGGGGTAGGGAATCAAGCAACCCAGGAAGGGGTAGATCTAGTGGACCAGGTAGAGGGTCTTACTTCTCCACTATGAAATGCTATAACTATCAGAAATTGGGTCATCTTGTTTATAGGTGTCCAGAAAAGCCTAGTTCTTCCCATGGAGGTGAAAAGAGAGTGAACTATGTTCAGGAGGAAGAAAGTAGTACAAGAACTCCAGCAATGCACCTAGCACCTGAAGATGGTGAGAGTCTAATGATAAGGAGAGTATTGATGCAAGAACCTCATAAGTGTGAAGTGTCTCAGAGAAGAGCATTGTTCAGGATCAAGTGAAAAATATTGGGCAAGGTATGTAAGGTGGTTATAGATTCAGGTTCCATAGATAACATTATCTCAGAGGAGGCAGTTAGCAAATTGAACCTACCTAGAATGAGGCACAGTGAACCCTACAAGGTAACTTGGTTAAACAAGGGGCAACATGTCCTAGTTAATGAACAAGCATGGATAGACTTCAACATAGGAGAATATAAGGATAGGATACTATGTGACATCCTTCCTATGGATGCTTGCCACCTACTATTGGGTAGACCTTGGCAATTTGATAGAAAGGCACACCATGATGGTGAAAAAACACATATTCCTTTCAAAAGAATGGCATTATCTACAACATTTAGTCCCTTAGTGAAGAGACAGAGAACACAAACCACAGGCACCCAAAGTGTTATTAGTCAATGAAAAAGAGTTCATCCAAACCATGAAAGAGGGAGATGGGATTGGTTATGCACTTGTAGTGAAACCTAAGGGGAAGAAAGAAAAACAAGCTAAGATCCCACAAGAAGTGCAGCAAATTCTTGATAACTTTAAGGACATTATCAGTGATTGACAACCAACAACATTACCTCCTCCTAGAGCCATTAGTCATCAGATTGACTTTATACTAGGAGCTTCTTTGCCAAACAAAGCAGCCTATAAGATGACTCTTGAATAGAACAAAGAGGTAGCTAGGCAGATTCAAGAGTTGTTGGATCAAGGATTAATAAGAAAGAGTATAAGTCCTTGTGCCGTGCCTACTGTGTTAGCACCTAAGAAAGGGGGCACATAGAGACTATGCATAGACTCCAGAGCCATCAATAAAATCACAATAAGGTACATATTCCCTATTCCCAGGATAGAAGATTTTATGGATTGCTTATGGGGTGCAAGGTATTTCACAAAAATAGACTTGAAGAGTGGTTACCATCATATAAGAATAAAAGAGGGTGATGAGTGGAAAACTGCTTTCAAAATAAATGAGGGTCTTTATGAATGGTTGGTTATGCCTTTTGGACTCTCTAATGCTCCCAGTACCTTTATGAGGTTAATGAATGAAGTATTGCAGGATTTTCTTGGTAAGTTTGTGGTAGTCTACTTAGATGATATTCTCATTTTTAGTAAGACTAAAGAGGAGCATTTGAAACACTTAGCCATTGTTTTGCAAATATTATTTGATGAGCAGTTAACCATAAATCTTGAGAAATGTGATTTTATGCAGCAAGAGCTAGTCTATCTTGGTTTTGTTGTGTCCAGTGGAGATCTTAAGATGGATCAATCTAAAGTAGTAGCCATAACAAGTTGGCCAACCCCATAGTCAGCCAGTGCAGTTAGGAGTTTTCATGGTCTAGCCCAGTTTTACAGAAAGTTTATCATAGGGTTTAGTGAAATTTGTGCACCCATGTTAGATACAATAAAGGGTGGTCATAAGGTTAAGTTTCAATGGATAGAAGCAACCAACAAGGGGTTTGAGTTACTCAAAACTAGAGTTGCTACACAACCAGTGTTAATCCTTCCTAGTTTTGATAAGCTCTTTACCATAGAATGTGATGCCAGTCATCTTGCAGTAGGTGCAGTCTTGAGTCAGGATAATAGGCCAGTTGCTTTCTTTAGTGAGAAATTGAATGATGCAAAGAAAAAGTACTCATCCTATGATTTAGAGTTATATGCATTGGTGCAGGCACTTAGGAAGTGGAGGAATTACTTGCTTCCTAAAGAGTTTGTTGTGTATATAGACAACCAGGCCGTCAATTTTTTGAATTCTTAGGATAAACTCAACCATAGGCATGTGAAATGGGTAGAATACCTACAAGCATATACATTTACTCTTAAGCACAAGAAAGGCCAATGTAACAAAGTAGCTAAAGCTTTGAGTAGGAGATTGTTGACTATACAGGAGATTCAAGTTAAGAGTATTGGTATTGATTGCTTTCAAGATTTGTATCCTAATGATGATGATTTTGCTGCTGCTTATAAAGTTTGTCATGCTTTTGAGAATCATTTCCATAGTGAGTATGCTAACTATACATTTCAGAATGGTTTGTTATTCAAGGGAGGACAACTGTGTGTTCCTAAAGGTTCCATGAGAGAAAACCTTATCCAAGAGAAACACAATGGGTGTTTGAGTGGCCATTTTGGTCTCAATAAGACCTTAGAGTTGGTTCAATGCTTCTATTACTGGCCAAAGATGCAGAGAGATGTCAGAAGGTATGTTGAGCAGTGTATGGTGTGTCAGAAGGCCAAAGGTAATAGCACTAATGCTGGTTTATATCAGCCACTTCCCATTTCTTCTAGGCCATGGGAGTGCATCAACATGGATTTTGTTGTAGATTTACCAAAGACAAAAGCAGGGTATGATAGTATTTTTGTGGTTGTTGATAGATTTAGGAAAATGGCTCACTTTATACCTTGCAAAACTACTAATGATGCTAGTCATATTGCTTTCCTTTTCTTTAAAGAAGTTGTTAGGATACATGGTTTGCCATCTAGCATTGTGTCAGATAGAGATGTTAAGTTTTTGGGTCATTTTTGGAAGACTTTCTGGAAGAAATTGGGTACTAACTTGTCTTTTGGCTCAACTTATCATCCACAAATAGATGGCCGAATATAAGTGGTGAATAGAACATTGGGTAATATACTCAGATGTCTCACCAAGGAGTATGGACAAAGCTGGGATCAACTCATTCCACAAGCAGAATTTTCCTATAATGATAGTGTAAACAGATCCACTAATAAGAGTCCATTTCAGATTTTTTATGGCATGCATCCAAAAGGTGTTTTTGAGTTACATGATGTGACTAACTTGCAACATGTTAGTGGGACAACAGAGGATATGGCACAGTCTCTGAAAGAGATCCATGAACAGGTTAAGCAGTCTTTGCAGGACACCATCGCAAGAGTCAAGGCAAGGGTGGATGCTTCAAAGAGGGATGCCCAATTCTCAGTTGGAGATTTTGTGATGGTGCATCTCAACAAGTCTAGATTGCAAAAGGGAGTTCCTACCAAGTTACAGATGAGAAGAATAGGGCCTTGCAAGATTTTGGCTAAGTATGGTCCTAATGCTTATAAGATTGATTTACCTGCTGATGTTTCCTTGTCTCCTATCTTTAATGTTGCAGATTTGGTACCTTTCAAGGGGTAGCCTCCAGAAGAGACTCAGAGAGCTTTAGACATTTCACATTCCCCTTCTGATCTATCTCTCCCCTCTTCTTCTTTTCCCATTCCTGAACAGGTACCTGATTCCAGAATCATCAAGAAGACTAGAAAGCATGACTACTTTGAACATTTGATCAAGTGGAAGGATCAACCAACCTCTGAATCCACTTGAATACCTGAAAGTGACTTCCATAAGGCTGGTATTCCTCTCTCTTTTCTACCCAAAGGAGTCACATGACTTCTTTGTCCCTAGGGGAGTATGGTGCAGGAGCACCTAGCTTCATTTCATCACAGGTTTGATAGCAAGTTTGATTTTTATTAGTTTTGAGTTGGAAAGTTTGTCTAAGATGTTTTTGAGTTGTTCTATGTTGTTTGGATGAGTTTTGAACTCATTGTGTGGTCATGTTTCCTATTTTCATCTTTTTGCTCAAAGTTGCCAGTTCGGAGTTGCCAGGCAAAATATTGTAAAAAGTGAGTTTTCAATGTGTTTTTGTTTTGAAAATTTTTTAGAAATGCTTTGTGTTTGGTTTTTAGGTGTGAGTAGTGTTCTTAGGTGATTGGTAGTCTTTGAGATCAACCTTGCATCATCTAGGCATTAAAAGTTGTCATTTTAGACATGAAAATGTCAAATTTGAGTTCTCTTGGACATGTACCTGTACATACAGGAGGATAACTAATTTGTAGAGGTATTTATTCTCCTACTTTAACCATTGTAAGGGTTGATCATTCGGAGATATCAAGCATTTTGAAAGTTTGCATTAATTTTACCTTGTTTTTCAATGTGTTTTAACTCCATGTGAGCAACAATCCATACACCTGCTGTACTTGACCATATTGTTTTTACATTTTCAAGTTATCTTATGTTTCCTGAAACTTTTCCCTTTGGTGGCATCAAATTTCATTAAGTTTTGAGTTTTAAGCAAAATTATTTGGTTTTGACAGTTTCACTGCCTTGTCTAGGAATTTGGCAAGGATGCTTGACCAACTTGGCTTCTTGAAGCCCTAAATGTTCATGGCTTCCCAAGAACTAGTTGGTCAACTTGTAAGATATGTAAATACATGTTTTTATTTCAAAGATGCAGGTGCAAGAAGTTTTGTGGCCATGGAACCCTAGGCAAGTGTGTCATTTGGCTAGGGTCTTTGAAGAAGTTTGATGCTTTGCTCTTCTATAGAAAATGCATTCATCAGGTGGACATACCTATTTTGATGTTTAAGGTTGTATGTAAAGGCAAAGAGGATTTCTAAGCCATGATAAGGATGATTGCATTTTCAGTTTGTGAAAATGGTGTAAAAAATAGCGAGTCACTGTTTTGGTGTTGGTTTCCATTCATTTGCTTACTCTCCACCATATATTGGAGTTTGTAAAGCATTTTGCCTCCTTCTATTTGTTTGTAAACAAGAACAAGGAGTGGTCTTTGACCCTGCCTATGAGTTTTAAGATTGCCAAGATCAATTAATGATCCTTTAGGCAAAGTTGTAATGCCCAACTGGTTATAACAGTCAATTATGACTGATTTTTGCATTTTTGTTGAAGTTATTTTTGTAATCTTCATCTTCCAAATAGTAGGTATGAAGGTCAAAAAATATTAAAAGGTAGAGAATTGATTAAAAGCATCAGTCAGACCTTTGAAAAGGAGTTTTTGACAGTGGTAAATGCAGGTTGAAGTAAAAATGCAATGAAAGAGGAAAAATGTAGTGAAAACAAGTTTTGACTGTGAATGATTCATTTGTTTTGTAATTGCCTAATGCCTTTTGGTGCAGGGCTAATGTGGTTCTCCTTTGTTACTATTATTGGAAATGTTTGCATGTTTTGAATGTAATTGGTACTCATGCTAGGATGTGTTTGTGGAAAGCAAGAAAGGAAAAGTTGTAAATGTTGCTCACTCCTTATGAGCATCTTTTGTAAAACCTTGTTCTCTAACCTTTGAAGGTGTAAAACTATTTTATTTTGGCCTAATTTGTATGTGGCATGGTAGAACTAAGGTTACTTGTTTCACATTGAAGATTTCTAGCTTGCAAGTTGATTCTTGCCATCAAAACCCTTGCAAACCCTTCTTTTTGCACCCATTTTTGGGACAGTCATGGAGGAGGCCTAATGGACCCTAAAACTTAGAAAATCTTCAAGAACTTCCAAAAGGGTATCAAAATATGTGGTTCTTTTTTTCTGGAAGTCCATCGTTGGAGTAGGATGAGCACAAAACCCCAAAAGGAGGGCTAATTCCTTGTAGCCCGTTTTAGGCCTAAAATTTGGTTTTTTGTCAAATTGGGTACACAAAGGAAGGTTGTAAAGCATAAAATCCATCAAATCTAGTTGAAACAAGTTAACTTTGCACACATTTAATACATTTGGTGAGTTAGACTCCATAAGTTGGTTTGTAGCACTTGTGAAGGACCACTATGCTTCAAACCATAGAAGACCAAAACACCCAAGGAGGTAGAACTTGACACAAACTTGTGATTCATCAAGAGGAAACCTTGTGCAGTCAGAGAACTTCTCAGGGACAAAGGAAATGAATTCCAATTGAAAGAGTAAGGTGTTAGACCACAAAGCCTAAAACAATGGAGTTGAAGCCCTTGAGCAACCAGGGAGTGTTTGACTTAGGGAGGTGGATCAAGGAGAGTTGCTAGGTTTCCTATAAGCTTTTTGCACTCTAATTTTGGTGACTACACTTTTAAACTAGCTAAGGACCTATCACTTGGTAAAAATACAAGCCTAATTGGGCAATCCCCCTTACCCTACCTCTCTATCACTCGCCTTCTTGAAATAGTGATCAACAAGATCGAGAGGCGGATGTCATGCTAGATCAGCAATATTAGCACCATAGATCTCTTCTCCATCTTCTTTCTTGCTCTTTTATGACCATTCTTCTATGTGTATCCCTGTTCTTCTATTGTTCCCTTAATGTCTATTTGGGAACAATGCAAAGCATTGAGGTCTTTTCTTGGTTTGTTTTATGTTGACTCAAAAGACTCCTCTCTTCTCTTTCTTGCAAGATAGTGTCCTTTGGGGAATGGCGATTATTATATGCATATACACATATGATATACATGAGTTATCATACAACATACTGACCTTGAGGAATGGGAAACTGCCTTGTGTTTTGTGTTCATTATCCTTTGGTTTATTTCTCACTTGGGGGCTAAATCCTTGCGATAACGTTCTCCCTCTCTTCTATCTCTCTTGGGTGTATCCTACCTTAAATAAATCACTCCTGATAAGGTGTGCATGATCGCTTTAACGTGGGGGCATACACTCTGCTCATATTTTCCTTTTCGATACTTAGAATTATTTAGTGAACTTGGCTTTGCTTTATAATTTTGGTATCTTTTTCATGATTCATTGTGAGGGGAACCTTGCTACTTGCAGTCATGGTTTTCCTTTCTTGATCTTCCCTTTTACTTTGTCAATCGATGTCATAAGATCCTTAGGCCACTAGGGGCTTGGTGCATCAAAGTCATTCAATCTTGTTTCCTTGTACTTTATCGACAGTATTGGCGTACACTCATACTCTTGCTAAAGTGGGGGATAAATGTAGTGTCATAAAATCATGACCCTCACAATTTTTGAAAATATTAGGGTCCTCATGCATGTGAATTGAATCCCTAGGCCTGACCAGAGACCAAAAACTTGCTCGGTACCTGAAATTACATCTTTTTGGCCCTCCGCACTGCCCAAACTGCATGCTGTCCAGGAAAAAAGGGTCGGACAGGGGTGTGGCACCCCTGTCCGTTGCCCTATTTTGGGGCAGGACCCTTTCCAATTTGCATTGGAGGTTGTATATTGAGTGGGAAAACTCCCCCAGTGTCAGCCTGCGTCAGAAAATCAGTTAGTTAAACCTAATTGACAAGTATATAAGTCGCATTCGCCCTCCTATTTTGAATTTTTTTTGATAAGTTCAATAAGCGATAAGGTGGGCATGAGATTAAGCATTCAAGAGCATTCAAGCATTTATTTCCAGCATTGAGAATTCTCAAGTGTCCCTTAAAGGCTAGGTGTTGCATTCAAATAAGGGATTCAACCATTGAAGAGGAGATTCTTCCAACATTCAACTTTATACAAGCAATTCTATCAAAATTTCTATCAGAACCTCCCTTGAGGTGATTTATATTTCATTCTTTCATTTACATTTACTTGAAAGTACTTTCTTTTCATCATTTGGTTAATTCCAAAATTGGGGTTTGACCTGAAGGCAAACCCCCAATCCCAACCCCTTTTCCTCTCTTTTCTATGTGTAGGTTGCAAGTGTGCAACTGTACTTTCAGATTTGGACTCCATTTGCAGAGGTGGAAAAACCCTTTTCATTTCACAGATTTTTCGGAGGACCGTGTATATTCCTGCCACAGTCTGGGAAATTTTTTCTCAAATTCATAAGGTGGCTTCGTCTTGATATATTATTGCCAGATCCAGGCGCACAACTTCATCCTATGCTTCTATCTCAAGTTATAATAAGATCTTTGTTGCTCTTTCACTTGGTCCTAAGCACATAATTCAATCAATTCAAATCTCATTCTAGAAGAGGGGATTAACTCACTAATCTCACATCACTCAGAATTCAATCTCCTTTTCTGGAGGTTGAATCTAGTACATTTCCCCCTCTCTTCTAATATAATACGGGAAAAGTGTTTGAAGGGAAATCCGAAGTGAAACTTTCATCTCTCCTCGAAGGGAAGAAAAGCTTTCCTCTAGATCCATCATTCACTCATTTTTCCCAACATTACAACTTTAAAGTTTTGAAACCCGAAACTCTAAGTGAAAACAAAAAGAAACACAAGGACAGACAAAAACAAGAGAAAAAAGAAGAAAAGGAAAAAAAAAAGGGGGGGAGCCAACATTTATAAGAAGAAAATGGAGGGGATGAGTATGTAGGGATTAACATGACCTTGTCTTGAAATAAATGAAAAATTTGAATGCTCATGTCCCTTTCCTCCTTCATGTGTGTTATAATCTTTGGGACCATTTGACAGAAATCTATTTTCCAATTACTGAAATGCCTCATGTGCTTATCCTTATCAATGATATGAGGTATGGTCCAGTGTTGGAATGTATGAAACAAATCAATTTTGGCCTTCACTTTTTATTCTTCACTGGAAACGTACCCGAGCTCTTCAATGATTGCATTTATTGTTTTCTTAGTCTCTTTTATTGCAAGAGGAGCATTAGGATCCCTTTGTGTTACTTAACACAAAGTGACTAAGGTAAGGTATGCTGGCTGCCACCTTTTTGATAAAGCTTCCAATTTATGTTTATTTTCTGTAAATACTTCTATCATCTTCAATAAGGACTCATAGCCCTTATATACCTCATCCAACCTGTCAGTGTAGTGTCATAAATTGTACACCCTTGCTAGGGTGGTACAATATCAAACTTAGTTTAACACCTGCCTTAGTGTGTTTTGCATCTTGCATTTCTAATATCTTTTAAGCATTTAATTAATCAATTTAAATAAATCTAAATTCATAATTCATCACTTCACATGTTATAAAATTGGGCCCTTTATCCTAAGTGTGCCCCTTTTATTTCTTCAATAAATAATTTAATCATAACCTAATTATGTCGTATTTCGACCTTTAAGGCCTGATTTCACATATCAAAGCACCTCGAAATCAACTAACTTTGGGATTCACTCTAATATCATCATATCTAATGACCCCAAAAATTTAGTGAAAAGTTGGTCAAACCATGTTGAAAGTACACATGGTCCTCGACTTTTTTCCCAAAATTTCGGGAGCATAATCCTATGATATAATAATGCTTAACCCCAAATGATTGGTGGTAAATTCAAATCCTAGATCAGCCTGAACATGAAATTAAGATCTAGGGTTTCATACTTAAGAGCTCTCTTTCTTCATTTGAAGGGGTCTTCTTCTAAGAATCTAAGAGCAGGTTTTTGGAGCATAAAGAGCCTTCTTTGTAGAAAAAGAGTAGATCTTTGAATTCTTCAACAACATTCAACATTCATCCATCAAATATTCATCAAGCATCATTTCATCAATTGGGGGATTTTGAAGATGTAGGAGAACAATAGGAGATCACCAACTGAAGATTGTCTTGTACCTCTCCCTTGGGGTTGGGTATGGTTTCATGTTGCTTCCATGTCTTTGTATGAGCTTCATTTTGATCCATATTCATGCTTTAGATCACTTTGCATCATGGATTTAGAGCATTTACTTTGTCAATTATAAGCAATTAGGGTTTACTCTTTAGGGTTGCCTTAGATTATTTGCTTTCATTTTAGGATCCTACACAAACACAAGGTTCTAGCACACACATTTTTAGTACATTATCAGCTATTTGTTGAGGTAGAAATCACCAAAATAGGGGTTTGACTAAGGCAAAACCCTACATAGCCACCCGAAACCCTCTTTTTTAGCTACATGTACAGGTTTGGATCTGAGCGTAACTGGAAGTTTCAGGACTGATAGAGTACACAAAGGCTGTCCTAGGGTTCATATCTTAGCAAAAACCCCTAGGATAGGGGCATGGCACCTTGGTCCTACCTAGGATAGGGACGTGGCACCCTGGTCCTGCCTATTTTCAGCAGGATTTGACAATGCAATAGTTTGCAGATCTCAGATACCATCCTGTCAGTTGCAACTTCAGACTTGTAGAATAAGGACAATGGCATGGCACCCTGGTCCCAAACATTTTGGCTCAGATTTTAGACATAGGTACACCTCTGATTTTTCTTCCTAATCTATACTTTTTCAGCAGTTAATCGGTTATTTTCTGTTCTGAATTTCCAGATTAGGGTTTTCTTGCTTACTTGCACTTTAGGTTAAATTGCATTTTGAATCATTCCCCTCTTTCATTTGCAGAAAGGGAATAGAAAACCTAAGAGGTAATCCATGACTCTCTCTTTCTCATAAGAAGTAGCCAAAGTGTGTTGCCTCCCTAGGCTCTTTCGTATTCCATGAGTGTGTATGAGAGTGGGATTAGGGTTTCCATACTTTGTCTCACTTTTCCCCTACACATCTTTGGTGAACATGACATGAATACAATTTTATTTTCATTGCATTGCATTGTTAGATCTAGATCTAGTATATTTCATTTGTTTTCAAAACATAAAAACAAAAGAGATTTTTGTCTTGCATTGTGTGTTTGAATTTCATTCAATTTCCATTTCAAAATATCAGATTTTTATTTATAAGATGTTCATGCTTTTGATGATATATGCAATTATATTGATTATGAGTTTAGTAAGGATGATTTAGATGAATCTCTAGATGAGTTTTTGAACCCTAAGCCTTCTAAACCCTCATTTTTCCAAAAATTAATCAACCTTGTTACTATGCCATTTCATGGTGATGAGAAAGATAAGTTGAATGAATTATCCCATGAGTACATTCCTATCAACTCCTCCACTAAATCTAATAACACTATTGACCTTCACAATTTCCTTTATGAGGTTATGTCTCCTTTTTCTGAAGATAAACCTTTCAATCACTATGACCATGCTTTATTGGAAGATTCCCTTGATGAATCTATGTCTTTACCTAAACCTCCAAATAAAAACAATACATCTAAAAGGTTAATCAACATGATCAATGTGAATGAACATATTAAACCTCTTTTTTTAGTTCAAGGTTCTTATCCTTACCAAACTTCACCTCTTTATAATCAACCCCTTTTCACAGTTCAAGGTGGATATAGTCATGATTCCTTTAGCACTCTAAGAAAACCTATTATTACTGTGCAAGGAGTAAATCCCACTAAAAGTCCTTATAGCTATGCTAAAAAATTAACTAAAGAGAGTTATAATGCGATTGCCCATACCTATAACACGAGAAACAATAGGCAACCTAATCCTCCTTCAGTTATCCCAACTTCTCTTCCTAATCCTCAACCCATTATTCCTCAAGCACCCCGCATTTCACAAACTCTTGGTAAGGAATATGATCTTGTTGAACAACTTAAAGCTACTCCTTCCAAGATATCTCTTTGGGACTTGATTCAAACTTCTTCAACTCATCATGGAATGCTACAAGATACCTTGGGAATATTGAATGTCCCACCTAAAATGACATCTAATAATATACCCTCCTTGATTAATTCTATCACATTTCCTAAGGCTCAAATTGTGTTAACACAAGATGAGATACCCACTAGTGAAATTCAACATCAATATGATCCCTTAATAATTGTGGTTATTATAAATGATAGTGAAATAAGATGAACAGTAGCAGACAATAGTTCTGGCCTTAATGTTTGTAGCATTAATCTACTGCATAAGATTAATGTCGATACATCTCTTATTTAGCCCGATTTTCTCACTATCTGAGGCTTTGATAATGTTGCTAAATCTTCATTAGGTATCATCACCTTGCCTGTTAAAGTAGGTCCTGTTACTTTACCCACATTGGAACTAACATACAACTTGTTACTAGGGAGACCTTGGATTCATAGCACGCAAGCTGTCCCCTCTACATTACATAGGCAAGTTAAGTTCATTTACAACAATAAGACATATACCCTACTAGGTGACACAAATCTCTCGGCTTGTCTATAGACATCAACTTCCAAATCCTCTTCAAATGGTTCTTCCCCAATTATCTTAGATGATTCCTCTAAATCTTCTACTCCCACTAGTGTAACCACTTTATCAAACCAATATCCTACTTTTGAATCGCTTCCCAATACTTCCTCAAGTGGACCTAAAGTTCTTGAGGAAGGGTCTTCTCAGCCTAATTGTATTGTTGAGGACACTTTCTCTCCTGAAAAGGTTCTTGCAGAAGATGATTGGAGATCCCTTTATTTTAATCCTACTTTCGTAGGGGAATATAAAATCCTCCCTAGAGAACCTAAGGTAGAAAAGAAGGAAGAAGAAGAACCTAAAAAGAAATCCACTTTGTCTAGGCCATTGAGTAATAACTTTGTGGCGGCTTCCCAAATTTCATCTCCCTTAGTTTCTGACCTACAAGACTTTGACCCTTCACTTTATGACAATCCTCCTTCTCTTTCAGAAATGGCTAACTGTTATGGTCCTGGTTTTCACATCCTAGCTAGGTGCGGATATAATGGTAATGGATGTGGTGCTCAAGAATAAGGGATAATGGTTCCCTTGGAAAATAACTTTCGTGATATGATATTTGGGCTTGGTTATGATCCTTTTGAGCATACTAAAGCTTCTAAGAGACCATCTATTAGTGTTAATGTCATTTATGCTTCTCTCCTAATAAAATATCCATAGTATATTGACCGTGACTCTTCTAGTGTCCTCGCTTTGGATGTTTTTCCTACTGATGATTTATTAGCCGAATTCTTAGGAGCTTATGACAATCTTCCTCGTTATCACCATAATTGTGGCTTTCCCTATTGTCTGAATGCGGAAGCTTACTTTGGGAAAGAAAGAAATAACGATGAGATAGTTAAGAATTTCCTTAGTTAAAAGGTGCTCCTCAATAAACAAATCTCTTAATAAGTGACACTATTGATATCAAGATGGATCCTTATGTTGAAGATAAAATCATTAGGATAGGAAAATGTCTTGAAAAAGAAGAGAAAAAATAATATTTTGAGTTATTACTTGAATTCCCTAAAATATTTGCTTGGATGTACTCTAACATGCCTGACATAGATCCTAAGATTGTCACTCATAACATCATCCTATTTGCTGATGCTAAACCTGTGAAGCAAAAGATTCGAAAGATTCACCCTAAAGTGGCATTACTTATTAAAGATGAGATTGAAAAGTTGTTGGATGTTGAATTCATTTGTCCTATTGATTATTCCCCATGGATTTCAAACATTGTGGTTGTGGCTAAGTCTAATAATAATATTAGGATGTGTACGAACTTTCATGATTTCCCTCTCTCGAATATCGATATGATAGTGGATTCTGTAGCAGGTCATGCCTTATTATCCTTCATGGATGGTTTCTCTGGATATAATCAAATCTTCATTAATCCTCAAGATCAGTACAAGACTTCTTTCACCACCCCTTGGGGCATGTTTTGTTGGGTTATGATGCCTTTTGGATTGAAAAATATAGGCACAACCTATCAACGTGCTATGAATATCATCTTTCATGACTATATGCATAAAAACTTAGAAGATTACGTTGATGACATCTTAGCTAAATCCGTCCTTTGCATAGATCATGTTAAGATCCTTCGTTAGGTCTTTGAGATAATTCGTAAGTATAACATGTGCTTGAATCCTTGAAAATGTGTTTTTGGTGTGGATAATGGAAAAATATTAGGTTTCACAGTTTTGCATCGTGGAATTGAGGTGGATACAAAAAAGATAGATGCTATTGTTAACATGTCGCCTCCTAAAAATGTCTCTCAACTCAAAAGTTTGCAATGAAAGATTCAAGTGATTCGTAGGTTTGTATTTCAACTCGCGGATCATACCTTTCCTTTTACTCAATTTCTTAAGAAGAATATTACCTTTCAATGGAATGAGGATTGTCATCAAGCGTTGACCCTTCTAAACCCTTTTCTCTATACACAATTGCTTCCCTTCATGCTCTTGCAACGTTATTGGCACAACATGATAAGGATGGTAGAGAATGTTTGGTTTATTATATAAGTCATACTCTGCTCAATTACATACTCTGATATTCAGTGATAGAAAGGTAGTGCCTTGCTTTAGTCTTTGCAACTCAAAAATTAAGGCATTACCTCTTGAATGTTGAAGTCCATGTTATCATTAAATTTGATCATCTCAAGCATATTTTCTCTAAAGATGACCTTTCGGGATGCTCAACTAAGTGGGTTATGATGTTGACTGAGTTTTCCCTTAAGTTTGTCTCACAAAAGGCAATAAAGGGTCAAGCATTGACTGACCACTTACTTGAGGCTCCTTCACCCTTCTCCCTACCTAATCCGAAGTCCTTTGCCAATGAATATATTTTCTCTATTGAGATTGATGAGATTTTGGAATTATATTCTAATGGGTCTAGATGTCGTATAGGTTTGGGGGCAGGGTGGTCTTAATTTCTCCTAAAAAGAAGCCTATCCCTTTATCATATCATCTCAAGTTTTTATCTACCAATAACATTGCTAAATATGAGTCTCTTATAGATAGAATTAAAGCAGCCTTAGCATTAAATGTAAAACATCTACATATCTATGGAGATTCTCAACTAATCATAAGACAAGTGACAAGAGTTTATCAAGATAAGCAAGACAAATTATAACAATATAAAGATCTAGCTATATCCTTGTTACAAAAATTTGATTCTTATACCATGGAGCCTGTTCCTAGAAAAGATAATCAATATGCTGATGCAATGGCATGCATAGCCTCTCTTGTGTCTTTAGAGGACCCCTTGGTAGATCTCAAATTCACTATTCACAACCTCATTACATCGGCTATTTCTCATAATCTTAGTGATGTGGTGTATTGTTGCATTGTAGATTATGATGAATGGTACTCGCATATTATGAGATATTTAAGTGATGATACCTTTCTCGACTCTACAAATAAGAATAATAGAGATATGATTCACAAATTGGCTGCTAGATATATTATCCCTTCGAATGTTCTTTATAGAAGGGGTTATAATGGTCTTCTCCTTTGATGTCTTAAAAAAGATGAAATCCCTATTGCTCTTGCGGAAGCATATTCAGGTGCTTGCAGGGGACATTTTGGGGGTAGATCTTTGGTTCAGAGATTGCTCCAAATGGGATATTATTGGCAGATCATGGAAAATGATTCCTTTGCATTTGGTGAAAAATGTCATCAGTGTCAACAACATAGCAATCTGATCCATGCCCCTACCCAAGAACTTCGATCTAAAGTAGCGTCTTGGCCCTTTTCTACATGGGGTTTGGATCTCATTGGTAAAATATCTCCTCCTTCATCCTAAGGACATACTTTTATCATAACTGCAATTGATTACTTTACAAAGTGGGTGGAAGCAGTTCCTCTTCGATCCACTACCCCTGAGGTAATTTGACAATTCATCTTAGAGAATATTATTTTTTGATTTGGAATACCTTCTGCCTTAGTTTCAGATAATGGAATGTCATTTAAAAATAAGGATGTGGAGAAGTTCCTCAAGAAATATCATATTCAACATAAATTTTCTACACCCTACTATCCTCAATCAAATGGTCAAGCCAAGTCTTCGAATAGGATAATTGAATAGATTCTTCGAAAGAGTGTAAACAAGCATGGTAAGGATTGGCATACTAAATTAACCTATGCTCTTTGGGCCTATTGGATGAGTGTATGTTTTGCTATGGGTTGTGCCCCTTATAATCTTGTTTATGGGACTGATGCCATTATGCCTTTGGAGTTAGGAATTCCTTCTTTGAGAGTTTCTCTTAGGGGTATAGTGGATGATGATTCCTATAGAGAACAAAGACTTAAACAACTTGAGATGCTTGATGAACAATGTATAAATTCTCTTGAGCATATTCAAGTGTATCATAAAAATTTGCAACAAAGCTATAATGATAAAGTCATTTCACGTTCCTTTTCACTGGGTGATCTAGTGCTTTATGAAAATCAGCGTAACGTGAACTCTTTACCTGAGGAGAAAGGAAAATTTAGTCCTAATTGGCTTAGACAATATATTGTTATCGAAGTCTATGGATCATGTGCTTAGAAGATAGCAGATGTGGAAGGTACGCCTCTCAAGGAACCTATAAATGCTATGCACCTTCATAGATACTATGCCTAGCTTCTATCTCTTTCTTTCTCTCCCTCTTTCTCTCTTTCTAGTTTATCTTCTCCCTCTTTGTACCTTTTCTTTATTCAAAATTGGATAATGTTTTTGACTAAGGAAAATCAGGTTTTAAGGGACCCAAAACCCACTTACAATATGATAAATGAGCAAGAAAGAAACAAGAGAAGATAAGACCAAGACAAAACAACTGCAAAAAACCAACACAAAAACCAGCAGCTAGGACAAAAGGACAACAAGGAGCCAACGAGAAATTGGCATCCAAAACCCAACATTACATATCAAATGAAAAATTTTATAGACTCCTCAACATTCTAAACCAAAAGCATCATGGCCTTAGCGGCTTCTCTCAGATCATTGCTCTCCTATTTCAGCTGGATGTCTTTCATTTTTGTCTCCATATCAGTGGTGGTCTACCTGGTCCTTCACCTAGAGATTTGATGGGTGGAGTTGGAGGTTGGTACATCTTCAATGATTACCAAGTTCTTATCCTAATTTTTCCTCTCTAAGTGATCCACCAAGGCATTCATATTATGTGAAGAAACTCTTAAGACCTTAAGACTGTGGTTCATGAAGCTTTTCAAAGCCTTCTCAGTTTGAACAACTCGAGTGATGATGTTATCTTTATCCGCCTTAGTCTTTTCTTTTACAATTTTGATAACATCCTCCAGATGTTTCAAATCCCCTTTTATCAGGTCTTTTTTCAACCAGTCCTGCATCTCAATTTCCTCCTCAGCTTCACTAGTTTCCATCTCCTCACTCTTTTTCCCTGAATTTGTTTCCTTAATCAAATTGTGTATCTTATTTTTTAGGTCCCTCTATTTGCTTTGAATGCTTGTTATGTTGTTAATAACCCATTTCTGGAGATTGAAAGACTCCAGTGTGCAATTTCAGGTAGTATTCAAAATGGTATTCGCCGAATCCCTACCCTTCTTCGTGCTCATGGATTTAGGGTTGTCTTCCTCCATTGAGTTTGGGGTGACATTCCTGCTATCCGAACCCATAGGGTTAGAATAAGGGTTTTCAAAATTAGCATCTTTTTTCCCTTTCTTCTCTTCTCCAGCATTCTCTTCCTTCTCACTCTCCATTTTTGTCTCAATATCCTTCCCCTTTTCCTCCTCCAAATCATAATGCACCTCTATTTCCACATTATCAATGTCAGCTCTCCATTTTTTATGGGTAGGGGCATTAGACAGGTCATCATCAGACTTAGAATCATTACAACTCTTAGAAATATGTGCATTAGTTACCAGGTAATCATCCTTGCTAGCCCTAGCTTTTTCCTTCAGGTATTCGTAAATGAGAAAAATAAACCCTTGATGGGCTATGGGGTAAGAATTGGGATTTTTAGCATGGTCAGCCAAGCTCTCATTCAGAGAAGAAGCTAAGTAAAAGGGCAGAGAAATCTTAACCCCATGGCAGAAATGATTAAGAATTGCAAAATGATAATTGTAGATTTTAGTAAATCTACCATCAACAGTAAGGAATTCCATCAAAACCCTTAACACTTTAGGCCAAAAATACTTTACCTACTGGGGGAGGTAGTAGGAGATGTTGTCTTTCTTGGCAAGCCGTGCCTTCTCATCCTCAGATTTTGGGAAGTTTTTAATCACTTCAGTAGCAAACTTCCAGTCTCTATAGAATTTTGTGCCCTCCTTCTGAAGACCCATGACCTCCACAACCGGATCCTCATCAATATTCTAGGTCTCCCCAAAGAAAGTGACTCTATTGCTATTCCAGCCTCTAGCAAAGCCATGAGACACCGAATTTTTGCTTCCATGCAGCTTTTCCATATAGTCGGTGAATCCATATCTATGAAGCCTCCTCCACACTTTCCGCTCACTCTTCTAGTTTTCACAACCAGAGGGCTCATTCCGGTTTAAGTTGCCTCCCATATTGAACAACAAGTCGAAGTACCCAAAGGTGTATCTCACAATCTACAAATTTAACCACAAGTTCTTGAGCAAAATTCTGGAGTAATAGAACAGAGTCCCATCCATGGTTTTAAAGATAATAATAATGGCCGCACAAAACCAACACTTATTATTATAATCCCCATCACACATATGATCATAAAACCAATTCCTAATAGCAATCATTAACTGACAGTTCATTTGCCCCAAAACTCTGTCTTTGATTTCTAGACCCCAAAAGATAATCATGATTTTAAATTGACCCATTGATGCGATCAAATGATAATTGCTCTCTAACATCCCTTTTACAATGGGTCTCTCCAATATATTTAACCTCCACCTCTAAATTGACCCCTTCATTAGCTAAAAGGTCCGCAACCTTATTGCCTTCCCTTAGAGTGTGAGTTATGAGAATACTAACATAGTCATTTAATAACTTTTTATCACTTTCAACTAAATTAGTAATATTCCAAGATAAAGAACTAGTACCTTTAAGAGCCTGAATGATGTTGAGGGAGTCCCCTTCCAGCCAAATTTTTAAACTTGAATCCCTGAGAAAGATGGAGGCTTTTTAGCATAGCTTGAGCTTCAGCCACATGATTATTTTGGACCCCAAAAGGAGAAGCAATAGCAACAATACAAAAACCTTGAGCATTTCTGATGACTCCTCCACCATCGGACTTCCCAGAGCTGCCTTTAGCCGCCCCATCAAAATTCACCTTTATCCATCCATAATCAGGAAATCATCAAACAATATTATCTCTCCTTTTCTTATTGTCAGATCTGCAAACTTTGTGGATTAAGTTCCATTCAATAAGAATGCCTTTTTCAATTTCATTCATATTAGTGAAAAACCATTGTTTATTGTTCCTGTGAGGAATATTTATGTTTTCTTTTATAGCCCTGCAAACGTTTTCAAAGACCACCTGAGAGGTGCACTTAGCTTCCCTAAATATTCTATTATTTCTCTCTTTCTAGATTCCCCAACAAGTCATGGGAAGGATCAGGGACCAAAGGTTCTTGATAAGAGGAAATTTGGTGGGAAAGGTCCATTGCCAAATAATTTCCTTGAGACTCTTGTGCATGACCCAATCAACTTTCCAATTCACCCAAAACTTACTCCAGATTTACCAAGTGAAGGAACAATGGATAAAGAGATGATCAACTGATTCTTCCTCTTTCTGGCATAGCTCACACCTGTTAGGGAACATAAAACCTCTTCGGACCAAGTTGTCAATAGTAAGGATCCTATTGTGAGTAGCAAGCCAAAGGAACATATTGACTTTAGGGATAAGAATTTCATTCCAAACATTACCCCATATATGGTTACTGATTTGAGTGAATGTGTTTTTGTAGGAAAAAGCAACCGTAAAGTCACCCCTTGGATTACTCTTCTGGAGGAAAACATCATCATAATCTTTGTTAATAGAAAAGGACAGCAGCTCCTGCTGGAGCAAGGAAAACCCAACATGTATAACATCAAGCCTAAACCATCTGTTCTCCATCCAGTAGTCACACACCATAGACCCAAACCTCCTTTTACATTCCTCAATAAATTGACTACTATCTTGATCAAAGAGAGGTTCATTGTTCGTCCAAGGATCCTCCCAGAACCTTATTTTGTCACCTTTTCTAAGGACCCATCCAGTTCCAGCTTTGGCCACTTTTATGGATTTTATAATACTATTCCAAATGAAAGACCCAACATGGATGTCTTGAAAGTTGAGGAGATCTTGGAGAGGCTGATTCTAAATATATTTGTCAAACCAGATCCAGTTCCAATCTTTCTTAATGTCATAAGCTCTCCATATTTGTTTAGCAAGGAGAGCTTTATTAAAAGTTTTTAGAGCTTTAATACCAAGCCCTCCTTTTCTCTTTGGCTTACACACTTTGTCCCAAGCAACCAAGGATAGTCTCTTTTTTCTTCAACCCCTAACTAGAGAAATCTCTTTTGGATCCTTTCTAAGGCTTCAACAAATTTAGCTGGGATACCAAATAGACAAAGAGCATATACAGGGAGATTCTAGAGAGTAGCTTGAAGAAGCTACAACTTTCTAGCCAGAGATAAAATGTATCCTTTCTAGCCAGCAAGTTTTTGTTGAGTTTGTCAATTAACATATTCCAGAAGGAGTTTGGGGGAACTAATCCCAATGGGAGACCTAGATAAGTGGAGGGGAGCATTTCCACCTTGCACCCAATAATTTTAGCAATTCTCTGTTGTCTTATGATAGGAGTGTTCATGAAGTATATAGCCGATTTGTCCCAATTGACTAGCTACCCAGTAGCCAAAGAATAAGAATTAAGAGCACCCTTAAAGGCAGCAACCTCCCCAACAGAAGAATATCCCATTAAGATAGTATCATCAACAAACTGTTGGTGAAAACAAAAAACATTAGCAGAGGAAGGTTGAAGACCTTTGATAATTTTATTCACTTTCATTTTTTGGATCAGTCTGCTCATGCTCTCCACCAAGATGGTGAAAAGAATAGGAGATATGGGATCTCCTTTTCTGAGCCCCCTCGATGATTTGAAGAATTTAGAAGGAGATCCATTAATGAGAATTGAAAACATAGGAGTGGAGATCAACTCTTTGATAATTTTGATTATCTTCTCATCAAATCCAAAAGCCTCCATGATTTTGAAAAGAACTTGCCAATCCACTCTATCATAAGCTTTTGCCAGATCCAACTTTATCAGAAATCGTTCTTTATTGGAAGCATTGAGAGGGTGAATATTCTCATGCACAAGAATGATAGAGTCCAAAATCTGCCTGCCAGGAACAAAACCTTTTTGCTCCTCGGAGATGATGAAGGGGAGGATAGCCAAAAGTCTAGAAGTCAAAAGTTTAGATATGATCTTATAGAAGGAGTTACATAGACTTATTGGCCTAAATTTTCCCATTGAATCCGCCCCAGCCACCTTAGGAATTAAAGCAATAAAAGTGGAGTTGATTTCCTTAAGGATTCTTCTTGAACCAAAAAATTCTTTTACCGCATTGACCGTGTCTTTTCCCACAATATGCCAAAATTCCTTGAAGAAAAACATAGGGAAGACATCAGGTCCCAGAGCCTTATCCCCTTGAAAGGACAAGACAACTTTTTTAATTTCCCTAGCAGAGGGGATATCAGAAAGGGCCTTATTCTGATTAGGATTAATAATCTTGGGGATGATGTCAACCATATCCTATTGTTGGGTATAATCAATATCCTTGCTACCGGTGAGGAGCTAAGAAAAGAAACTAACAGCTTCATCCCTAATATCATCCTCATTAAGACTAATTTTGTCCTCAGCAATTAATCGAGAAATTATGTTTGCAAATTTATGTTTCAAAGAGGTCATGTGAAAAATTTAGTGTTTCTATCCCCAGCCTCTAGCCAAATAGCCCTATATCTCTGCCTCCAATAGATTTCCTCCCTAGAGATGATGTTGTGAAGTTTGACTAATGCATCATCTTCCTTAGCTTTGGGATACTTTTTATAGCCATCTTTTTGTATAGAGTTTTGGATATGTTCTAATTCCTCCTTCATCTTTTTCTTCGAGTCAAAAATATCATCAAAGACCTTCTTGTTCCATATCTCAATGTTATCTTTGATGTTTCTAAGTTTTTTAGCAACTTTATACATGGCTGTTCCATTCACATCAATATTCCACCAATTGGCAATGGATTTTTCAAGAGAAGGGTGAGAAATCCACATTTTCTCAAACCGGAAAGGGAAGTTCTATTTACTCTTAATGGACTCAGCAATAAAGGCAATGGGATAATGATCCAAACCAATTCTATTGACAACTGATAGGGAGCATCTATGAGAAAGACTCCAATCATTAGTAACAAGGGATATATCAAGTCTTACTTGAATGAGGTCTTCACCATCCCTGCGATTAGACCAAGTGTAAGAAGCTCCAGTTAGGTCCATATCAATAAGAGCATTGACATTGATGAGGTCCATCAAATCAGATCTGCTGTCCAGTTGGGCTTGAGTTCCTCTAGATTTTTCAGTACCTTGCAGAGGAGTGTTGAAATCTCCCATCAACAACCAACTATTCTTAGGGAAAGATCTTCTTTTCTATTGGATTTTATCCCAAAATTTGCTCCTAGTAGATTTGGAATTAGGGGCGTAGATATTTGTGACCACACATTCCTTTCCTTCATAGATGCTTTTAACTTTCATGGATATAATGTTACCATCTTCATCAATCATTTCTCCTAAAATAGTTTTCTTGTTCCAAAAAATAGCCACCCCACCAGATGCCCCATTCGAGCTACTATCATAGACCCCTCCATTTTTAAAGAAGTTTAAATTCTCCACTTTCTCCTTACTCATTTTGGTTTCCTGAACCAGGATAATATCCAGCTTATGGTCTCAAATGAGATTCCATAATATATCCTATTTATTGAGACCATTTAGGCCTCTGATGTTTCATGAGATTACCTTCATTTGGAAACCTAGGGGTAGGATTCCTGTATAGTTCGCTGCCTTCCATCAGCTATGTTTTGCTTGCTCTCCTGATCCCTGTGCCATTTCATGGTTTTACGTCCCTGCGGAGATTTGGAGACACCAATATCAGCCTTGGACCTGGTCCTAGTTTTCAACCCATTAGGGCATCTCGCCTTCTTGTTTTTTTTTTTTCCATTCCCTATTATTTCTCCCTCATGCTCATCTCTAGGTTCATCTTGCATGTTATTCCATAGTTCTCCTCTTTTCTGGGATGATGTGGGCATATCAGCTCCAATATTCTGGAATAACGCATTTAGATTAACCTTAGGCGATCCAAACTTGTTCTTCCTTCCAAATTCATTTGGGCACTCTTCATCTCTTTTTATTGCTGAAACTTGAGGGGCCTCACGATGAGATTCAGTGACATCCTCAATCTCACCTTCTTCAAGAATCTCTTCACTGATAGAATTCTCTTCCTCCTGAGCCTATAGGGCCTCAAAAGTATTGACTGTTTTGATCTCAAAATCACTGATTTCATTCTTTTTATCTTCCTTCAATGGGGGAGTCTTAAGAGGGTCATTTCTATCTCCTTTTGATAAGTCTAGTATGTTACCAAGAATTCCACTTCTTCCTTCCACTTTACTAACTTCCTTATTATTATTCTTTTCTTTCCAAACCTATTTATGGGGATTGTTAACCATCACAAGTTTTTTAGGGTTACTAGGGCAAGCCTTAGCCCAGTGACCAACTTTTTTACAAGAAAAGCACACAAAGGGGAGGGACTCAAACTCTATTGTTTGTTCCCATAATCCAAGTTTGGAACTTATATCAATAGAACTAGGAAGATCCATCTTCTATGAAATATTGACACAAATGCACGCATAAACCAACCTCTTTTGAGCTACAGTCATTGGATCTATCGCAACAAGCTCCCCAAAGGAGTTTGCAATTCTTGAGAAAACATCCTCAACCCAGAATTCCAATGGCAAGCCTGGCAGCCTTACCCAGATCGAAGTAGATTCAAAGAAAGAATCATTGAGTTCCATATTAGGAGACCATTTTCTCATAGATAGGGAAGATTTACCAAACATCCAAGGACCACTTCTTAATGCTGCTTCCATATCTTCCCCATAAGAGAAGAAAAAAATGAAAAAAACCTCTGGACAGGGCAGAAACATCAACCTGACCTTCAATCCTCCATTTTCTTTTAACAAAAGACCTAACATCCTCAATATTGGGTCATGGTCCAACAAACTTCACCACTAGAGAGAAAGCCATTAAAGAAATGCTATGATCGATAACCAAATCTGGAACTGCAATAGCACGTTTACTCGTTTTCCTATCAGAGATGTCTTCCACAAAGGGAAAAAATGATTTTCCAGTCAGTTTTCCAATCAGTTTATTTGCAAAAATACTACTCTAGGGTTTGAGGGCCTTCACCTCCATGGTCTTTTTTGAGTCAACTTTCACAGCCTCGGGACCCGATTTTGGAGAATCTATCATCTTTTTGCGGTCGGGAGGAGGGTCCTGTTGCCGTGGGTCCCCATCCGGTCTCCCATCCTCATCATCCATCGCTTGTCCTTGAGCTGTAGAGGCAGAAAAACCAGAGGACCCAGCCTCACTGTTCCCTCCATTTCCAAGATTCAAATTCCCCCCCTCTGCTTACGCTGTTCCCTCCATTCACATTTTTCATAAAAGTCAAAAAAGGGAATTGTTATAAAAAAAATAAAAAATTGGATAATGTTGTTGGCCATTTGGAGGAATTGATTATGTGTTGCATTGATGTTTTTTCATTGATGTCAACACTAGCTATTTTGGATGCTTTACCGACACCCTTCTGGTCCCGATAGCTGGAGTAGTTTCTAGTTGGTTTGGATCTGGCATGATCTGGTATGATTTGGTTATGGAATTGTCTTACTCATGTTCATATTTAGTCTGTTGGTTTTGGTCTAGTGATCAAATGCTATCCTGATTGCTTGGAAGCTTGGTTTGAGGTTTCGGTGAGGGTTTCACCAATAGAGATTTGTTGAAGCTCTTAGATGATATGCATAAATGGTGTTGGTGCAACTTTTGGTATGTTTTTGGGATGCTGATGGTGATCATGTTAGAGACTTAGTGGATGAAGATCATTGCTTTAACATGTGGACCTATATTGGGTCCCAGTTTATCTAGGTTATGGACCAGCTTAAATGTAACATGTGTATTCGACCTCTCGATGTGTTTTCAGGATGTCTTAGGTGTTGGATATTATTTGTTTTGTCTAGGCCAACATGTTTTGTAAATATGTAATTGGTTTATTGTCTGATGGCCAACCTGATTGTTTATGGTCGAGGGTTTGTATATATATGTTGTAAGATCTCATTGTAGATCATCATGGGATATGATAAGGATATAAAGGAATGGGAAATGGATATGTAATGTGCGAATAATGTAATATAATTAAGGCAGAGGATTTGGTCGATCATTAGAGATCAAATTGGGTCTATGTAAGAGGATTTAGTCCTCTGATATTGAGCTTAACCGAAACTGTACTCAGGCATAGGAGATGCTATCCTTGTAGTTCATTCATTCTTCTAGATTGTAGTATGGATTTCTATGTAGTTAGTGAGAATCCTTTTGTGATGAGCAGTGCGCTCTAGGCTGTTGGCCTTCCTGCAAGTGCAATCCCCTAAATTGTAATTCACATACTTACTGTAGAAGTATTATCTGACTGTGGGTAGGCTTCCCACTGTGGTTTTTCCCTTTACCGGGTTTTCCATGTATAAATCTTGGTGTCATGTGGATGATATTTATTCTTTGATTATTGTTTATGTTTAATTGATTTAACTACTATTCTGATATTTGGTTTAAGCATTTCGCTATTAATATTTTGGGTTCTAGTATTAAAGTTTTAATTACTAAATGTTTTGGTAATCTATGACAACTGATTCATCCCCCCTCCTAGTTATCTTTCGGATATTTGAACTATCTAACAATTGGTATCAAAGCTATGGTCCTCTTTGTAGAAAGCTTAACCGCTTGAGGAAAATCCTATGGTGACTAATAGTTCAAGTTGTTCTAGTTCATTTGGAGCTATCTTTCAGAGAGATATTCCTAGGCTTGATGGATCAAATTACACAGTATGGAAGATTCAGATGAAGACTCATCTGAGATGTCTTGGCAAGGAGATTTGGGAGATCACATAGAATGGTGTTACACCTCATAATCCGACATCTAGCAATCCTCCTCTATAAAATTGGATAAGGAGCTTGAGAATGATTGTAGAGAAAGAGAAGCCCTCTTGTGTGCACTTTCTGATCAACAAATAATGGGATTAATCGACAAATCATCTGGAAAGGCTATATGAGATAAGTTGGAAACTCTTAATGAAGGTGACCCTACAGTGAAGATTGCTAAACTTGATGGTTACCAGGTGAGATATGAAAACCTGAAGATGGAAGAAGATGAAAGGATTACTGCATTCATGGAAAGGGTAAATGAGATTGTTATAGGAATTCAATGTTGTGGTGGAACTCTGAGTGAAGATGAAATTATTTCTAAAGTTTTGAGAGCCCTACCATTGGCTTACAAGATGAAGGCTAGTGCTATTAATGAGTTGAGAACAATGGCTAATATGTCTATCAACAGAGATACCTTGGTTGGAAAATTATTTGCTTTTGAGCATGAAGAATTTGGACCTTCTGGAGCTGTGAAGTCTGAACCTGCTTTTCATGCATCTGCATCAGCAACTGGTAAGCAAGATTGGAAAGTTTTATATGCAAAGGAATTGGATGATATGAAGAGAGAAGATGATGATTTTGAGCAACTTGAAGCACTATTTTCTAGAAGAGTACCTAAAGGACCGGTAGGAAGTAAGTATGAAGCAAAAACACCTTTAAAATGTTTTGCATTTAAAAAGATTGGTCATTTTGCATCTAGATGTCCTAAAAGGAATTCAAGATTTGAAGAAAGAGTTAGAAGATATTTTAAGCCTAGCCCTGGATATTAGAACAAGTATAAGTACAAGAAAAAAAGAGACAAAACATGCTACATAGCGGATGAGGAAGGCATTACTGATTCTGATGATGAACCGATAGAAGATTCTGCTAGTGGTTCCAACAATGGGAAGGAATGGGTGTTCCTAGCTATCAAGGAAGATTTTCTGGCACTGGAAGAGAATGTACCTAAAGAGAAGGCACTTGCTGCTAAAATTGAAGATAAGGATGAATGCGTAATTGATAGTGGTTGTTCACATGATATGACTGGAGACAAAGGGAAGTTTCTATCTTTGCAAGAATTTGATGGTGGTCTAGTTAGATTTGGAGATGACAAAGCATGTATGATCAAAGGAAAAAGAAATATCTCATTGGATGGTAAGAACAATACTGATAATGTTTATTATGTTGAAGGTTTGAAGCATAATCTTTTGAGTGTAGGACAATTGGTGGATAAGGGATTTCAATTATAGTTCAAGAATGGAAAATACAAAATCATTAATAGATCCGGTTTAGAGATTGCAATCGGTACACAGATAAAAGGTAACATATTTCATTTGAATTCCGGTGAGAAGACATGTTTGATTGCAAGAATTGATGAGAGTTAGCTATGGCATAAAAGTCTATGTCATGTGAAATTTGATTGCATTGTGAAGATCAATTCAACTAAGGCTATTAGAGATATACCTAAGATTGTGAAGCCCTATAATCTGGTATGTAAAGAATGTCAAATGGGTAAACATGTCAGAACCTCTTTTAGGAGTATACAAGATAAATCTAATGATGTTCTTGATCTTATTCATACTAATTTATGTGGCCCTGCTAGAGAAAAGTTTTCAAGGTGATAGATATTTCATGCTAATGATTGATAATTATTCTAGAATGATGTGGGTTACTTTTCTAAGGGAGAAATCTAAGGCTTTTGAAAAGTTTAAAATCTTTAAGGCTAAAGTGGAAACTAAGACATGATTGAAGATTAGATGTTTGAGGTCAGATCATGGTGGAGAATCTACATCTGATGAGTTTAATAAGTTTTGTGAGAAGCATGGTATAAGGAGGCAATTTTCTGCTCCTCGGACACCTCAACAGAATGGAGTTGTGGAACGGAAGAACATAACTATCTTGGATGCTACTGGAAAAATGATGATGGAAGCTAGTCTACCTCATATCTATTGGAGAGGAGCAGTGAGCATAGCAGTTTATACATTCAATAGAGTACATATCAAAGGAGAAACCGGTAAGATACCTTATTAATTATGGTTTGGCAATACACCTATAGTTAAGTATTTTAGAATCTTTGGTAGTAAATGTTATATCTGGAGAGATGATATTATTGGTAAATTTTATCCTAGATGTGATGAAGGCATATTTCTTAGTTATTCTAATGAAAGAAAGACATATAGATGTTATAACAAGAGATTGCAGAGAATTGTGGAGAGTGCTAATGTCAAGGTAGATGAGCTAAATAGAAGTCAAATCAGAGTTTATGAGCAAGAACCAGTCATGGAAATGATTATATCTGAACCAATAGCACCTTTACCAGAATAGAGTGTTGATCTAGTTACTCCGACAGTATCAGTAAATTCAACAGTAACTGAAGAACTAGGAAGAGGAACAGAGAGTTAGAAGACTCCTAGGTATGTAAGATTGAATCATTCAAAAGATCAGATCATTGGGGATAAGATCAATGAAGTGATGACAAGAAGAGGACTGGAAACTAATGAGGTATGTTTAATTTCTCAAGTTGAACTGGTATCAATAACTGAGGCATGTAAAGATGAATATTGGTTGAAATCTATGGAAGAAGAATTAGATCAGATTGAGAAGAATAACACATGGACTTTGGTTCCCCATCATAAAAATAAGAATGCTATTAGAACTAAATGGGTTTTTAAGAATAAATTGAATGAAGATGGAGAAGTTGTAAGGAATAAGTCTATATTGGTTTGTAAAGGATATTCTCAGAAGGAAGGAATTGATCATGGAGAGACTTTTGCACCTATAGCTAGGATTGAAGCTATACGATTATTTATTGCCTAAGCTACCCATAAAAACTACAAGGTTTATCAGATGGATGTTAAGTGTGCATTTTTGAATCGGGATCTTGATGAGGAAGTTTATATTGAGAAACCTGATGGTTTTTCACTATTAGATGATACAAACATGGTTTGCAGGTTAAGGAAAGCTTTATATGGATTAAAACAAGCACCTAGAGCTTGATATGCAAGGTTGGATAAATATCTTTTGAAGCTTGGTTTTACTAAGGGCAATGCTGACAGTAACTTATATTATAAGATCACTAATGACCAATATACTAATTATTGAATTATTTGTTGATGACATTATTTTTGGAGGTGAAGATAAGTTATGCATGGAATTTTCTAAAAATATGGAGAAAGAATTTGAAATGTCTATGATTGGGGAAATGATTTTTTTTTTAAGTTTGCAGATTACTCAGACTGACAAAGGTATTTTCATCTATCAAACTAAGTATGCTAGGGAATTGTTGAAGAAATGTGGTATGGGAGATTCTAAACCGATAAGTACTCCTATGGTTACAAGTGATAAATTGATAAGGAAAGATGTTTCTGCACTGGTAAATCGTACATGATACAAGTCTATGATTGGAGGTCTTCTTTATTTGACTCAGACTAGGCCTGACATAATTATGAATGCTGTTTGTATTGCATCTAGATTTTAGAGTGATCATAGAGAAAATCATGAGAGTGCGGTGAAAAAGATTTTTAGATACTTGCAAGGTACATCAAAATATGGTTTATGGTACCCTAAGGATGACGACTTTACTTTATGTGCATATACTGATGCTGATTGGGTTGGAGATGTTGATGACTAGAAAAGTACTTCTGATGGAGCTTTCTTTCTTGGAAAGAAGTTGGTTTCATGGATCAACAAGAAACAGTCATGTACTTATTTATCTACTACTGAAGATGAGTATGTTGTTGCTGCTACTAACTGTAAACAGGTTCTATGGATGAAGCACATGTTGAAGGATATCAAAGTGCATTGCACTAGAATGGTAGTTATTCACTATGATAACTCTACTGCTATTGACATATCAAAGAATCCGGGATTTCATTCTAAGACAAAGCACATATCTATCAAGTATAAATATTTGAAGGAGAAGGTGAAAGAAAATGAAGTTAGATTGGTTAATGTGAACACTAAAGAGTAGATTACAAATATTCTCACTAAACCTTTGTCTAAAGAACCATTTGAGTATCTGAGAGACAGGTTAGGGGTTTCTGCCCCTTCGACATAGATCTAATTGATGATTTTTGGCATCAGTTCGGTATGCATTATTAGAGATATTATTCATTCCGACACTCATGTGGGGATGCTACTGCTCAGGGGGAGTAGTCAGCTTTGTGTTTTAGTGTTTTATGTTTTTGCTTTGGTATTTTTATCAGATTTCTGGCATTGATGTCAAAGGGGGAGAGATATTGATGTGAAAAAGAAAAACTTAAGGAGAGATATATGTGTAATTCAGAGCTTTATAGAGATATTAGTCATAGGTGGAGTTTGGTCTTTGTTTCAGAACTTCATTGCTATATCTTTATGTGGGAGATTGTTGGTTGTCTTCCATTGGGGGAGACTTGTTTGGCATTTCTTGGTATTTAGATGTTTTTTACATCTAGTGTTGCCATCAATGCCATAGAGGGAGATTGTTGGCCATTTGGAAGAATTGATTATGTGTTGCATTGATGTTTTGTCATTGATGTCAACACTAGCTATTTTGGATGCTTTACTGACACCCTTTTGGTTCTGGTAGGTGGAGCAATTTCTGGTTGGTTTGGATCCGACATGATCCAATATGCTCTGGTATGATTTGGTTATGGAATTGTCTTACTCATGTTCATATTCAGTTAGTTAGTTTTGTTCTGGTGACCATATGCTATCTTGATTGCTTGGAAGCTTGGTTTGAGCTTCTGGTGAGGGTTTCATCGACAGAGCTTTGTCAAAGATTTTAGATGATATGCATAAGTGGTGTTGGTGCAGCTTTTGGTATGGTTTCTGGATGCTGATGGTGATCATGTTCAAGACTTGGCGGATGGAGATCATTGCTTTAACATGTGGACCTATATTGGGTCCCGATTTATCTAGGTTATCGAATGACTTAAATGTAACGTGTGGATTGGACCTCTTGATGTGTTTCTGAGATGTCTTAGGTGTAATAGATTTACATTTTATATGTTGTAGCATGTTATACAATTTCTTATATGTTAAGTAGGATTATATCATGTTGTGTTTAATTAGAGTTAATTAAATCACATTAGTCATATAGTTCTTAAGCTTAACACATTTCTCTTCTACATCATCAAAGTAGCATTTAATTAAATACTTAGTTATTTAATTAAATCACACATGTATCAGTTTAATAATGAAGCATTGAGAAATCAATCACATGGGAATTAAATTAGACATACATATTCACCACCAAGTGTGTTACTTTTAATCTAAACAATGCATACATTGTTTAAGTATTAAAATAACATGTTTGAGATATAACATGAGCATAAATAAATACATATCCATGAGTGTCATAACATATACATCAACAAAATGTCTCATAATAAAGAAAAGTCATCTCCTATCCCTAGGACTAGTAGGTGGAGGATGGTGACTAGATGTCCCCTCCTGATCTAGCCGTGGGGGTGGGCCCATCAGTGTGTATCATGATATGGAACGTGAGTGACTTTGCGAGGAGCTCCTATGATACCTCTCCATCATAATCCCACTGTATGTGGCTACCTTTGTCTAAGATGCTGATAGATCACGCTCTATCTATTGTAATCTCTCTCGCAAAGATCTCTTTGTATCTCACCAGACCTCCATCTCCATCCGAATGGGGGTGAATAGGTCCTCGTGTCATCCTACTCTTCCCTATGATCTATGTGCTATCTTCAAGGAACTGGGGATCTATGCAGACATGATGAGGTCTGTCACTGCATGTTGGATAAGGAAGTGCCATTCCTAGATGCTAGTTGCAGAGAGAGAGAAGTTTTCATCAGTAACTTTCTATTTCATCAAATCTAATTAGACAATCATAAAACACCTTACCTGGATCTCCCCCTTGCTAGTAGGGGTAGTGGAAAAGAACCACCTAAGACTAGGAACCACTAGGCTCTTTGCGCTCGTACTGTCTCTCCATAGTAGGCATGGGTCGATGGGGACTGGAATCAGGACCCCTTATAGGGTCCTTCTCCGCTTGTGATGGGAGGCTCAGTGGATATAGTGGTATGGTGTCTTCCTGGGAGTGATGAGGAACTGCATCTGACTCATCCTCCTCAACCTCCTCCTCAATCTCCTCATCCTCCTCATCCTCCTCATCCTCGTCCTCTTCCTCATTGTCCTCATCCTCGTCCTCCTCGTGCTCATCCTCCTTGTCATTCTCATCCTTGTCCTTGTCCTCATCCTCGTCCTCTCCATCCTCCTCATCATATCCATATTGATCTCCCTCTCCTATATCAGGATCATCTCCATCACTACCCACCTCTCCCTATCCTTCATCATCAACCTGATCATTTGTGCCCTCCTTAGATCTAGCGGGTCCCTCCTCGTCACCCATCTGTCTCCATGTTCTGGGATTCCCTCTAGGATAGTCTGATGGGAAGATGGTTCTAGGGTATGTCCTTCCCCACTATGTGATGTACCACCAGTGCACACCCATATCATCTCTATAATCTATCACAATATCTCGATCTGGTCCATCTGAATCCATGATGCCAATCTCATCGGTCATAGGACCTGGAATAGCTCCCAACCTAGGAGTCACACATGAGTGTCAGATGTAGACAGGCACATCAGTAGGAACACACTACTCAAACTTGAACTGCTGCCGAACTCAGTTGAAGTAGAAGGCAATGACTATGTGACTATACAATCCCTCTAGTAGATGGTCCCTCTTCATGCAAAATAACTACCTGTGTATCCTTGCCCACATATACATCCTGAGGTAGGGTCTCCATATGATCATACCCGCTATTAATCTATCCAGACTCAATCTCCAATGCAATAGATCCCCAAACTACCACTCATGAGTAAGTGGATAAGAAAATACCCTAGGCTGCTCTAGAATAAGTCCGTAGGGACTCCAATAAGCCTAGTGCATGTGACATTCTCAAACATCCACACCTGTAGTAGTGTGCAAGTCATCAGAATGCACCCCTGTCCAAACACATACTCTCCAAGGTCATGGTAGAGATGTGCAAGCATGCTCCATCCCCAAGAGTATACTCTCTAATGTCTCTCCATAGCCCTAATTGTGTAAGTGAGATCTCCATGCATGTGGGTGCCATGTCCATTAGGGCACACATCTAATGCAATGGTAGTAATCATGAGCTGCCTCACTAGTGGAACCTACCCGGTAGGGTGTAGGAGCCAAATGACCATGATGTGACCCCTCATCTTGTTGGGCATCACTCTCCCTATGTAGTAGACCTGCTCCCTCTTGTACTCGACAGCAGAGCGATCAACTCAATATCTAATGGTCTCTCCCTTGATTGGGGCAAGTGCACCAAGATGGTGAACAAAAAAGTGGCCACATGCCAAAAAAAAACCAAAAATTTCATAACCCATGCGGGTTCTAAAAATTCAAAAATGTGCTAGGCTTGGAAACACCAAGGCTAGAGAAAAAACAATTTAAAAAACACAGGTTTTGAGGAACATTTTTTTTTAATAAAAAATTAAAAGTTTCTTAAAACCCGTACGGGTTTTGAGAAACATATTTCGTTTGTGTAGGCCACGGGTTTTGGCCATTTTCAACACCAAAACCCGTGGAACAACAACAAGAAGAAGCAAAAAAAACATAGAACCCGCATGAGTTTGTGACTATTTTGGATTTTCTTGACATCGAGAGCAATTTTTGACAATGGCACCCCGTCGAACAAATAAGATTTGATTTGTTTGATTATTTTTGTTTGCATTTTAATTAAAGTAGGGTTTTTTAATTGATTTAAGTTTTTGTTTTTATTAATTTGATGTCAGATTCTTCAAGCAATCCCCAAAAATGAAATAGACAACAAAGACCTCCTCCTGCACAAGCAACACAAGAAAACCCTGTTAACATTGGACAAGAGCAACAAGAAAACCCTCAAAATCCTAGAAATGCTACTCCTCAACAACCACCACCACCTTGAAACCCTCCACATCCTCCATTAGATCATGTAGATGCCACACAAGAGGATCTCATCAATTGCCTTACACAAAATAGTGCCCAAATTTCTATATTGGTGAATAGGTTGAGGACCTCTACGCTTGAGCACCACTCAACCCTCGCTAGAACACTAGAATCAATGACTAATAGTGCAAATGAGGTATCTAGGGAGGTTATGAAATGGGGTTCATGGAGGGATAAATGTCAGAATATTTTATGCAGATGGGTTGTCATATGATCAAGTGAAAAAAAGGGCATAGGTACAACTGATAGATGTGCTCTTTTCACTGATCCTGTTAGTAGTAACAACCTAGAACTAAATACGACTCGATTTCCTATACATTGGTGTGTTCATGCTAGGTTGAAAGAAGATTTTTGGGATAGGTGGTATATGGTCTTTGACCAACCACCTTGTAATAAATGGGAGGTGCCTTTATATTTTTTGAGAAAGTTGTATTGTGAGTTTATCCTCAGTGAGAAGCCGAAATACTTTGACATCCAACAATTTCAGGGTAGAGGGAGAGGCTTTGCGCAGGATAGACCTAGGGCCCATAGGGTGGTAGACCCACAACATAGGAGGCATATAGCTCCTAAGCCCATGGTTCTTGTCACTGTCCCTATATCCTTGAAGGAGTCTATCGAATTACAGACTCTTCAGGGAGCTGCATCATTGACTGATGTCATTATTCAACATGGCACATAGTTGGTCAGAGTAGAGGAAGTACCAGCACCTGTAACACCTCCTTCATTAGCGAGCACGATGCTGCCCTTTTGTGGCGAGATTCTATGAAGGAAAAATATGCAGATGGCTTGTCGTATAAGGATATCAAGGATCTTGAGATATCCAAAGCCGAAATTGCCTCATTGTTTGTCAATCCCTATACTGGTCAGCCCGTAGATCCCAAAAAAACAAAACTTTCTGTCAAATGGTGCACAAATGATGGGATTGTGAAAAACTTTTGGGATCGTTGGTGGATGGTTTTCGACAAACCACCCAACAACAATCTTGATATCCCCTTCTATTTCATAAAAAATTGTATGCTGAGTTTGTTTTACACAAACATGTGAACTACTTTGACATCCAACCTTTCCAGGGTGTAGGTTTAGGTATGCCCCAAAATAGACTTGGGGTAGTCAGAGTAGTCCAGGGCCCATATGTCCCCCCTCCTCCTATTGATTCCCCACCTGCAGTTCAGCATCATGATATCATTTGTGAGGCAGCTTCATGGACCATATCGGCTATTCACTCTTTGAGTAGCCTTTTGGTTTCTCAAGTTGCATCAGTAGCTTAGCCTACTCTTGATGGTAGTGGTGCATCCGGTGTCGGTGACACGTCATCCTCGGCTCCACACATATGCATGCCCCATAGTTGTGTCATGTGTGGGCATGTATGCTTGGGTCCAGTTGGACAACCCGTTGATCCTACTGTGGACAGTGCAGATTACGAGGTGCTTGAGATGCATGATGCACCAGAGGTTATTACACAGACTGGAGGATACCCTGGGGAGTCCTCACATGCTAGAGGTGAGGATGCACCGTCATCATACATTGATGATGTACTGGTAAGATTTGTGTTTTCACAGTTCATGTTATATTTTAATTAAATACTTATAAATTAGATAATATTAAGTACTAATTTTTATTTACACGATCTATTTAATAGTTGATGACCGAGGATGAGTTGAGACAGATTTAGGAGGGTACCTTGTCGGCCATTTCATTTGGCCTCGATAGCTTGACAGTACATATATTATTGCACCTAGTCGTTTGTATTTTATTGTACATACATGCTCATCATTTATATTTGTATTAATTAGATTATGTAGTAACTTGCATGTATATCTTATTTTACTCTTGTAGGGGACAAGCAGAACGAGTGCGCTGCGGTGTGATCTAGGATCTAGTAGTGCAATTGGAGACAAGGGAAAGGTAATTGAATGCAAATATGATTGAATGAATAGTTTAAATAACTTATAGTGATTATACATGTCTAGACATAGATTGATAGTTTCATATACTTGTTGTGTATATATACAGAGAACTCTTGGCTTCACATCCTTGACGACTACACCCAGTATACCTGAAGAAGAAGAAGAGATGCCTCGCGTAGATGTGTGTTTATTTTATTATTTGATTAGTAGATATAATTTGTTATTATCAGTGACAATTATATGCTAACTTGTATCAATCTCATGTTTCTGAACATATGTAGGTTGTGTATCAAAATATTCAAAACATACCTCCTCTACCAAAGACATACATCAAGAGTCCTGCAAAGCTGAAGAGAAAATGTGGAGATGAGGTAAACATGAATAGTTCAATTAAATAGTTCATTTTTATGTTAACTTTTCGAATGTGAATTATATAATATAACTAATATTAATCATGGTTTGTTTTTCTTGTGCAGGATCCTTCAGAGCCAAGCAGTGCGGTGAAGAGGATCGATTTTGATGATCCATCAACAGCTTAGGATGTTATAGATAGTTTTGGGATGCTTACATGTCTAGTTGGCATGTATATTTTGTATATGGACATACGTTCACATATTTAGACATACATTTTGTTTCAGTTGGCGTTTATGCCATATTTGTGTATGGACATACATTTGTAATCATTCGACATTTTTATATATACAGAAGTTGATATTCGATCATATAAATTGTTGCTCATCTGTGTGTGGTGTTATCATAGAAATCTTTAATCTTCATTCCAATAATTAACAATGGTTAATAATGGCTATTTAATGAACAATACAATTCATTTCATTTATTGTAAGTGTTGTTTTTATAATGAACAATATAATTCATTTAATGAACAATACAATACAATTTATTTAATGAACAATACAATTCATTTAATCAACAATACAATACAATTCATTCAATGAACAATACAATTCATGAACAATACCCTATGCATGCTCCTATTTTGCCCCCCCACTCGATCAAATGCTCGGGGTCATACCCTACCGGCGTCGTCCCTTGAGTGCCCTAAGTGCTCAAAATTGTCAAACGCGTATGGGCCCTAACTCAGAATCCGTGGCACCTGTGAACTAGCCATTTGAACCTACGGGGCCATGAGAGGGGTCCCTACAAAAGCCTATCTCAGTTTTTCAAGTTTCCCTACGGTTTTATTAGGGCAGCAATTTTTCGGTTGGCCAAAAAATCATCAGTCTCACTCAATGGAATGTTGTCGCGTGGTCGATTTCTCATTCAGCTCATTGGGATGATGAACTGTCAGCTCTGACATGTCTTGTTAGGCATTATTACCCTACGCATGCTCTTGTTTTTCCCCCCACTCGATTGAACACTTGGGGTCATACCCTACCAGCGTCGTCCCTTGAGCACCCTAAGTGCTCAAAATTGTCAAACACGTGCGAGCCCTAACTCAGAATCTGTGGCACCAGCGAATGATCCATTTGAACCTACAGGGCCACAAGAGGGGTCCCTACAAAATCCTATCTCAATATTTCAAGTTGCCCTACGGTTTTATTAGGGCAGCAATTTTTCAGTTGGCAAAAAAATCGTCAGTCTCACTCAATGGAATGTTGTCGCATGGTCGATTTCTCGTTCAGCTCATTGAGATGATGAACCGTCAGCTTCGACATATCTAGTTAGGAATTATTACCCTACGCATGCTCCTATTTTTCCCCCCCACTCGATCGAATGCTCAGGGTCATACCCTACCGACGTCGTCCCTTTAGCGCCCTAAGTGCTCAAAATTGTCAAACTTTGATGGGCCCTAACTCGAAATCCGTGGCACCTATGAATGATCCATTTGAATCTACGGGGCCATGAGAGAGGTCACTACAAAAGCCTATCTTGGTTTTTCAAGTTGCCCTACGGTTTTATTAGGGCAGCAATTTTTCAGTTGGCAAAAAAATCGTCAGTCTCACTCAATGGAATGTTGTTGCGTGGCCGATTTCTCGTTCTGCTCATCGCGGTGACGAACCGTCAGCTTTAAAATGTCCAGTTAGGCATTATTACCCTACGCATGCTCCTTTTTTGCCCCCCCACTCGATCAAATGCTCGGGGTCATACCCTACCAGCGTCGTCCCTTGAGCGCCCTAAGTGCTCAAAATTGTCAAACACGTACGGGCCCTAACCCAGAATCTGTGGCACCTACAAATGATCTATTTGAACCTACGGGGCCATGAGAGAGGTCCCTACAAAAGCCTATCTCATTTTTTCAAGTTACCCTATGGTTTTATTAGGGCAGCAATTTTTCAGTTGGCAAAAAAATCGTCAGTCTCACTCAATGGAATGTTGTCGCGTGGCCGATTTCTCGTTCTGCTCGTCATGATGACAAACCATCAGCTCTGACATTTCCTGTTAGGCATTAATTACCCTACGCATGCTTGTTTTTCCCCACCACTCGATCAAACGCTCGGGGTCATACCCTACCGACGTCGTCCCTTGAGCACCCTAATTGCTCAAAATTGTCAAACTTTGACGGGCCCTAACTCAGAATCCATGGCACCTACAAATGATCCATTTTGAACCTACAGGGCCATGAGAGAGGCCCCTAAAAAAGCCTATCTCAATTTTTCAAGTTGCCCTACGGTTTTATTAGGGCAGCAATTTTTTGGTTGGTAAAAAAATCGTCAGTCTCACTCAATGGAATGTTGTCGCGTGGCCGATTTCTCGTTCTGCTCGTCGCAATGATGAACTGTTACCTCCAACATGTCCAGTTAGGCATTATTACCCTATGCATGCTCTTGTTTTGCCCCCCCACTCGATCGAACGCTCAGGGTCATACCCTACCGGCGTCGTCCCTTGAGCGCCCTAAGTGCTCAAAATTGTCAAACTTTGATGGGCCCTAACTCAAAATTCATGGCACCTGAGGATGATCCGTTTAAACCTACGGGGCCACAAGAGAGGTCCCTACAAAAGCCTATCTCATTTTTTGAAGTTTCCCTACAGTTTTATTAGGGCAGCAATTTTTTGGTTGGTGAAAAAATCATCAGTCTCACGTAATGGAATGTTGTCGCATGGCCGATTTCTCGTTCTGCTCGTCGTGATGATGAATCGTTGGCTCTGACATGTCTAGTTAGGCATTATTATCCTACACATGCTCTTGTTTTTCCCCCCCACTTGATCGAATGCTCCGGGTCATACCCTACCGACGTCGTCCCTTGAGCGCCCTAAGTGCTCAAAATTGTCAAACTTTGATGGGTCCTAACTCAGAATCCGTGGCACCTGCAAACGATCCGTTTGAACCTACGGGGCCATGAGAGAGGTCCCTACAAAATTCTATCTCAGTTTTTCAAGTTTCCCTATGGTTTTATTAGGGCAGCAATTTTTCAGTTGGCGAAAAAATTGTTAGTCTCACTCAATGGAATGTTGTCGCGTGGCCAATTTCTCGTTCTGCTCGTCATGATGATGAACCGTCAGCTCCAACATGTTGAGTTAGGCATAATTACCCTACGCATGCTCCTATTTTCCCCCCCCCCACTCGATCAAACGCTCAGGGTCATACCCTACGCATGTGACATCCATGAGAGAAAAGCTTCATATGAGAGAAAAGCTTCATTTTATCTCAATACAGTTGTACCTATTTCATTATTAGGAAAAATATAAATATACAAAGATCTATTATTAGTATCCTCTATATTATGGATTTGAATTGATGTTCTCAATTAGTTATTATCTGTTTAGCTTTTCTTCATAAGGCACAACCATGTGGTGATTATCATATCAGGACAACCATCCATGACTTTCAAAGTAATTGATATTTATTCCTACACCTCACACTCACAAGATTAATAATGAAATGACATTTATGATTCTTCAAATGCTGACAAAGTCTAATCAAATTTCAACTTCAAGATTTATACACCATATCATATTCAACTTCAAGATGCATACAACTTACCATATTCAAGCTCATGCCAACCACCACATGGATATTTTTATATGTCGATTAAAGTATAATAGACCATATAGTCTCACAAAAAAGCCATCATAGACCATCTATGTCGATTAAAGTACAATTCATTTGTAACAGGGGCACACTCACAATTTGAAGTTGCAAAGCCCTATGGGAAGCATCAAATTAGAAATTTGCTAATCTAACTCATACTGCTGTCAAAAGTATCAAAGATGCTACTGCTAGAGAACACCATGCTCCATTGTGGAGAGAATATTAGGTGCATCTGATGTCAGCGTCTGAAAATGAAACAATGTTATTCAATTGCCAAAATCTAACTGACTTTATTTTATAAACCATTAATGAATAAAAATAGACAAGGTTACCTGAGTGAAAGTTTGATGACCACCTTGACTAGTAGGTGTTGATGTTGAAGGCCCAACATTAACAAATGTCAAATGTCAAATGTTTGATTCAACAGACCACCTTGACCATCAATGTCAAATGTTTGATTCAATAGATCATCTGTCATGACAATTTGATCCACTGCAGATGTGTCCTAACCACATGCATTTGAATCATCTTCATGATAATAAACACAACAAGACCCACAATTTAATCTCATTAATGCATAAAGGAATATGTACCATCACCAAGAGAGGGTCTTGTCAACGACGAATGATCTAGCATGAACCTGTATTTTTAAGAATTGTTAGTCTACACATAAAATGCATGGATGAACATAAAGGATTTATGACAATCACTTCAACTGAAATGCATGATAATAAATGAAAAGGTGGTATTATATACCATAAAAATATGTCCCTTCGAATTATATCAACAGAACCCACTATGTTGACGCAAAAATTGTAATGTGATACTGTTGTATATCATCAAAAAAGACCTTCATGAGCATAAAGGTTATGCGACAATTATATCATAAAAAAATATCAAATAGTGTTGTCTAATAACAAAAATTGTAAAGCTCATCAAATGCATGATAATAAGTCATGTTCCAAAAATACGTCCCTTCTAATTATATCGAGTGTACTCGCTATGTGCATGCAAAAACCATGTTGCCAAAAAAAAATGTTCATCAATAGACCTGCATTTTGAACACATCCTTAATATACACGTAACAAACTTGAACATTAAGGTTTAATGATTATTGTTTGAAATGAAATGCATGATAAAAAAATAAGGCACCATTAAAGACCTACTACTCAAGTGTGCCTGAAGGGTCATCTCTTTGTTTAAGGGTATCCAATATTGCTTCATGATCAACAATAGTCACTATCCATAGCTCTTTGGTCTTTGGTTTTGCTTGATGCTTCAACAACTTGACATTTGTAGCTATAATAAGGTGTGAATACATTATAATGGTTTTGTGTCTCTCATAGTCTTCAAATGCAGGTATGCCATTCTTTCTAATCATGTATGTTCGCAACCAAGTTCCCACAACAACAACTGAACCTGTAGGATATGTGAACCCATCATCATCTGTCACTGGTTGTGTTAGCTTTTGTTTTCCCTGTACACATTGTGGCAACCAATATTTTGATCTCTCTTCATTCCCTTGTGGTGCAACAACTGCAAAAACATGTCCTGGCTGTACAAGATCTGATAGACGATTATACTCAAGTGAACTTTCCATGTCATCATTTGACAAGGATATTGTTTGAGATAAAGGAGTTAGATAGTGGGGAACCCACGTATCAACCCAATCACACCGAACACAAATCTGACAAAAACAAGCCAATGCTCATGTCCAAATGGTCCATGTACTTGCATCTGAGCTGAGAAATGAATGCATCTTTGAAGAATCTTTAATTGTTTGACAATCCAATCTATGTCCCACTGTTCCCTCCTCAACCAACCAAAAGAATCTGCTCACTACTGAATCAAGAGTACCTCCATGTGACAATGCTGAACTACACCAATCAACAATAGAACGTGCATAAGAGAAATTTGCACCTGAAATCCTCAATTACTCCTTAACTAGAGCTCTCTTCAAACATGCACCTGCTCCATCATGCTCTCCCTTCCCATTCCCCGTCTCAAAAAAACACCAAATATGAGGTATATGCCTCTCCACATGCATTCTACTCAACCAATAAAACATACGCGCATTCTTGAATTGACCCGTATAGTTATCTGACCATATTATATGTCGGTCAATTGCAATATCTTTCTCATGCAAGAACTCAAAAGAATTCTTGAAAGAATGTTGCACATACTCGGAGGAGTGCGATCTATCATCACTCATATAAAAATGATACTCCCTGATTATCTTCCTGTCCTCTTCTGTACTATCAGGAGCATGTCTATATGTAATGTGAACAAAAATAGCAATCTGGACTGAATTGTAGTACTAAGACTGTACCTCATTTTGTGGTTGCAATGTATAGATCTCTGCAAAATCAACCATCGATACAATAGTGCCAATCGGGAAAGAGTTCTTACACATCCTAAACTATTGATCCAGCCACTGAGACCTATGGGTGTGCCTTGCATACTTGTAGAAAAGATTTTCCTTAAAATCCAAAATAAAATCAGCAATGCTCACTTCTCTTGAGACTAATTCGCATCTAGAACCTTCACCTCCACTCTTCAAAGTATATTTCACTGTCTTGTATCTTCTTTTCTCAACACAATTATTTCCAAACTCGTGTTCGCTGCCCTCATGAAAACATGAAACAAACTTTGACAACCCACTACATTCTAAGCACTTCTCATTCAAACAATCATTTCTATAGAAATAGTAGCCATTATCTCTAGGGCATAAAAATAGATCTTTCAAGTCTCTTGATGATCTCGGAAATAGCATTGCACCACACTCCTACAACATCTCATTAGTATGCATCATAGAACGAATATGACATAAGAGTTAATGGTACATTGAAAACTCCACATGGTACTTGCAACAACAGGTATTGTGAATCTTAAGAGGAACACAATAAAATGGTTTCAAAGATTCAAAGGCCCTTTGTGATATTTGCAAAGTTGGATGTAATTCACAAATTTTTTTGTACAACATTGTTTGGCTTGATTCCAAGAAATGTTTGGGATGCGGTGTGCGGTCTCGGTTGTCGATTCTTAATTTTAAAATGTCCTTTACATTGGGTGACACTCTAGAATTAGAGTGCAAAAATTGTTGAATCTCTTCCTTCACATTGTCAGTCAACTTTCTATCAACACGTGGAAGCCTCCCACCAAATTCCCATGTATCTTGTTGAAGTGGATCGTCAAGTCTTTGTCTTCGTGCAAGTGCTCTATCCAAAGTTTTATGGTTTATGTTAAAATCAACACAAGTTTGTCTCATTTGATGAGCCTTCCTCAATTGATGGCTTACTAAGGAGGTTGTAATCACTCTTCGAGCGACTCTCTTATCTCTTTCTTTGGTAATCTTTCCAATAGAATTGAGAGCATGAAATAGATTTTTGCAATAATAGAATTTCTCTCCATCTTCTTGTTCATACGAATCTTCAATTTGTTTAGTAATGGTCTCATCTTCATCATCTTTAGCAATAGAACAAAGAGTTGGCATTGCTCGGTCAATGTCTTATTGCTAAAATTTTGGTTGAAAAGTTGTGTAGCCCACAACCGAACGTTTCTTGTTGACCTCTTGCCTTCAAGATTCGCAATAATGTTCTCATCGATTTCAAATAACCATTTTGGGGTTCTTGAAGGTCTTGGATTTGGAATTTGTCTTTCATCCATGAGAGGGTCTTCATTTCTAAAGTAATTAGGTGTTACATATGGTTCACTTGGTTGAGAAAGTCCACCTTCAACGTTAAAGTTTTCCACATTTTCACCTCCTATGTCAAAATTTTCCACATGTTGAGCATTTTCATTATCACTTTCAACATTTTCAAAATTTTCAATATTTTCACTTTCAAAATCTACATTTTCATTTTCAATAACTTGTGGCACATTTTCAAATTCAATTTTCTCTTCAGTTGAAGTAACATTAGCAATATTTAACATACCTTGTCTTCTCCTCCTATGACATTCTCTATCTCTTTCTCTATACACTTCAATTTGGTCATTTGAAAGTTTTCTTTTGCGTCTAGACTTCCGACGACTACTACTCCCCATTTCCCTCCACACATGCACCTTCGTGATTAACAATGTAAGTTTTCACTTTAAGAATCTCCCAAAAGCACAAATTTGTCTCTAGCTGTCTGAAAACCCGCGATCCTTGATAGAAAATAGAATATGCAGATAGTGGGCCATTGGAATCTACAGAATGGCCCACGAACCCTTTTTTTCTCAGTTTTTTGTACAAAAATCAGATATCGGATAAAATCAGATATTGGATTTTAGTAGTCATAGAGAGAGAGAGAGATTGAGAGAGAGAGAGAGAGAGAGAGAGAGAGAGAGAGAGAGAGAGAGAGAGAGAGAGAGAGAGAGAGAGAGAGAGAGAGGGAGAGGGAGAGAGAGAGAGACCCTTTTTTTCTCAGTTTTTTGTACAAAAATTGGATATCGGATTTTAGTAGTCATAGAGAGAGAGAGAGAGAGAGAGAGAGAGAGAGAGAGAGAGGATGGGGTCCTATGGTGTCGTTAGGGGTCATATGGTGTCTTGGGATACCATAGGACCCCTTAAGACACAATATGATCCCTAACGACATGATTTGGTGTCTTAAGGGGTCCTATGGTGTCATTAGGGTCATATGGTGTCCATAGGAGTCATATGGTGTCTTCGGAAACCATAGGACCCCTTAGGACACAATATGGTGTCATTAGGGGTCATATGGTGTCCTAAGAGGTCATAAGGGTTCATGGGACACAATATGACCCCTAATGACATGCTTTGGGTGTCTTAAGGGGTCCTATGGTGTCCCAAGGAGTCATATGGTGTCTTGGGGACACCATTGGACCCCTTAGGACACAATATGACCCCTTAGGACACAATATGACCTAAAGTGACCCAATATGGTGTCATTAGGGGTCATATGGTGTCTTAAGAGGTCATAAGGGTTCTTGGGACACCATATGATCCCTAACGACATGCTTTGGTGCCTTAAGGGGCCCTATGGTGTCCCAAGACACCATATGACCCCTAACAACACCATAAGACCCCTTAAGACACCAAATTGTGTCGTTAGGGGTCATATTCTCTCTCTCTCTCTCTCTCTCTCTCTCTCTCTCCTCTCTCCCTCTCCACCTCTCTCTCCACCTCTCTCTCTTCTCTCTCTCTCTCTCTCTCTCCCTCTCCCTCTCCCTCTCTCTCTCTCTCTCTCTCTCTCTCTCTCCCTCTCCCCCCTCTCCCTCTCCTCCTCTCTCTCCTCTCTCTCCTCTCTCTCTCTCTCTCTCTCTCTCTCTCTCTCTCTCTCTCCTCCTCTCCCTTTCTCCCTCTCCTCTCTCTCTCAAAAATATGACTAATAAAATCCGATATCCGATTTAATTGGATATTGGATTTCTGCCATGTGGCAGTTTACCAAATAAATGTCGGCAATGGGAAATTTTTTGGGGACCGCAAATTTTTGTATTAAAATCGAATATCGGATAAAAATCGAACATCGGATAAAATCCGATATCTGATTTTTTGTAAACAAATTTTAAAATTTCCAATTTAGGCTCGGGAATGCTTTGGTATTTGGGCTTGGAAGTGACAAGCCTGTAAAGTCAACTGAAAAAACGTGTTTTTCAGTATTCCTTGATTTTCTAGACTTTACACTAGTGGCTGACGACTTTTTTTGTAACCAAAATTGATAAAATGAAAAAAGTTTTTTAAAGACGTTCCCAATTTTCCAACAATATAAGGCTTGTCTTATTTTGACTTTAATAAATAATTATTATTTATTTTCTAATTGAATTCTGACAATAGTCCTGATTGATATAGTGATTGAAAAACACTCATAACTTTCAAACGGTATAACATTTTTTGAAACCGAAACATGCGTCACATCCTATGCTTTGTTTACTATAGGGAAAAAAAAAAAAAAAAAAAATTTCATAAATTTTTGACCAAGTTAAGGTGGTCAGACGTAGGAGTTTCTGAATTTCTAAAAATCTGTAGTAAAAAATTCATAAATAATTATTTAATTTATAAAAAATTAAAAAAAAATATGTGTCACATCCGGACATGAGTCTATACTTATATTATAAATATTATAAAAAAATATTAAGATTTGATTGTGATTAGGGTGGTCAGACATACGTCTACTTCTTAGTTTTTTTCCTGAAATTTTAGTACCACTGCATTGAAATTTGAAATTTTCATCAAATAGGATTTTTTTTTTTCCAAAAAACAACTAGTAGCTTAGAAACTACATTCAATTTTCTATATATTCTCTTCTTACATATTTAAAAAATAATGTTCACAACTTATTCAAATTTTCATGTCAAGTGGCATAACTTTGATTTTTTGAAATTTCATTGCCACTTAAGGGCCTGTTTTGGCACACCATGATCCTGCACATACCCAGTAGCACGTCATGCATCATTTGGCATGAGCCAGCCCATTTAGCATATGTGCCCCACCTACCAGGGTGTATGTTCTAGTGGACACTGACGCAGACGAGGATGTTCAACATCTCATTCGTGTACATGTTGCGGGAGTAGATGCCATGCTTCCATTGCAGAGGATGTGGCCCTCACTGACGAACTGCTCAATATGTTGTACCTTCTCTATCAACATAAGTGCGTTTAATTCTGTTTATGACATGTTATCAATTAAGTGACTAAATCTTATAAAAAGAAATGAATTTTTATTTTTAGGAACAATTTAAAGTCATATAAATAAAAATGCATTACAAGGTGTAGCAAGTGGTGGGAGTACACCACTAACTATTCAGTCGACTCCATGGTCACGAGTAGTTTTGCCACCAGAGGTAAATATTTGTAAATTTGTTAAAAATATAATAATACATTAGTTTCAAAATATCTTTTGTTAATTTACCTAAGGATGAGTCGGCTTAGGTAAGGTTTTCATTTAAATTTTATTCCATAACAAGTGGCCTTAGGGTAAGAGACACACCTATTCATCCAAATCGCCTATAAAAGAAGAGTTGAAGCACTTATGGATGATCTATATGAACCAATGGGGTCATGTTGTTGTTTCCTAAAAAAACCACTCTCAATTTTAGACAACTCAATTCCGCTTTCTTGTGGTGAGATTTTTTCTGTTGCATAAAAACCATAAAAAACTGTCAGTGAGAGGTGGCAAAATAGTGCATATTTCATTCTGCTTGTCATGGGAATGAACCATCAGCACAAGCACATCCAGGTGGCCGGGTTTATGCTAGGTGTTCCCTTCTCTTGCTCCCCAAGATGTCAGATCGTTATGAGCCATCTCATAGCGATGTTTTCCCTTGAGCGCTCAAAGTGGAAAAAATGGTCAAACTTTGACATCGTGTAACCTCGTAGTGATGTTTTCCCTTGAGCGCTCAAAGTGGAAAAAATGATCAAACTTTGACATCGCATAACTCAGAGACCGTTGCACTTATGGATGATCCATGTGAACCAATGGGGTCATTTTGTTGCTGCCTAAAAAAAACCTCTATCGGTTTTGGGACAACTCGATTCCATTTTCTTGTGGTGAGATTTTTTCTATCGAATAAAAAAGGGTCAAAAACCATCAGTGAGAGGTGACAAAATAGTGCATCTTTTGTTCTGCTTGTCGTGGAACGAACCGTCAGTGCAAGTGCATCTGGGTGGCCCAGTTTACACTAGGTGTGCCCTTGTATTTCTCCCTAAGACATCCAATCTTTACGAGCCACCTCATAGCAACGTTTTCCCTTGAGTGCTCAAAGTAGAAAAAATGGTCAAACTTTGACGTAGCATAAATCGAAGACCGTGGCACTTATGGATGATCCATTTGAACCTATGGGATCATGTTGTTTCTTCCTAAAAAAATTTCTCTCGGTTTCGGGCAACTTGATTCCATTTTCTTGTGGTGATATTTTTTCTGTTGCATAAAAAACCGTAAAAAACCGTTAGTGAGAGGTGGCGAAATAGTGCATCTTCGTTCTTCTTGTCATGGGAATGAATCATCAACGTGAGTGTGTTTGGGTGGCTGATTTTACAATATGTGTTCCTTGTCTCGCTCCCCAAGATGTCTAATCATTACGAGCCACCTCATAGCGACGTTTTCCCTTGAGCTCTCAAAGTGGAAAAACGGTCAAACTTTGACGTCGGGTAACTCAGAGACCATGGCACTTATGGAAAATCCATTTGAACCTATGGGATTGTGTTGTCACTACCTAAAAAATCCTCTCTCGGTTTTGGGCAACTCGATTCCGTTTTTCTTGTGGTGAGATTTTTTTCTGTCACATAAAAAACCGTCAAAAACTGTCAGTGAGAGGTGGCAAAATAGTGCATCTTTCATTTTTCTTGTCGTGGGAATGAACCATCAATGCAAGCACATTTGAGTGGCTGGGTTATAGTAGGTATTCCCTTGTCTTGCTCCCCAGAGATCCGATCGTTACAAGCCACCTCGTAGCGACGTTTTCCCCTTGAGCGCTCAAAGTGGAAAAAAATGGTCAAACTTTGACGTAGCATAAATCGGAGACCATGGCACTTATGGATGATCCATTTGAACCTATGGGGTCATTTTGTTGCTGCCTAAAAACTCCTCTCTCAGTGTTGGGCAACTTGATTCTATTTTTCTTGTGGTGAGATTTTTTTCTGTCGCATAAAAAACCGTAAAAAACCGTTAGTGAG